>NC_133870.1:7424364-7743169 GCF_044706935.1 Curcuma longa
AAGAAGGGAATTTGTTATTGCCCAGGGCCTACTTGGTCACTAGGATAGTGTTGACTAGGTGCAATGCCACAATTCCATCTTGTCCGGTGGGCCCATTGATGCAAATAAGCACGATGACTTAGACCACAACATAGATGCTCCACGTTAGGGCTTTGAAATGCTATATTGGGATGGGTGAATTAAAGCAACGTTAGCGAACAAGAAGAGAGCCCATATAATTGAGATGTTGCTACCAGTGAGTAGGAAGGTCAATAAGATGCCATCCTCCAATGAGCATGCATGCTAGTTGTGAAGGACCACTTCAGTGCAACATGGACCACATACCAATGCGGGTTACGACACCACTAATGGTCCAGTAGTAAGATCTGTAAGAAAATCTTAGCATCTCTAGGAGTGGTTGTAGGTCGTATGATGGAGACTCTAAATATTTGGACGGCGCCTCTGTTGCCATGGCATAGAGACTTCCACACACTATTTGCATTTAATATTTCGTTGCTTTGTTAAAAGTAGGTCAAGGCTTATTTTTCACCAAGATCCTTCCTTGTATTCCTTGTATTTGATACTTCATGCCACATATCAATCTACAACAAAACAAGCCGCACAACCCAATTATATAGGTTGTCCTCGCTACATATCAGTCTGTAATATTTTAATAAATTGTGCTCCGCTAACTCAGAAATTCAAAAAAAAGTTGTAGCACATATTTTATTACCTGGTTTTATTACTGCTGCAATGTGTGTTTTTAGTTTAAGCATAATGGGCCTCAACTGATGGACACTTAGTGTTGAGATTTTGCTATTAGGTTTGTCTATCATCCTTTTATTTAATAGACAAAGATGCATAATTTTCATCGTCATTATAGACCAGAGAAGCATATTAGGATTGTTATCCAAATAAGGAAAAGTTTGACAGATACATGGCTACCATTGGTACAGTACTCCTTAAGGGAAGCGTCTTTTTAGAATTGATAGAGTAAGCATAAGTGAGATTAGGATTCAAATGAATATATTAAAAATCACCTAAAAGTTTTACTCTGACTTGATTTTGTGGATCATTTGAATGATTTTTAGGGTAATAAATCTTTTTCTCATAACTTATTTTGCAGAACTGATCAAGGACAAAGGGGTGGAATTTAGTTTTTCAGATTCTGTTCCTGAACTATTTGGATGATTCTGTCAATTTGAAAGTCTGATATACTGTATCATATATTCTTTGGTGTTTCTGTACTAGTATAGTTTCTACTATAGAATAAGTATTTCTTATGTGACCTCAGAAATCCCACATTTTCCGCTTGCTTTCAGACAACCAAATTTTGGATGCTCTGGAAAAAGGTTCACGGACAGTAAAAGGTGCAAGTAATATCAGTCATGATATTGAAGTTTTATCAGTCGTTTTACATCCTCTGCAAACTTGGTCCAAGCGATCACCTAGTTCCCTCAGGTAGCCCAGTCTTTGATGAATTTGCATTTGATGTATGCTGGTTCTCTTTGAACAAAAATATTAATTTCCGTTTCTTTCAAACATCATGTTTTCCATTAATATTAAGGTCTTTCTGACCTAGAAAATAATTTTATAAGGCTACAGAGCTAACTTTGATGAAGTTTAGTCAAATCTATAAATATCCGAAATGCTATTAACAAGGTTAGACATGTCCTTTGCATGAACTCGGCTCTTTGTTAAACAGTCTCAATCAAAAGGTTTTTCTCATGTCAACACTCTTTGGTTAACTTTCTTCTCCATAACTGAGACCATATTATCTGTTCTTTTATGCCTTGATCCTGCATTTTATGTTTGGTTCTAAGGCATGATATGGTTTTCAAGAGTAAGCTCGTTTTACAAAAAAAATGCAATTTTTGAACCAAAGAATCATGGCCATTTGCAGTGTATTAAAGCTCTGTTATGTCCTTCATTATTACAACTTATGATTTGATCAAACTTATCATGTTTTTAGCACCTTTCTTAGTCTAGACATGGTAGTAGTTCAGTTAATTGTAAGCATGGTAATAGTTCAGTAAATTGTAAGATAGAAATACTCTAATTATTTCATAGCATTCTTTATAGTCACAATTCAACATTCTTTATAATCATAATTCTTGTTCTAATCAAACCTTTTGTGCCTTTTATTAAATTTCTAGGGATCTTAATATCGACAATGTGAGCCAGTCATTCAGAATTCTGACAAATCTAATTGCTTCTGGAACACTTCAACTGGGTACATCTTCTGACATCCTAATATGTGTGCTTCTTGAATTCACTGCTGCCCTCATTGAAGTGAAGATTGGGGATGCTCAAGGCATATGCATTAAGGTCTTTCTGAACCTTGATAAGACATTTTTTCCTGATTAATTATAAACTGAGTGTGAGTTTATGACAGACACAAAATTCATGTTCTATGGTTAAATAATATTTCTGTTTTTGTCCATGCAGTTCATCGCCATCAACAATTATTTCAATGTACACTGATCTTTTGGACTAAATTTTTGTATTTGATGATTCTGCAGAGCCTTTCTATTTTGAAGAAGTTATTGGAAGTTACTGGTAGTGGACGTCATGATTCTTTTTGTAAGCATGGGAGTGCTCTAGTGTATCTTTACTCTCAGGTGACTTCTGTTTGTCCTGCAAAACTTATTCACTGGTTTTTGATTGAGAATATCATCCTATAACTCTGCTGCAGATGCTAGCTTTAACTACTGATACATCTGGTAGGATCCACTATGAAACTACTGCATGCATTGCGATTATGCTGTACCGTGCTACTAGTGAGCTAAAACAATCAACATCATATGAAAGCACAAAGCCAATGGAAAGGTTTCTGCTCCAGATGGTTGATTGTACTAGTGAATCTTCAGTTTTCCAGCTTTTGCTTGAATGCTTAACTATTTCTGGAACAAGTCTCATGTCAGGATCTTCCAATATGGTTCCAGCTGCATGCGAAGCATGCAAGGCCATTTGGTGTCTGATTAATGCAGTGGAAATAATTTTTGCAAAAGAACAAACATATGCTTTCCCGTTGGTCTATTCACGTAGGCAACTTTCATTGCAGCCTGATATTATGGAATATGAGCAATCCCTGAAACTCCATAAGGAACCAGTTAAAGTTATTACAAGACTTGTGAAACTATTTGTTGAATCAAAAACAATTCAAGTTGCCATGTATTACTCTTTTCACACTGGGTTGGAGTCTGCATTGTCTGCCACTCTTCAGGTATATTATCTCTCCTTTTCGAGGGAAAAAATAAATCTGTTTTCTTTTCACTGAAGGGCTTCAATCAGTATGTTTCTTTTATCTTATTTGCACCATGATAGCACTGTTTGGGATTGGCTATATTATGCATTCAGTATTTTCTTTTTTTAACCGGAGAGAGGTTCACTTGAAGAATTCATATGATAACTGATTCCATGCTAACTAAATGTTTCTAAATGTCCTAGATTGATTGGATAACCTAATATAGATATAAATGACTTTTCTATTTCTATAATCAATTCCTTAACAACCCTCGTTGCTTTAATATGAGTCAGTGCCACATTATGTGTTAGGAATCACACTTCAAATGGCGTGACATTGAAATCAGGAACTTGTTATTTTAGCAAATTGAATCATTGATGTTTGGATCTGATTTTTAATATGCATCTGGCTTATCAGAGCTTTTATTTTTCAGCTTATGTCAAGGATCTGTCTTCTGAGCCCTTCTGCATGCACTGTGCTCTGTGGTTTGTTGGATCCATCAGATATTGTTGCTGAAACAGATGTGGCAACTGATGGAACTATTGTATCTGATATTTTTTCTGTACTATCCTTGAGTGCTTCTTATCTAAACAAGGATTCAGGAGAGAAGAGTACTCCAAAATGTAAGCTGTCAAATCCTCGTGGTTTGGTTGTACATTGTTGCATTACTTTGGCAACAATTGCTGATCGATTAAGATCAGTCGGAAAGTGTTCTTCGTCATACATTCTTTCTAGTTCTCAGAAAAAGCAGCGCTCATGTCTTTCAGTTCTTGCACATCTTTCCTTGATGGATGATTCTATGGCAAGTTCCATTCAACCTCACTGTGCATCAGCCATGCTAGCTTTATCATCAATTTTATCTCTTGATATTGGCTCATGTGGGAACTCTATCTCTGAAAATACACTTGCTATATTGCCATCTATGGCAACACTACGTAACCTACTAAAGCTTCGCTGTTCTAATGAAATTGAAACAAAGTCTAATGACTTGGTCTTGAGGTACGTAGAATCCAATGATGGTTGTCTTGGTTTGTTGAAAATGAGGCTTTTATGGGGTGGTCCTCTATCTGTTCAACAAGCATGTTCTAATGGAATACCTCAGCTTCTCATTAGTTTGTTAGCAGATGGGATTGTAGAAGATCCCGCCAATGGAAAAGATTGCAAAATTGTTAGATTAGGGCTGTCTCCTGCTGGACTACTTTGGGCACTTTCTTCCTTGTGTAGCTGTCTCACTGGTGGAGTGCTTCATGAGATCTTTTTCAAAAAAGAGCATGTGAAGCTAATAACTGACTTATTGTCGGATCAACACTTGATTTCACTGACCATTTGGGAAGGTCATGCTAGCGGCCATCCTGGAAATAGAGATTTAGTGAATGCAATTGTTGATATTCTGGCATTTCCCTTTGTTGCAGTACAGAGTGCCCCCAACATGCCATCAACATCAGCTTCGATTAACAGTGGCTTCCTCTTAAATACTGGCTTACCTGGTGGCAGAGTTGCTATTGAAAATAAAGAATTAGTCAAAGCTATTGGAAACAATATGCCTTACTATATTCAAATTCTTTCAGAGGTAAAATTACAAGGATTCTGTTGCTCTATCATGCTGTTTGCGCTTTAGAACTGGCGTCTTTGTTTTTTTCACTTGCAGGTCAATTTTCCTGGTCGTATACTTTGCAGCTTGGACTATCTTGACTTGGAAGATGTGTCGAGGCCTATTGCTATGGTTGCAAAAATGGTTGGATATCGACCTTTAGCACTGCAACTTGTTAAGGAAGGTCTTTTATCTCCAAACAGAGTACAAAAGCTGTTGGGCGGCCAATCAATCCCTAAAGATGCTATGCTGGATTTTCTAATGATTATTTCTGACCTTGCCCGGATGTCAAAGGTACCGTAGTGTTGACATTGCCTGCAAAGAAAACATTACTTGGTGATCTTAATTTATACGAGCAAGGTTAAGTAGATTTATTCTAGAATACTTTGGTTATAACATTTTCTTCTGTTGATTATGAAGGAATCATTATTGGGTGATCTCAATTTATATGAGCATGATTAAGTAGATTTATTCTAGTATACTTTGGTTATAACATTTTCTTCTGTTGATTATGTGTAAGAGATTCGAACTTTCCTCTATGATAATTGAGGTTGTATTATACAATGTATTCAGTGGGACCTGGTTTTATATCTTATTATTGTTACTTTATCATTTTTATCTTGAAAATCCTTTCGCGCAGGACTTTTATGAAGCCATTGACCAAGCTGGTATGTTGCAATTTCTCAAGGACTTTCTTAATAGTGATTCTGCTGATGTGCGTGCAAAAGCTTGCAGTGCCATTGGTAATATGTGTCGGCACAGTTCCTACTTCTACAAGTCACTTGTAAGATATATATGATTACGTTCATATTCCATCACTTTCTCCCTATAAGTTTGCTAATTATATAACCCTTGATATATATATATATTTTTGCTGCAGGCAAATCATAAGGTCATTGATATTTTGATTGACAGGTGTGCTGACCCAGACAGACGTACTAGGAAATTTGCTTGTTTTGCTGTAAGTAGCTAGTAAAACTTGCCATGCTGTTTCTTGTATTTATAGAATTTTCTTTACAATAGTTGAGATAAAATGAAGGAAGTGGGACATTAATTTGGGCTCGCAAGAGGGGCTTATTGTGTTTTATTGAAGCTGAGGTATCATATTTGTGCTAAGCTTGATGCATAAAATAGACAAAAAAAGAGGTCAAAGTGCTTTTGTACGAAAGGAAGAGGGTGGCTGGTGGAGCAATAGAAGAGGGGGTGGGAGGGATTAAATTGGAAGGAGAAGAAGGGATTGTGGGTTACCAGGAACCTCAACCGTGTTGAACTCTAGCAGTATTAGTGTGTGGATTTAAACCTGGTTGAGTTGATAAATTAAGAGAAACAGGACTATATTTTTGTGAGGATCCTGTTGGAGCTTGGTGGCCAACATTGTTCACATAATTGAGTACATTTGCAAACCATTGGGTGAGCTTATACGAAGGAGGCACCCTTCCCCTAAGCGGATAGTCGATTTAGAATGGGACTCTGCTTTGCTGAACGAGTGAATTGAGTGCAATGAATTTGTTTCAAAGCTAGATGCATTGCTGAGCCATGTTGGATGAACCATCTCCACCCCATCACATTGGTGGACTTAGGTTTGGGATTCAGGGATTGTTGGTAGTTTATACCATGCCACACATGAAGATGCCGATAGTTCCTGCATCACTTAGTCATGATGAGTGTGGGAGAGAATTGTTGGTGGGTAAGCACTATTACCCACATTCAGTCTCGTATCACATGGTCATGCAGAGGTCCTTGCTGTGCTTATATGGAGGAGGCATCTGGTTAGTTATTCTGTTATATAGAGGTCCTTCACATTATAGTTATCTGATATCTAAAATGGATATCAAAACTAAGGAAATCATTTGGTCATGGATAACTTCCATGATTCATCATTCGTCAATATACCAAACATGTCCATTCATTATGTTTTTTTTTCCCCCGAAATTGTAACTTGTGTTTTTGTCATTCTATGCTCAATTCTTCTATGATCAGGTTGGGAATGCTGCATACCACAATGATGATCTGTATGAAGAGCTCCGAAGATGCATACCTCAACTAACAATGCTTCTACTCGCAGCCGAAGAAGATAAAACCAAACTGAATGCTGCTGGTGCACTTAGCAATCTCGTTCGAAATTCAAGTGCTCTATGTGAAGATATTGTTTCTAAGGGTGCCATGCAGGTTTGTTAACAATACAATTGCACGTTGAACTCAGGATCTAGCATACATCCCACTAAGTTGCTCATAGTATGTATTGTCTATATATACATTCTTATCACGGTTTTAAATTTTCTTTGTTTTGCCAGGCGTTGTTGGAGATGGTCTCTAACTATTCGCAGAATGCATTGAGCCCGAGTCGAGGAAGAACTCAAAATGAATCTCCCCTTAAGATCGTTCTATTTGCTTTGCGTAAGATGTGTGACCATGCTGTTTGCAGATCCTTCCTTCGATCTTCTGCATTATTTCCCCTTTTTTCTCAGCTGAAGAGGTCACCGGATCAAACCATTGTGGAATATGCATCAGTTATAGCAAGCAGAGCTACTCAAGTTTGAGTATTAGTGAGTCGTATCCGTGAGTATTAGTTTGTATGTAATATGAACTCAACTGCCTTTGATAAGCTTGAACAAAGTAACTACGAACCGGATTCTGTTAAGATTTAAAGAATAGCGAAGGGAACCGTGATTAATTCTGTTCAAACCCGGTGAGAAATTATTCAAAAAACTGTTATGAGATCCATAAAATCCACATGGATAGATAAATAAGAAAAACATATTTTGATATTATTACAAGTGAAATAAGCTTGTAATAAGACACCAAGAGCTTGAACGTAAGCTTGCAAAACAAGAGCCCCTAATCACCAGCAACTTCCAAGGAAGAACTTCTTATCCACTTGTACTACCAATAGAAGTTATTATCTCTTTAATATGCAAATAAAAGTACAATAAAAATTAAATAGATAAAATATTCACAGAGACATTGAAGGAGCAAAGTAAAAAAGCATAAAAAAATTCTGTAATTTTCTCGTCTATAATTTTTTACTCCTCTATAGCCTCAAGATACACACAAACTGTATTGAGCTCTGAAATGATTACCTCTTCATGAAACAGTAAAGAAAAGCAGTATCAAGTGGGGTGGAGTGGAGCAAGTCCTCTTCATCATTTACTCGACAATAATTGTGGGGGCCCAGTGGGTCCGGATAACCTTTTGATGCTTCTACCGTTCGAGACAAAAAAGATATATCTTGTGCCCCTCAAAAGGAAGAAGGTGGACGAGCTATTCCAGCCGGAACAAAGCTGAAACAAAAACAAAAAAAATTGGGCACAGTTTGCTCTCACCCCAGCCCTCACACCGCTGTCCATTCAACTCATCTACCTGCAACGTGCCTCTGAGTTACAGTATGATGGTAAAATACGAGATGGATTTTCTAAGTAGTAAAGATTCAAAATTTATGTAGAGTGTATTATGTTCGGATACCATTAAAATTTTATACTGAAAATATATATATAAAAAAGATGATGAGATTATAAGATGGAGATATCTATATTGATACGAGACCTTTTGGATAAAGTTCAAAAATAAAATCATGAGAGCGTAGATCCAAAATGGATACTATCATATCATTTTGGAGATATATCTAGATTTCATCAGATCTAACAGTATATCAGAGTATGTCCATGTGATGGGGGCTCCTAGTAAGAGGTCCGTTGGGACTGTTAAAAGGACGAATCTGTTAGGATCCGAATCTGTAAGGAGTCTGTTGGAACCATTAAGGAACCATTAAAGGGACTCCTAGTGGTCTTTTGTTTAAGGGGTAGATTGTTGTTATACAATCAAAGTTCTATATTAGAAATACATGAAAATGAAAAAAAAAATCCTGGATTATAAGATGAAAATATCAAGATCTTTTGGATAAAATTTAAAAATAAAATTATAAAAACGTGAATCTAAAGTGAATAATATCCCACTGTTTTGAAGATATATGAGGCGGAGCTAGGATATTGTTTAATGCAAACGCGGTTGTTCATGCTAACAGTGTGGTAGTGACATGGCAATCTCACGAACGGTTGCTACCCCACCAAACAATGACGTGGCTGCATACAGCAGTGGCACGGTGCTGTCTTTGCAAGCGGCCGCGTCGTTGCCTGGCGAGGCAGCGGTCACGTTGCTATGTATTTGGTGGGGCAATGACAACTCAGGAGGCTACCACGTCGTCGTCTCGTAGCACAAGTGACTGCGTTGTCATCGTGCATCTTTTTTACTGAACAAGAAAAAAAATTAGAATTACTTTTGAGTAGAATTCCTTGCTTGTTGTGCGAAGGGGGTGTTGTGCGTTGCTTGCTGCCTTGCTACGGAGAGGAAAGGAGACGTGAGGGGTGTTTGTTGCAGAGAGGGAAGGAAACAGTTCAGACAAAGGGCGTTGCTTGTTAACTTTCTACAGAGAGAGAAAGAATTCGGAGACAGAGGATTACTTGCTACGGAGAGAGAAGGAGATGGTCCAGACGAATGGTGTTGCTTGTTGGCTTGTTGCAGAGAGGAAATGTTGGAAGGAGACGAAGCTGAATTGCCTGCTGCGAAGACGAAAAGGAGATTAATAGTTTAGGTCTCAAGGTAAATGTTCCTGTTGAGATCCTGCTTCTGGACCAAGCAGCTAACTTCTACTATGTAAAGTTATATATATATATATAACTGAGTCTTGATTGAACTGGCAATATTATGTTTCAAGTTTATGCCTATTTATGTAAAGTTTAACTGAATGTTTAGCTTCAGGTTTATCCTAATCTGTATTTGATCTAGTTTATAGAGTGATTCGTAGTTAAAAGGCCAGAAGAAACTATTATGCTTGCTTAAACTAATTGTGGATCAAGGAAAAAAAAACAAATGTGAGCATCCAGATACCTAGATTGCCTCACAATCCAGCACAAAGACACATCAGATAGCTAAGGAGTCGACAAATGATATCCTTAATGTTAAGGAATCAATCAATAAGAAGGAATAACCCTATTTTATAGATGATCCCCACCTCAAAGGCAGGATATTTGCATTTTGATTTCAACAGCGTCATCTCTGCAGGAGGAGAAGCCACTTTGAAAGGCTATCAGTGAAGTGATAAGCTGCCTTTGATTGAGTAATGCACTTGATTAATCATGATCAAGAATACTAATTTTGCATATAGGTATAGAATTTCTATCTTTTGTTTAAATTTCTGATAACCGGATCGTGTTGAATGATCAAGAGAACCCCATAAGCTTAGTATTAGGCAACAACAAAATCTCATAAGTCATGTTTTTGATTGGGTTGTACAAGAAATCAAGGAAATGTTCTTTTACTTTCTTGTTGTTATGGCAGATAGGTATAGAATGCAAAGTCATGTTTGGCATACAAAATTTATTTAAAACAACCAATAAAGATACACTCATAAGTCACAAATCTATGGTGAAATTCATCAGTAGGCCAGTAGAAAAAAACAGAGCACACACTTCAATGTAGCAGAAACAAAATAAAAAGGAAATAATTAAACATCAAAACAGATTACTGCAAGAGAAAAGATCGTCCCGAATATCTGGCCTCTTTGGCATTCTTTCAAGTAGATTTCTTCTTGTCGTTGGACGTAATTAATATGAGATCAATCCAGTTGCAGTTGATTCGAGTTTGATCTATTAATTAACTCCATTTCCGATTAGTGGAATGCATGAATAATGCCTCAGATTAGCTCCATTTCCAACTAGTGGAATGCATCGAAAAATACCTCCAGATTAAGATTGATCTCATATTACGATTTCAGATTTATTTTAGTAAATGATGAACATTTTTTATAGAATTAAATTAATCATTCTCAAAATTAATCGGTTTTGAAAATTGAATACACGATGTTAAATTTAAAAAATACATAAATAGATTAACCTTTTTAGGGTTGCCATTGTTAATGACTTTATCAGTTGAAAAATCTCTTTAAATATAACAGAAATTGTCACCTAATTAATTAATATTATCAATTGTATTGTTAATTTAGTATGGTCGCCCGTTAAGTCACGCTCTTTGAAAATGTTTTATAGTAAATTTTTAAAGCTTTTAGAACTCTTTAAAGAGATGACAAAGAATCGAGAGGTCGGGGAGCGGGCCAATTCACAAGAAAATATAATTATTTCATTTCATTTCATCTATTGATAATTTTATAGAGTGACGATCGAGTCGTCAAAAAGATGAAAAGATTTTTATTTGAAGAAAAAGTGTGTTTTTCTCCATAAAAATATGCTAGTTAAACCAGTTAATTATTCTTGGGTTACATGCATGGAATCAGTCGTTGACTCCATGACGTTTTCTAATCGGAGGTCAACCAACCGTTGAATTAGTGAGCCAGTACGAAGTTTCCAAATTAACCACCCAAACAATTTTTTGAACCTTTCAAACACGGACAAATTCGTTGACTAGACTCCATTCTCTAGAAAAAAAATTGTAATGGAATAAGTTAGATACATAGGAATGTAATGGAATTTTGACGATGACGAAGAAACAATTAGTTGGGTAAATCCACATAACTCAATTGTGTGATTGTGGTGTACGTTCGCCCATATGACTCCAAAGGAATATTAGGACAAAAATCAATTGTTTTTTTTTTTTTTGCTTCTAGAGAGAAATAAATTTGGGTGCTATAAACTAGACCTAATTAATTTGAATGTGCGCAAGGAAATGTAAGTTAGGTCAATAAGGCAAAATTTATATGTTGACCTAGCTAAGTTGGAGAAGAGTTGCAACTCTCCATAAAAATAAGGTAGGCCAAGATAATTAGAGATTTTGAATTTCTGGTTCTGTAATTGATCAGTGATTTATTTCTTTAGTAGTAATATTATTTTCGTTGCACATTGACATTATTGTAGATTATTTTAGTGGTGTCAAAAACTGATCCTCACTTATTAACATCATCACTATCTCTGTTAATGTTGATTTATCTTCATAATTATAATAGTAACACTATTTTTGTTGCATGGTGATGTTATTATAGGTTGTTTAAGTGGTGTCAAAAGTTAATTCTCATTCGTTAATATCATCACCACCTCTGTTAATGTTGGTTTGTCTTTATAATTATCTTATACACATAAAACTCAGTCAGATGTAATAAAGGATTTTTACAATAGGATATGAATGATCTAGTGCATCATTAAAAATCTCTAAAGACCTATCTTTCTTTCAAAATTTATGTCTAAAAATAAGAAAGGATCAAATTTTGAATTCCAATTAACATGTAAAAAAAAAACTTCATCAGTTAAGTAGGTATTCTGATGTCTTGTGGTTGCATTTTTCAAAGCTTCATCACCTTCAAAGTCTCAACTGGTCAGGTTCAGTGAGGAGGCGGCTCTGTTGAGAGACCTGTTCCTATTGGCAACCCAAACTACTATGCGTATACCAAATTCCTAAATATCCATTCTCTGAATCTCTATCACTTTTTGTACCAAACGAAAAGGTGAAACAGTAGTACATAATACGTAAATAATGAACCCTAGTTATATATAAATAAATAAAATATGTTTCGAAAGTATTTTGACAGTGACTCCAGTGTTGTTAATTTTCAAACCGGTCGTTGTCAAATTGTTGACTTGCATACCCACAATTATTTTCCAACACAGACAAGTCAATTGACTAGACTTACATCAAATTTTGAAATTTAAGACGTAAAATTAAGACTTTTAATTTAACTTATTAGGACTAATTGTAGTAACTCTAAAAGGCAATACAGCATATTAAAGAAGGTAAAAGGCAATACAGCATATTAAATTGCAGGTGGAAGCAGCGCAGAATCATTAAGAGCTTAATTAATTAAGCTTCAACTGGGCAGATGCATCTCTTTCTTTATCGGTTCATGGAAACAGTAGTAGCAGTAACGCTCTTCGTCCAGCTCGGCCACTCCTCATCTTCTGGTACGTTTAAGAAAGAATTAATCATATATATCCTAGTTCAGTAGTATTTGTGAATTTTATTAGTTTATCACATTTAATTTTATATCCTAGTTCAGTATTTGTGAATTAATCATATATTTTGGACTTCGCCAAAGATGCATCCCTTTTGTTTTTTAAATCCTCTCTTTTACTCGATCGACTTGCTTCATTTCATCCAGTATTATATATTGCTTAATTAAATCGGCAGTGGAATAGCAAGGTTTTTTGGGTTGAAAGTATTCGACAGTTGGATAAAATAAAAATTAATAAAATTGAGCAAAATAAATAATTTAAACCTTTAATATCATTTATATAATTTTAGTTACAATATTTAATGATCTCACAAGGTTGAAAATCAATAAAAATGAATATGTTTGGGATATTAAGAGTGCAACGGTGCTTATTTAAAATAAATTAAAAACCTCTAACATCAGATACTCCTTATTAATAGACGTTATTCCAATATTCGATTAAAAATCTTTAAATATTTTTATGTGAAAGGTATTTATAACTCGGGAATATTATGTGTTTATTTATCAAAACTCAAGACAATAATAAAAATATTCGATATAAATTTAAGATATTTAGATCAAATATTTTTGGACAATATTATTGCTCAAAAGTATACAAAATAATGAAATTTAGAGAAAACTATTAGTTTGTCTCAGAACTGTAAAGGGCAAAATAAAAGAAACTGAATTTAAAATATAATAATATTTATTTGATATAAATTTAGAATTTTTATGATCGTTAAATAAGAGAGTGTTTCTGAATCAATTTTCAACTAGTCGATCGGTGGACAGTTGGTTTGGACGGGCAATTTAAATAGAGCAAAGCAGCAGATGGTAAATATTTCCTTAGATATTTATTTATTTATTTATTGATGATCGATGATACAGGGGATACAATGAACCAGAACAGCTCACTTGTGAATAACCAGACATTGATATCCATAGGAGACTTATTCCAGATGGGTTTCTTCAGTCTTGATAATAGTTCAGCTAACGGGTACCTAGGAATCTGGTACTACAATGTAACACCGCAAGAAGGCACTGTAGTATGGATCGCCAATCGGAACAGGTCTGTCAACACATCCATGGCATCCTTCAATCTCACTTCCGAAGGAAATCTAATCTTGTTTGAGGAAGACAGAATAGTTTGGTCGACGGAAACGAGATACACAGGACTACTCAATTCTGCACGCTTGCAGCTTTTAGATTCTGGAAACCTCATTCTGAACGACAGCAGCAACTCGATTCTATGGCAGAGCTTCGAGGACTCCAACGACAGCGACACGTATCTCCCTGGCATGAAGCTCGGATTTGACAACCGGACCAACACTTCATGGCGGCAAGTGTCGTGGAGAAACTCCACGGATCCTTCTCCGGGAGACTACACCCGGATGATTCCTGCTCTGCCCATACTGGATGTGGTCACGTTGAAGGGATCCGCCAAATACCGTCGCAGCGGCCCATTGAACGGATATGGGTTCCTCGGTCAGGTGGCCAACTCAGTAGCTTTAACGTTTGTGTCCAACTGCAGAATGAGACCTACTTTGTGCATAATTACGTGGCTTCGCCGACGCCGGTGCTGTCGCGGTGGGTGTTTTGGGCCAACGGAACTTTCCAGCGTTGGAGTCTTGACAGGGGTGGCGAGGGAGAGTGGCAACTTCTTTGGTCGGTTCCGGTGGATGACTGCGATACGTACAATCGCTGTGGCCGCAACAGCGTGTGCGCCAGGATCTACTACACCGTCAACTGCAATTGCTTGGACGGGTTCATAAATACTACAGAGAACGGAAGGAATGCCGGATGCGAGAGGGAGAAGCCTTTGAATTGCTCGTCGAACAACCAGTTTTCCAAGGTGCAGAACGTGAAGGTGCCCGACACTGAGAACGCTACGTCACGAGGAAACATGAGTCTCGATGGCTGCAAGAATTTGTGCTTGAAGGATTGCTCCTGCGTGGCGTATGCGGTGATCAATGGGTCTTATGGATGCATAACTTGGCCTGGTGATCTGTTGGATCTCAGAAACTTCGTCGGTGGAGGAGATGATTTATTCGTTCGGCTTGCAGGAGAATTGGATCACCCAAGTACGAATTAATCAAACATCTATCTTTTTTTCACTAATTTATCCATTAACTCCTTTATTCTCTTTGTATCTCCTTTTCATGTTTGCTTAGGAAAAAACAGCACTGGGAGAAGAATTCTATTTATTGTCATGCCTATTGCTGCAGCACTATTATTCCTTTGTGTCATTTTTATTTACTGTCGAAGAACAAAAGCAACTACGCGAAGACGGAAACGTCTACATGCAGAAACATTCAGTATGGCTACTGAACTATTATTATATGATTTTTTGTACATATATGTCTGCTTATTCTTTACTACGAAAAATATTTTTTGAACAGATGATAAAGATCAAGATGAAATAAGAGGTGCAGAATCTCTATTGTTTGATCTGGAGGCTATTAGGATAGCTACGGACAACTTCTCTGAAAGAAACAAGCTAGGAGAAGGAGGATTTGGGGCTGTTTATAAGGTCGATCCTTAGATTTGAAGAATGCTTTATATAACTGTGGATGATTCTTCGACTTGATACATGAGTAATAATTATGGTGACACTTGAAAACAGGGAACAATGGAAAACGGAGAGCATGTAGCAGTAAAAAGACTCTCAACAAGCTCAGGACAAGGACTAGATGAGTTAAAAAATGAAGTGTTTCTGGTTGCCAAACTTCGACACAGAAACCTTGTGAAGCTGTTGGGCTGTTGCTTAGAATCAGAGGAGAAACTACTCGTTTATAGTTACCTTGCTAATACAAGTCTTGACAAGTTTTTGTTTGGTATAGTTTCAATCTCCCTTTTGCATGACAACATCCTCAATCCATGGAATTGATTATCTAGTAGTTTGCTAATCTAATGCAGTACTTAATAGCGTACTTGTTCAATTCCATTCTCGAATATATGTTCTAAGATTGGTTGTGTATAAGATTGATTACATGAATAGTTTTGTCCTCTATTGCACACACCATGATCGGCAAAATTAGTAACCAAATATTACATATGGATGGTGCAGATAATTCAAAGAGAAAGCAGTTGGATTGGCCAAGAAGGTTTAAGATCATTGAGGGCATAAGTCGAGGACTTCTTTATCTTCATGAAGATTCGCCATTGAAGATCATTCATCGGGACTTAAAAGCCAGTAACATCTTGTTAGATGCAAACATGGATCCCAAAATTTCAGATTTTGGTCTTGCAAAGCTTTTTGGTGCAAATGAAACCCAAGGAAACACTAAAAGAATTGCCGGAACATTGTAAGTAAACACTCTATTTATCATTGTTGACCAAATTTAACACTTCAAATGAACAGAAAGTTTCAAAGAATAGAGAAAGTCTAAATGTGTTTTTCTTATTAATGGCAGTGGATATATGGCACCGGAATATGTCATTCATGGGCTCTTCTCAGTTAAATCAGATGTGTATAGCTATGGTGTGTTAGTCTTGGAGATCCTAATTGGTCGGAAGAATAGTGATTACCGAGAGTCCGAATATCCAATTGAACTCGTTACTCATGTAAGTATTAATCCGACCTTTGATTGAGTGATAGGAATTTGATACTCAATTTATTCAAATGAATTAAAGTTCTTAACTACACATGCTATCATCTCACTTTAGGTGGTCTGGCGCCATTGGACCCAAGGAAGTGCCCTGCAAGTGATTGATCAAGATCTAGTTGAACAATGTCAAGTTCAACAAATATTAAGGTGCATACATATAGGGTTACTATGCGTGCAAGAAGATCCAATTCAAAGACCCACCATGGCCAATGTTGTGCTTATGCTCAACAGCCACTTTGTCGGCCTTCCCACTCCTTCAGCACCAGCATTCCTCAGTGACCATAATACCACCAGTGAATCAAATGGTGTTCCAAAACAAGAGAACTCCAGAGGAAGCAAGAGAATTCTAATGAAAATTTCTGAAAATAATGTTTCAATCTCTGCGTTGGAGCCTAGATAGTAGGAAAGTTTATATATATATATATAACTGAGTCTTGATTTAACTGCCAATTTTATGTTTCAAGTTTATGCCTATTTATGTAAAGTTTAACTGAATGTTTAGCTTCAGGTTCAGGTTTATCCTAATCTGTATTTGATCTAGTTTATATATAGAGTGATTGGTAGTTAAAAGGCCAGAAGAAACTATTATGCTTGCTTAAACTAATTGTGGATCAAGGGAAAAAAGCAAATGTGAGCATCCAAATGCCTAGACTGCATCACAATCCAGCACAAGGACACATCAGATAGCTAAGGAGTCGACAAAAGATATCCTTAATGTTCAGGAATCAATCAATAAGAAGGATTAACCCTATTTTATAGATGATCCCCACCTCAAAGGCAGGATATTTGTATTTTGATTTCAACAGCGTCATCTCTGCACAGGAGGAGAAGCCACTTTGAAAGGCTATCAGTGAAGTGACAAGCTGCCTTTGATTGAGTAATGCACTTGATTAATCATGATCAAGAATACTAATTTTGCAGATAGGTATAGAATTTCTGTCTTTTGTTTAAATTTCTGATAACCGGATCGTGTTGAATGATCAAGAGAACCCCATAAGCTTAGTATTAGGCAACAACAAAATCTCATAAGTCATGTTTTTGATTGGGTTGTACAAGAAATCAAGGAAATGTTCTTTTACTTTCTTGTTGTTTTGGCAGATAGGCATAGAATGCAAAGTCATGTTTGCATACAAAATTTTATTTAAAATAACCAATAAATATACACTCACTCATAAGTCACAAATCTATGGTGAAATTCATCAGTAGGCCAGTAGAAAAAAACAGAGCATACATTTCAATGTAGCAGAAACAAAATAAAAAGGAAATAATTAAACATCAAAACAGATTACGGCAAGAGAAAAGATCGTACCGAATAGCAGCAGCACGAACCTGGCCTCTTTGGCATTCCTTCAAGCAGATTTCTTCTTGTTGTTGGACTTGATAATCACGCACACGCACAAGAAACTGAGCAGCGCAACACCAGCAAATACAGGCAACAAGATGGAGTACTCCTGCGGGAGGAAATACTCGTGCAAGAAATGATCCTTAGCTTCTCGACGAACGGCTGTAGAAAAAATCACACCTTGTTTCTTCTTCTAGGGTTCGTAATTAAAATTAATTTCTCTAATAAGTAAATAGACAAGTCAATTACTTCGACTCAAGAACTATAAAGTAAAGTTAAGAGAGTTAATTATTCAGTTTATTGAAAAATAAAATCAAAAATTAATTTAGTTTGATTACTCTTTACCCAATTGATACGAATTTTCAATTGATCATACAATCAAATTTGGTTTTGATTTTCATTTGGCTCTCCAAGCAATTGTTGAATATTTACAAAAAAAATAATTAAAAAATTTAGTAAAAAAAAATGTATTCATATGAATATTATCATTATACTAAAAAAAAAAATCTAACCTTCCTAAAGTAACTTATCAAATTGAAATCATTAGTGGCAACCCAATCAAACTAATCTTCTATATCACTATTCAACTATTTAATTTATTCAACGAATTAATTATGGAAACCAATTTCAAGTATAATAAAAGGATAGCAATGTAAAAAAAAAATTACTGAGCCATAAGAAAATTTTGGTCTTCTCTATAATAATAATTTAGCCACGTATACATTTCTCTTTATTTTTTTAAATTTTTCATATTTATTTCTTTACAATTCTCCTTTAATTTTTTAATTTTAAAATAATAATTATTCTATTCGATTTCATGATACATTTAAGAAAGTAATTTTAAAATTAAATATTTAATGTCAACTTAAAAAATATTAGGCCAAAATAAATTAGCTCACTTATGTGGACCATTTTTTTTTTGTTTGCCTATTGCGCGGGGCACTTGTAATATGGAAAATGATTGTCCAAAAGGATTATTATTTGATGATTAAAAAAATAATAAATCTCAGTCAGTCTCATGGACTTAATCTCTGGGAGTGGCCGATCCGGCCCCACGGAAGTTTTCCACCGACCACCAGGGTAAATCGGGAAGCGCATACGGCGGGCAATACAGATGTCCAGCATCCTTTGATTGCGTTCCCCATTTGGAGGAAAATTCCTGCAAATACGCCGTAGCTGGGGATCGAACCGCGGGTCCCTGGATCACAACCCGAATGTCCTACCGTTGCACCATTACCCCGGGGACTATTATTTGATGACTAAGACTACTGCTTAGTGTCTGCTCCCTACTTTGGGTCCATAATAATTAAACACCGGCTCTATTCCAGACGATATATGCCCGACTTTAAAAACAAATAACAAAATAATATTAATTATTTTGCAAAAGAAATTAAGTTATTCTTAATTTTCAAGTGATCATATATAAACTCTTTGATTTTTGTGGTAGTTTGGCACAATGTCTATACAATTATCAAGGTGGACTCCCTTCCTAGTCAACTATATATCCTTTTAGGTACGGAAGGAAGGCATCCCTTTAGGTCAGTACCCTTTTAATTAGGTCATTTATAAAATTGAGATAAGGATTGAATCCTCACATCAATTATATTCATTTAAATCAAGCTACTCAAAATATGAAAACCTTACCTTAAATTTTCAAATATGAACAACTTTTAACACCTTCACAATTGAGAATATATATATATCTCTTTTTCAGTAGAATAAATTATGACATATCTTTTTTCAGTTGAATAAACGTATACACAATGTATAACATAATTAACAGATATTTTTATGGAAGATTCCATTGCTAACAATCTTTTTCAGTAATTATGAGTGACCCATGCAGTAGGCAACATAGATGTATACATAACAAATAGCCTTATGCATCAGGCAATTAGCCAAATAAACTATTGAACTGTGTTTTATGACATAGCCCATATATTTAGAGTCGTATCAAGTCAAACACAATAGAAAATGATAAACTAAATCGAACTTGTGTCATTAATTTCTGACTCAGGCACGTACAACCTATAATTAATTAAATAAAACCTCTAGCTAGACTTGTAAACTTCTCCATTCTAAACTCAATGATGAACCTAGCTAGCTCAGTTATATAAAGATAAATAAAATTGTAAAGTGTCTAGTTTAGATATTGTAGAACATAAGAGCTTTTTTTGTTTTTTTGCACATTTCTTAATATCATTAATGAAAGAAATCGACAGTGAATCCATGTTATCACAAACTGTTGACTTAAGTCAGCCATTCTTTAGTCTTCAAATTAATTACATAAACACAATTCTTTCAGTCTATTAATTATGTAACACAAACAAATCTATTGACTTGACTTGTAGCAACTTTAAAAGGCAATAGAACAGATAATTAGATTGGAAGTGGAAGCAGCCTAGCTAGCTAGAATCATATATTAAGAGCTTAAGCTTCAACTGGTCTGGGCAGATGCATCTCTTTCTTTCTCGGTTCCTGGAAACACTAGCAGTAACGCTCTTCCTTCTTATCCAGTTCTCATCTTCTGGTACGTACGTTAATTTAATAAATAAATTTCATTAGTCCAGAATCAAATTATAACACCATATATAGGATTTTATTAATTTATTAATTTTGATAATTTATCACAGCTTGCATTTACTTTTATTAAAGATTTCAAATATAATGCATTCAACTTTGGAATTGAATCAAGTGTATATTTGCTTTCTAAAATGCTTCTTCCCCTCGACCTTCTAATTCGTTTGATATTGTATCACTCAAATCGACTTCAACTAATAACGTAACTGTCAAAATCTTGTTGCTATAAAAGTATTAATTTTAGACAAACTAGCTCAGATAATATTAAAATTGTAATTAATATTGTAAGTTTGGTGTGATTTTTTGAAAAGTGCTATATCGTATATATACTTTACTTTTGGTCAAAAATATTTAATAATTTTATAAAATCTAAAATCAAATTCATAAGGGATTAAGAGTGCAACGATGCCCATTTAATATATATAAATCTGTCAAATATTTTTAGTCAAAAGTATTTAATGATTTGAAAAAATATATATATATATATATTTCAATCGGTTATATGTTATTTCAATTAATATATTAGAAGCAGTCAAGTATTTTTAATAAAAAATATTTAACAACTCTAGAAGAATTAATACTAAGAGATCGATCGAGGAATGAAATTTATTCGACACAAATTCAAGGTCTCTATACCAATTTAACAGTATGACTTGTGCAGAAGCTACAATGATTAAGAACATCTCACTTATAAATGGCCAGACCTTGACATCTACTACAGGAGGAGACTTGTTCCAACTGGGCTTCTTCAGTCTAGATAATAGTTCAGCTAACGGATACTTAGGAATCTGGTACTGCAATCTCACACCGCAAGAAGGTACTGTAGTATGGATCGCCAATAGGAACAAGTCTGTCAACACATCCATGGCATCCTTCAACCTCACTTCCGATGGAAATCTAATCTTATTTGAGGAAGACAAAATTGTTTGGTCGACGGGAACGAGATCAAAAGAACTCAATTCTGCACGCTTGCAGCTTTTAGAATCTGGAAACCTCGTGCTGAACGACAGCAACTCGATTCTATGGCAGAGCTTCGACCACCCAGGCGACAGCCAGACGTATCTCCCTGGCATGAAGCTCGGATTTGACTTCCGGACCAATACTTCAAAGCGGCAAGTGTCATGGAGGAGCCCCGAGGATCCTTCTCCAGGAGACTACGCCCACGTGGTTCTTCCTCTAGCTGTTCCGGATATCGTCATGCTGAAAGGATCCTCCAAAACCCATCGAAGCGGCCCATGGAACGGATATGGGTTCGTCGGCGATCCAATGATGGCGAGCAGACCCCAAGCGAACCCAATAAGTTTCACGTTTGTGTCCAACCAGAATGAGATCTACTTTACGACTAATTACAGGGCCTCGCCGACGCCGGTGCTGTCACGGACGGTGTTGTGCGCCAATGGAACCTTCCAGCGTTGGCGTCTAGACAGGGATGGCAAGGGAGAGTGGCAACTTCTCTGGAAGATTCCGGAGGATGACTGCGATATGTACAATCGCTGCGGCCGCAACAGCGTGTGCACCTGGAACTACTATACTGTCAACTGCGATTGCTTGGACGGGTTCATAAAAATTATGGAGAACGGAAGCGATGCCGGGTGCCAGAGGGAGAAGCCTTTGAATTGCTCGTCGAACAACCAGTTTTCCAAGGTGCAGAACGTGAAGGTGCCTGACACTGAGAACGCTACAGTTGGAGGAAACATGAATCCGGATGACTGCAAGAATTTGTGCTTGAATAATTGCTCCTGCGTGGCGTATGCGGTGATCAGTGGGTCTTATGGCTGCATAACTTGGCCTAGTGATCTGTTGGATCTCAGGACTTTTGGCAATGGAGGAGATGATTTATACGTTCGGCTCGCAGGTAATCTAATTAATTATCCACAGAACTGGATCACCAAATTAAGTAGGATTAATCAAACACCTGTCTTTTTTTTCCCTCCAGAATCATCCACAAAGAAGCACCGCTGGGCCGCTATAGCCATTCCGCTGTTACTCGGATTGTTTCTGCTATGTTGTGTTGGCGTGCTCGTGTGGAGGAAGAGAAACAGAGCGTCAACCAGATTGCTATTACAGTTGCCAAATGTAAAGGAAGGTATAATGAATCGGAATTTATCACTAACTTTTAGTTTTATTTGTTTGACAGTAATGTCGATCATGGTGTTCAATTCATTCTCCCAGGTGACTCGACGACTTATGATGATGTATCAGAGTCGAGGTCGATCACTATCGACTCTGAGGATTCTCGTCTGCATAATACTACTGATAGAGGAGTAGGTGAGTTCCTTCTCTCCTTCCTCACTGCTTGTTATTCATCACGTTCATTTATCAGCTTGTTATGATCAGACAACAAAGTTAATTTAGATGAAATCTACATATTTATTCATTTTTTAAAAAAAAAATCAAAGATCATGATGTAAGAATTATACTGATTAAGGGTGTGATGATATTTGTGCCAGGTATGCTTAACACATTGGGGTTACTACCTTCCTACGATTTGTGTACAATAAAAATTGCAACAAATAATTTCTCTGATGGAAACAAACTGGGAGAAGGTGGATTTGGTGTTGTTTACAAGGTAAGAAGACTTCCAGTATTCTAAAACAGGGTCAATCTTTTAAACCAACAAATATGAAATAAAAAAGTTTGTTTTAATTTTGTCAGGGGCAATTGGAAGATGGACAGAAGATTGCTGTCAAGAAATTATCAAGAAACTCCTCACAAGGCCCAAATGAATTCCAAAATGAACTCTCATTGATAGCCAAGTTACAACATAGAAATCTTGTTCGTCTTTTGGGTTGTTGTATCGAAGGCACCGAGAGACTTATCATTCTTGAATACATGGAAAACAAGAGCTTAGACACCTTCATTTATGGTAATTATGTTTTCCATAATAAGTTAATTCCATCACTTCATAAATGGTTAGACACTTATATATCTAATAGTATGAAAATGATTCCAGATAAAACGAAAAGTTCCTTGTTAAATTGGCAAAAACGCCTTGAGATCATAATTGGAATTGCTAGAGGACTTCTATACCTTCATCAAGACTCTATTTTGAGAGTTATTCATCGTGATCTTAAGCCAAGTAATATCCTTCTTGATAAGGATATGATTCCAAAGATTTCAGATTTTGGCATTGCAAGAATATTCGAAGGAGACAAAGCTCTTGAGGATGGAACCACTAGACCAATCGGAACATTGTAAGTTAATTCTTCAAGTTATGTTTACTGAATAAAAAAAAATAAAAGAGAAATAGTTCAAGAATAAACATTGTGTTATTTTATTATCATTTACTTTTTATCTTTCCTCTTCTTGCAATCAAATAAATTTAGTCTTCGTAAATTATAAATTATTGTTATTTTTTTAATATAGAAAAACTAACATTCAAATTCTCAAATACAGTGGATATATGGCTCCCGAGTACTTGTTATATGGACAATTCTCATTTAAATCAGATGTATTTAGTTTTGGTGTGATAGTACTAGAAATCCTGAGTGGCAAGAAGAATAGAACATTCGGTCAAACAAATTCCAATTTAAACCTCTTACAGCAAGTAAGTTTAACTTAAAAAGCATGCATACTTTTATCTTTCTAAATGGTATAGAATTCAAAATTTTATTTTTATATGATCACAGGCATATAAACTTTGGAAGGAAGGTAGATCCTTGGAGATTCTTGATGATGCAGTAAATTGTTCATATCCAACAATAGAAATCTTACGTTGCATTCGAATGGCTCTTTTGTGTGTACAAGATAACTATGAAGAGAGACCCACAATGACAGAGGTGGTGATGATGTTAGCAAGTGATGAGCAACTTCTAACTCCACTCAAGCAACCTACAATAACATCAACTTATAGCGAAGGAGATTGCTCTACCAAAGAAATGAGTATCACAATCACAGGTCGATGAATTGTGTGCCCTTCACTTATGTTAATATAATTTTATCATAAACTAATACTTTCATATTTTTATGTTTTAAGTCTAAATTATAATTAAATCATATTAAGTGATACAATTTCCAATTGGTTTCGTTTGGCTTTCCAAAGCAACTTAACATTAATTCCAGAAAAGGGAGGAATTGATGCTTTGTGGTAGGACGTGTTCTTGCAAATCTTTAAAGAGATAAAGAAGAAGAGCTGAAAGAAGAAAATTTAATAATTTGATCTAAAAGAGAGTTTCAAGAGGTGATAAAAGAAGAAGAGGAAGAAAATTTAATAATTTGATTTAAAAGAACTTTTGTAGAGGTAAATGATCCAAGGCTCCCTTGGAGTAATTAAGATTGAAAATGTCTCTCTATGAATACACGAGTTTTATATGAAATTAAGGTTTGAATAGAGAAATCTTGTTCGTCTTCTAGCTAGGCTCATTCATTGAAGGAGATGAGCAACTTATCATTCTTGAATTAATACGTTGAAAATAAATGGTCTGATATTGCCTCCATTTATATATAGTTCGACTACCTTCATAGATGTTTATATCTAATCACAATATATTCCTCTAATTATCAAGCAAAAACTAAAAGTTCATTGCTAAAAATTGGCAAAAGCATCTCAATATTATAGTTGGAATTACTCGAGGGCTTCGATATATCAGCATCAAATTTACTGTGATCTTGATACTCTTAAGGATATTTGAAGAGGAAGAAGCAACTCTTAAGAATGCAATAAGAATAGTTATAAGTCTTTTATATTGAGTAAATTATTGAGTTATTATGTTTTATGTTCAATATAGTTGTTCAAAAAAAAAAAACTCAACATTTTTGCATATGTACAAGATAACAGTAAAATATAATTAATAGGCCAATGATATAATAAAGGTAGTGATGATGTTGACAAATGAGGACCAATTCCTTGTTCAACCTTGTATATATTGCGTAATTAGTAGTGAAGGAGATTCAACTACCAGCCAAATGAGTTTAAGTAGGTTCATCAAATATGTGTATTATTCAGTTCACTGGGCCACTAGAAATTTTGGACATGTCACTTGTAATTAAGTATATACCATTTTATGACTAAACCAGTTTAATTAGCGTGTCTGTTTCCTACTTTGGGTCCATAATAATTAAACACCAGCTCCATTCCAGACAATGACAGACTTTAAAAACAAATAACAAAATAATATTATTTTGCAAAAGATAAAGTTGTTCTTTTCCAAGTGATAAACTCTTTGATTTTTTTGGTAGTTTGACACAATATATAGGTGTACAGTTATCAAAGTGGACTCCCTTCCTAGCTAGTCAACTATCCTTTTAGGTACTGAAGGAAGGCATCCCTTTAGGTCAACTATCCTTTTAGTGTAGGAACCTCTTTAGATAAATACATCTTAATAAATGTTCCTATTCACATAGACAATGATTCTCTAATTATTTTAAAATTTTATTTTTATGTGATTACAAACATATAAACTTTAGAAGGAAGATAAATCCAATAGAATTTTTGCATTGCATTCGAATGACTCTTTTGTGCGAACAAGATAACTATGAATACAAACCAACGATGACAAAAGTGGTTATAATATTAGCAAGTGGTGAACAACTTCTAACTCTACTCAAGCAATTAACCCACAATAATATTATCAACTTGTAGCGAATTAAATAGATTGGTCAAGCATTACAATCACATGATGATGAATTGTGTGGCCTTCACTTGTTTGAATAGTATTTTACTATATAAACTAATACTTTAATATTTTATGTCTACATTATAATTAAATCATGTTGAACTTTCATAAGATATCAAAAATTAATATTTTAATAAATTAAAATTATCAAGCTAGTGTGTGTGTGTGTCTAAAAGAGCTTAATGGCATGGATTAATGTGCTTGGCATAACTCATCTAAAGTCATACATGCATATCGATCGAGTGCCTAACTGTAGTTTCCCGATTTACTTCCTCACAAATGGTCGTGGGACCGATCGTGTGGAACCACTAAGGTGACGGATTCCACCTTTTTGCAGGAGATGAAGAGTGCCTTATCTAGCTAGATATTTTGGAAGATAAGAGATAATTTTTATAGATTTCTTAACATCACAAGTCATCTACGAAATTAAATGGACAGCAATTTCCATGTTGTTTCATTCCATTAATTTTCTAATAGGATGTTGACAATTATTTTCATATACTATTAATTCATGAAAGAGATGGACAGCAAATCCATCTCCATGTTAAAGTTGTTTCGTTCTATGAATCTTTCTAATCTGACGTTTGCAAATTGTTGACTTATCCAGCCATCCTGCAGGCGCAGAATTAATTAACTCGAACACAACAAGATAGTTCTTCATTGACTAGACTTCCTGCTCTAGTACTATCAAAAATTTTAAATTCAAGGTGTTAGATTGAAATTGAGTCTTTTGTTATTATAACTTGTAGCATTCAACTCTGAAAGGCAATACAATAGTAGATTGCAGCTTAAGCTTCCATGGCCAAGATGAAGCTCTTTCTTTTTCACTTCCTGGAAATAGTAGCAGTAACACTCTTCTTTCTTGTCCAGTCCTCCTCATCTTCATCTTCTGGTATGTTTAAGAAGGAAATTTTAGTTCAGAATTAAAGCATATATTACTCTATTAATTTATTTATTGCATGCAGTAATTTATATTTAACTTTATCAAATATTTACCATATATATATATGCTTTGAAAGGATATATAGAAAATCAACATAGCATCTTTCATATAGTCAAAAAGGCACATCTCTTTTTAAAATTGTTAAAAAGACACTTTGTCTATAATTTTCTATTTGAAATACCTTTTTGCGCTCTATTTTAGAGCTCTTTTATACAAAAAGAACTTCAAAGTGATGCTATTTTGATTAAAACTGAGTTCGAGCCGTCTAAGGCATATGGCACTGTGGTCTATGCTTTAATTGAGATTTATTTTAGCTAACAATTTTAATTTTTATTAATCAAATTAGATTTTCGTATCCAAGTTAGATTTGATCAATAATTTTTAATTTTTTATTGGTTGAAATTAGATTTATCAATAATTTTTAATTTTTTTACTAATTTTAATTAGTAATTTTTTATTTTTTATTTTTGACTACCATAGTTGGATTTATCAGTAATTTTCAATACAACTCTAAATGTGAGTTTCTTTAGTCAAAATAGTTCTGATTAAGGTGAGTCAAATTTAGAGTTATTTTAATTAGTTAAAAAGCAATTTTAAGATGGAACTAATTTGGTCAAAGTTAAGTAGCTCTAAGTATTTTGAACAAAATATTATTGGTGGTGTACTATTTTAATATTTTTTTTTCAAAATAGAATTCTTTTCATGATAATGATAATACATGATAATAAAAACTACCTTTTAAAATTTATCAATTTATTTATTTATTTTTAAATTAAATTATCCCTTGGACCTAACTTGCTCAAAGTGGTAGTCAATTTGTTAGAAATTGGCTAAAAAACTTTCGATCGGTCCATTGGATGATTGAACAGTTAATCAGTTGATAGTCGTCTAAAGTTAGACATATATGGTCCTCGGGGCAATGGTACAACGGTAGGACATCCGAGTTGTAACCCAGGGACCCGCGGTTTGATCCCCAGCTACAGCGTATTTGTAGGAATTTTTCTCCAAATGGGGAACGCAATCAAAGGATATTGGGTCCATTGGCATCTGGATTGGCCGTCGATTGAACAATTTTCCTCCAAATGGGGAACACAATCAAAGGATGTTGGACATATTGGCCGCCGTATGCGCTTCCCGATTTACCCTGAAGGTGGGAAACTTTAGACCCTCAGAGATTGAGTTCATGAGACTGATTGGGATTTATAATTTTTTTTTAGAAATGAATATATGGACATATTTAGAGAAATAAAATTGCTTATTAAATTTTAAAAATATATACCGTTTTCTAGAAAAGCTAGCTAGTTTCATCCTTCAATAAAATAAACTATATTTATTTATGATCTTTGGTACAGGAGATACAATGTACCAGAACAGCTCACTTGTCAATGGACAGAACTTGACATCGACGGGAGACTTGTTCCAGCTGGGCTTCTTCAGTGTAGATGATAGTTCAGCGAAGGGATACTTAGGAATCTGGTACTACAATCTCACACCGCAACAAGGCACTGTAGTATGGATCGCCAATCGGAACCAGTCTGTCAACACATCCATGGCATCCTTCAACCTCACTGCCGATGGAAATCTAATCTTATTTGAGGAAGGCAGAATTGTTTGGTCGACGGAAACGAGATCCAATTCTGCACGCTTGCAGCTTTTAGATTCTGGAAACCTCGTGCTGAACGACGACAGCGACTCGATTCTATGGCAGAGCTTTGAGCACTCGAACGACAGCGACACTTATCTCCCTGGCATGAAGCTCGGATTTAACAACCGGACCAATACTTCATGGCGGCAAGTGTCATGGAAGAACTCCACGGATCCTTCTCCGGCAGACTACATCCGCATGATTCGTGACCTACCTATACCGGATTTGGTCGCGTTGAATGGATCCGCCATAAGCCATCGAATCGGCCCTTGGAACGGATATGAGTTCGTCGGCCATCCATCGATGGCGAGCAGCTTAACAAAAACGTTCAGGTCATCAATAAATTTCACGTTTGTGGGCAACCAGATGGAGACCTATTATATGGCTAATTACAAGGCCTCGGCGACGCCGGTTCTGTCACGGTCGGTGTTGTGCGACAACGGGACCTACCAGCGTTGGTATCTTGACACGAGTAGCAAGGGAGAGTGGCAGCTTGTGTGGTCGATTCCGGTGGACAAGTGCGATGAGTACAATCGCTGCGGTCGCAACACAGTGTGCACCATGAATTACGTTGAGCCCAAGTGCCAGTGCTTGGACGGGTTCGTAAATATTACGAAGAACGGAAGCGAGGGCAGATGCGAGAGGGAGAAGCCTTTGAATTGCTTGCGGAACAACAAGTTTAGCAAGGTGCAGAACGTGAAGGTGCCCGACACTGAGAACGCTACATCACGAGGAAACATGAGTCTCGATGGCTGCAAGAATTTGTGCTTGAATGATTGCTCCTGCGTGGCGTATGCGGTGATCAGTGGGCCTTATGGATGCATAACTTGGACTGGTGATCTGTTGGATCTCAGAACTTTTGGCGATGGACGAGATGATTTATACGTTCGGACTCACAGGTAATCTAATTATCCACAGAATTGGATCACCAAAGTACGATTAATCAAATGAAACATCTGTCTCTTTTTTTTTTTCCTTTCCAGAATCATCAACAAAGAAGCACGGGTGGGCGGCGCCGATAATAGCCATTCCGCTGTTGCTGGGATTTATTCTATTATGCTGTGTTGGCGTACTCGAGTGGAGGAAGAGAAACAGTAGAGCGTCGACCGGATTGCTATTACAGTTGCCAAATGTATGCGAAGGTAATGAATCGGCAATCGTCACTAAGTTTTAGCTTTATTTATGAGAAAGTAATTAATGTCGATCATGGTGATCGATTCATTCTCGCAGGTGACTCGACGACTTGTGATGATGTATCAGAGTCGAGGTTGGATTCGATCGACTCTCAAGATTCTCCTCTAAATAATACTGATACAGGAGTAGGTGAGTTCCTTCTCTTCTTCTTCTAATTCATTGCTCATGCATACACTGCATTTTTATGCAGTTTTTCCTTACGTTCATTTATTAGCTCGTTCGTTATTTGAATACAGAGTTTAGTTGAATTCCACATATTTCTTCATTTTAAAAAAAAAAATTGAAATCAAAGAAAGACTTATACTGATTAAGGGCGTGATCTTTGTAAGGTATGCTCAACACATTGGGGTTGCTACCTTCCTACGATTTGTGTACGATAAAAACTGCAACAAATAATTTCTCTGATGGAAACAAACTTGGAGAAGGTGGATTTGGTGTTGTTTACAAGGTAAGAAGAGTTCCAGTATAGCAAAAGAAGGCCAATGTTTTAAATCAACGTAACAAATATGAAATAAATAATTCATTCATTCATTTTGCAAGGGTCAATTGGAAGATGCACAAAAGATTGCTGTCAAGAAATTGTCCAAAAACTCTTCACAAGGCCCGAATGAGTTCCAGAATGAACTCTCTCTGATAGCCAAGTTACAACATAGAAACCTTGTTCGTCTTTTGGGTTGTTGTATCGAAGGCAGTGAGAGACTTATCATTCTTGAATACATGGAAAACAAGAGCTTGGACGCCTTCATTTATGGTAAATACGTTTTCCATAATGAGTTAATCATTCCATCACCTCATACATGGTTAGATATTTGTCTTCATTTACATAGCTAATCTTATGAAAATGACTTCAGATAAAACCAAAAGTTCTTTGCTAAATTGGCAAAAACGTCTTGACATTATAATTGGGATTGCTCGAGGCCTTTTATACCTTCATCAAGACTCTATCTTGAGAGTCATTCATCGTGATCTTAAGCCAAGTAATATCCTCTTGGACAGAGATATGATTCCAAAAATTTCAGATTTTGGCATAGCAAGAATAGTTGAAGGAGATAGAGCTCTTGCAGATGGAACCACTAGACCAATTGGAACGTTGTAAGTTAATTCAAACAATATATATTTTCTAAAATAAAATATAGCTAATGTTGTTTATGTTCTTAAGTGCAGCGGATATATGGCACCCGAGTATTTATCATGCGGATATTTTTCATTTAAATCAGATGTGTTCAGTTTTGGTGTGATAGTTCTAGAAATCCTAACTGGCAAGAGGAATAGAACATTCACTCAAACAAATTCAGGTTTAAACCTTTTAAGACATGTAAGTTTAAATTGAAAACATGATACCTTGACCATTATAAGTTGTTAGAATTAAAAAAATCTAATTCTTATGTGATTACAGACATATAATCTTTGGAAGGAAGGAAGATCCTTGGAGATTCTCGATGACACAGTAGGTGGCTCATATCCAACAATCGAAATTTTACGTTGCATCCGAATGGCTCTTTTGTGCGTACAAGAAAATTATGAAGATAGACCAACAATGACAGAGGTGATGATGATGTTAGCAAGTGAGGATCAACTTTCAATTCCACTCAAGCAACCCACAATAACATCAACTACTCATAGCGAAGGAGATTGCACTACCAAAGAAAGTATCACAATCACAGGTCGATGAATTGTATATCCTTTACTTATTAGAATATAGTTTTATTATAATCAATACTTTTATATTTTATAATTTGTATTTAAATTATAATTAAATCATGTTAAACTTTGCAATATAATGTGGAACTTAAGCATACTTTATACAATAAAGATGATTTTTAATGTTGACCCTGATGTGTCCTCACACTATTGGATGTAAGACTTTTTTTTTGGGGTAAATGGAAAAAAAAATAAGCCCTTCTCAATAATGTCATTACACATATTCGACCTTTGAATTTTGGATAAGAGCCCTTCAAATTTCATTTATCACTAGTCCAAGAATAATATATATAAAAGTTTAATTTTGCACCATATCATCTTCGATTGTCATGAAACAATCAACCTTTTGAATAGTGAATTTAAATTGGTTTATCTTTACATAAAATCTCTAGTCATTTTTAGCATGATTGCGATTAGTACGTTGCAAGATTCCAATCAAACATCTTAGTCATATGGGGGAGCAATGCTCTCATCTCCTCGTCTCATAATGCGAAGGAGGGATCCCTGTCATGCTACCACGCTGTGGAACCACTACCCCTGAGCGGCCGAGCGGAGCCTTGACAGAGCAACTGCACACACCCTCCTGATGTACCACTAACCCATGAAGTGACAGTGTGTGCAGATCATGTAACTGGCGACGGGCTCAGACTACAAAGGAGCCGATGATCGCCAGCATGCAATCATGCAAAATGGTGCATGACACTAATGTATGCAAGATACATCTAGTAAATAATCAATGCCCAGTAAAGAACGGTATATTACTACTCTAATGAACCTATATACTCATGGTAAGTATCAAGATGCAAAAGAAATAAACAGGTATCAGGTAAAAATGATATACAATATGTATAAGCAAGTAGTGACATACCAGGCATATATAAAAGAATAACAAGAATTACTACCAGCTATAGCAAAACTATATATACATGTCAAATAATTTATCTAAAAAGATAAGACAAGATACCCGCCTTTCGAAATTGGTTCGTGTCCGAAAATAATCTCCGTCCAAAATCCGGTTCAATGTCCTGTAATTAGGATAAATAATATTTCCATTCATTTAATTAACTTTTAATTAAATGATCAACTCCTAAGTATAATTCCTATTGAAATAAATACAAAGAGGACTTTGATAATTAACCTTAGTAAATTTTATTATTAATTTCATCCCAATCATTAATTAAAAATCCAACCTAATTCCTCTTAAGCCACATGACACAGTTTTCAAAAGAGATCCTTAATTAAGAATCATGCTGGAATAATGGCCTTCCACTGCTAGGTGAGCCATCAAAAAAAACAGGAGAGTGATATCTAATATAATCAACGTTAGATACAGAGGACTGTCGATTAGGCAACTCCATTATTCGCAATGTGTTTGCATCAAGGCAAAATTTGATATTTCACAGTAGAACATATAGATTTTATAATAACAAGAACAAATCAAAAAAAATCAGAATGAAATTTAATCTAGATTCTTTGATTACAACATGCTGTATCAAAAATCTCGACAACAAATCAAATATATTGCCCTACCGAATCAATCCCTGCACGAACTAAATAAAAGGAATAAAGAACTAGCCATCCTTGAGCCAATTCCGTACCTGGAAGCCTTAAGTTGTTCCAGGGAGAAATCAGGACGAAACCAGAGAAGGGAGGGCACGTGAATATGATCACAAAAAGAGAAAAACGTGGAAGAGGAACGGTGAAGCTTTTTCCCTCTTCTAATCAACGCCTCCTCCGCCTGATCTGCCGAATCTAAAAGAAAACCCTCAGCAAACCGAAGAATCCAACCCAACAGCAAATACCCAAAAAAATGAAACAAGGCCTCACCTCCGTCCTGTTGCTCAGCGGTGGCTAGGGAAGGAAGCGGCAGAGGGTTAGGTACAGCGGCAGAGGGTTGCTGCTAGGGCACAGAGAAGAGGAAGAGGGAGAGGTGTTGGCTTCTTCTCCACACGGCGGCACTCGATCCGTGACTGACGGCCGGCGCTGCGCAAGTTCGGAAACGAAGGAGGAGGCGACGGCAGCCGGACGATCGCGGAAAAAGGAGAAAGAGGAAGCACGGCAAGAGCAGGGAGGGGAGAAGAGATTGAGATGCTATGCAGTTCCGGCGGAAGAAGTAAAGGCCGCGACAGGTGAAGGAGAAAGGAGCGGACGACGGTTTCGGCGAGGAGAAGAAACGCTTGTGCGTTTCCGGCGTAAAAACACTAGAGGGTTATGGATTGGATTTTTACACTCAAATCCCTTAACCCTCTTTTATTTATTTATTATTATTATTATTTTTTAACCGTATTTTACAATATTATTGGTTGAACTTAAACATACTCTATACAATAAAGATGTTTTTTTAGTGTTGACCATGATGTGCCTCACACTATTGGATGTAAGACTCTTTTTTTTTTTGGGATAAAAGGGAAAAATTAAGCCCTTCTCAATAATATCATTACATAGAACCTTTGAATTTTGGGTAAGAGCCCTTCAAATTTCATTTATCAGTAGTCAAAGAATATATATAAAAGTTTAATTTTGCACCAAATGATCTTCGATTGTCATGAAACAATCAACCTTTTGAACAGTGAATTTAAATTGGTTTCTCTTAACATAAAATCTCTAGTCATTTCTAGCATGATTGATTAGTACGTTGCAAGATTCCAATCAAACATCTTCACAAGTTCAAAAGTTTTGATATTTTCACAAAGATATAGTAAAACTTTTGTCACCAAACTTGTCTACTCATAATTGAGTTTGACATATACAAGAAATTTTAACCATACATGAAACAACACTTACTGAATTATGTAATATGATTAGTAAGTTGAAGGAAGTTAGTATCATACTTTTGGAGCATGAACATACACCTTACCAACAACGAAAGCATCAAGACCTTTAGCGATGAACATCTTCAGGAACTAAAGGAGGAATATGAGGGTTTCAAGCGCAAACTATATCATGAATATAAAGAATAAAGTTCAAAGAAACACTATGGTGGTCATCATGAAAAGAATGATCACACTACAAAAGGCTCTTATGGTTCATTGTGAGAAAAATAAGGATAATGTCAAGTACTATAATTATTATAATTCATGATTATTTAGGTTAAAACAGTATAAAACTTTTAAAACACTTTTCAACATTTATTCATTTTGAAAGTGTTTGTTGACTCTAATTATGTTTACTTAGCTAAATCTTATTCCACACAGAATGTAGATTTAAGAGTCATAGATTGCATAACCAATATTTTTATGAAATTTCATTAAATTTTACATTGAACAAAATGACTTTCTATAGCCATGTAGGATACATGTCTTGAATTTAAGTTAAGGTATTGATGTTTGCAAGTTGAGTATTAGAGGTCGATGAACTTATCTTTCATGATCTCTTATTCACTCTATAATTTTTTATGAATTGATTTCCTTTTCAATTTATTTTATAATTTAGATATGTTTTAAACTTTTCCAGTACTAATATTAATTATTTTCAGGAACAACTTATTATGATTCTTGTTATTTGCCAAATGGTTGCCATTGTAGTGAAATCTATCGTGCTAGATTTTTTCATGTCACATTAATTTAAATTGATGTGAATATATAATATGCTAGATTAAATCAAAGAGACAATAAATGTATAGCTAAGTAAAAGAATTTGCCAAATTGAAATTACCAACCTTTTGTTTGTAAAGTACTATTAGAGGAAAGGATTGAATAATAATTTGAATCAATTTGCTTCAAATTACTAATCATATTAGATAACACCTTCTTCGAATGTTGTGTTGTATTATGATTAACACATTCTTATACATGTTAAACTTGATTATGCATGAATTGTCATAGTATGGTGATAAAAGTTCTAGCAAAGTCAAAACTTTAAAAACATGAAGATATCATATCTTAATTCATGAACAAACTCAAGATGTTGTCAAGTTGTCATCCTACAAAACATTAATCGCCCTAGAAAAGATTAGGGTATCAAGAGAAACATACATAAATTTATTTTAAAATGACAAGTGTTTGATGAAAATTCACAATCATCATCTCTATGCACTATTTCTTTTTTTTCATAGAGATTATCACTATCATTGAAAAGTTCAACATGAGGCAACTATAATTTAAATCATGGAAAAAACTATCAAAGCATTAACTTTTGAAAAATTTATGTTCTACTCAGAGTTAAAAGATGTACATATGTCATCGATTTGTGATTGTAAGACTCATTTCTTTAGTAGTGAAGTGTTCTTTCCCATTTGTTGATATTGTGGTAGGTTGCTTAAATGGAGTTTGGAGTTGGCCTTCACTTGCCAACATCATCACAACTTCTGCCATTGTTGGTCTATCTTCGATGTTATCTTGTACACACAACAAACTCATTCGGATGCAACGTAAGATTTCTGTTGTTGGATATAAACAATCTAGTGAATTATCAAGAATCTCCAAGGATCTACCTTCCTTCCAAAGCCTATATGCCTGCGATAACATAAAAAAAATATTAAAATATAAGCAACACCTTCTAAAGATAAAAACATGCATGTTTTGAGATTGCATGCACTTACATGTCCTAAAAGATTCAGACTTGTGTCTGCTTGGCTAGTCATTCTGTTCCTCTTGCCACTAAGGATTTCTAATACTATCACACCAAAGCTGAATACATCTGATTTAAATGAAAAAACTCCATCATTTAAGTACTCGGGTGCCATATATCCGCTGCATTTGAGAGCTTTGATATTAGTATTATCCTAGCAATTTATTGTTTGACTAAATTATGTTAGTTGTAGAAATATAAGGGGTAAGAAAGGGGGAAGATGACAAATTTGCATATAAAACATAAATAATAAAATGTTTATTTTTATTTTTTATTTAATTTCCCTCCTAAGCTCCTACTCTTACTCTCTTATATCTTTTCACTCAAATAAACTCATCCTAAAGGACTTACATTGTTCCGATTGGTCGGGTAGTTGCATTCTCAATCTCCTTCAAATATCCTTGCAATGCCAAAATCTGAAATCTTCGGAATCATGTCCTTGTCAAGGAGGATATTACTCGGCTTAAGATCACGATGGATGACCCTCAAGAGAGAGTCCTGATGCAAGTATAGGAGTCCACGAGCAATCCCAATTATAATCTCAAGGCGCTTTTGCCAGTTTAGCAATGAACTTCTAGTCTTGTCTGGCACATTTGCTCAAGATTAGACGTTTAAATTGTAGCTGATAATGACAATCAACTTAATGTAGGCAAGTATACTAACCGTAAATGAAGACATCCAAGCTTTTATTTTCCATGTATTCAAGGATGATGAGCCTCTCATCTCCTTCAATACACGATCCCAAAAGTCTAACAAGATTTCTATGCTGTAACTTGGCAATCAGTGAGAGTTCATTTTGGAACTCATTTGGGCCTTGTGAGGAGTATCTCGACAATTTCTTGACGGCAATCTTTTGCCCATCTTGAAACTGACCCTAACAAAATGTAATATACTTGGCAATTAATATGAAAGTATCTTTGAAACACTGAGTCTTTTCCTACCACACTAGATCTCTTACCTTGTAAACGACACCAAATCCACCTTCCCCGAGTTTATTTTCACTTGAGAAATTATTTGTTGCAGCTCTTATTGTAGATAAATCGTAGGAAGGTAGTGCCCCCAGTGTGTTGATCGGACCTGCCACAAAGATCACATCATTTATCAGCAGAAATCTTCTCTTATGATTTTGTACTCAGACAACAAAGAATGGATAGAGTTCAAATGACCGAGAGAAAGAACTAACCTACTCCACTATCATACAGAGCAGACTCCTCAGAGCCTATCATAACCAACCTTGATGCATCATCAAAATCCATGGTGTTAGATTGTTTAGACAGCTTCTGCAGGTCACCTGTGAGTACGAACACCATGATCCAGGTTGAATTCTCCCAAATAAAACATAATGAACAAAGTCATTATTTACCTTTCTCTAGATTTGGCAGCTGCAATTGCAAGCTAGTCAACTTGGCTGAGGACTCAGCGGCAGTCCTCAATCTTTTGTTTCTCCTCCTGATCACAACTAAAGCTATACAACATAATAGAATAAATCCAAGCAACAGAGGAATGGTTATCTCCCAGACAAGTTCCTGCTTCCGCTTGGAAGTCAAATGTTCTACAAAATAAAAAAAACAACAAATTCTTGACGATTACAAACTGTATATATATATATCATCCTTGATCATCATCGATATAATTGGCATACCTGCAAGCCGAACATATAGATAATCTTCTCCATCGGTAAAGTTTCTGAGGTCCAACAGATCGCCACGCCAAGTGAGGCAACCATTCGGCCCAGTCACCACAGCATACGCCACGCAGGAGCAATCGCCCAAGCACAAGCTCTTGCACGCGTCCAGATTCACGTTGCCGTGGGCTGTGGCGTTCTCAGTGTCGGGCAGTTTCACTTTCTGCACCTGTGAAACATGGTTGGACGAGCAACTCAAGGGCTTCTCTCTTTCGCACCCGTTCTCTGCAGGTGCAGCTGCAGGTTTGAACCCTGGCAAGCAATCGCAGGAGTACTTGTAGTAGCCTTTGGTGCAAACTTTGTTGCGGCCACAGTGATTGTAGTTATCGCAATGGTCTTCGGGAATCGACCACAAAAGTTGCCACGCTCCGTCTTGCAGATGCCAGCGCCGGTAGCTTCCGTTGGCGGCCAACAGCGACACCGACTGGACCGCCGGCGATACCCCGTCCTCGTAGTTAGTCATGAAGTAGGACTCGGTGCTGTTGGACTCGAACGTGAAGTTCACACCGATCGCCCCCATCTTTGGGACGCCAGCGAGCTGGTATCCGTTCCACGGCCCCAAGCGGTAGAGTTTGACGGATCCGTTGAATATCGTAATCTGCGGAACCCCTTGAATCTCCATCCTGTCTTCGAAGTAGCCTGGAGAAGGGTCCGTCCCGCTCCTCCATGACACGAGCTTCCATGTAAAATTGGTCAGGGAGTTGAACCCAATCTTCATGCCAGGGAGAAGACTGTTGCTTGACTCGTCGAAGCTCTGCCATAGAGTTCTGTTAGAGGCGCCAGCGATCAGTCTGAGGTTTCCCGAGTCCAAAAGCTGCAATCTTGAAGAATTGAGTTCTGCAGACGTGTTCGTCGACCAAATAGTTGTTCCTTCATCAGATACGATTAGGTTTCCGGTGGCGGTCAGGTTCAAGGATGCGGTGGATCTGTTGAGGGCCGTGGTATTTGCAACCCATACTACTGTGCCTTCTCTGGGTGTGAGATTCAAGTACCAGATTCCTACGTATACGTCCGCTGAACCATTCACAAGATTGAAGAAGCCGAACTGGAATACGCCTCCCGACGAGTTCAAGGTCTGGCCATAGATAAGTGAGTTGCTCGGGTTCAGTGTATCTCCTGCACAAACGCTTTAGCTCGGATCGAAATGCACAGTAATGTATTTTCTTCTAAAAACGATCAATAAATAAATCAGAAGGACAAGCCACGGAAGATCCTGCAATGTTATAATTAACTTTGGAGTAAGATACATACTTGATGAAGCCATACCAAGAACAGTGAACGCCGTTGCTACTATTTGCAGGAGCTGAATAAGAAACAGCTGCATCTGGGAAATGGATGTTGAATGATCTTCGTAATTGCTTGGACCTCTCAATGATAGATTGGTTTCACAAAGTTGCCAGAGGCTATATATCAAGTATTCAAGCCTCATCTTTTGTCTCAGCTTTAAGTTTCGCGGTAAGCTCCCTGACAATTTCCTTGCCTCAGTTTGGATGAATGGTCTGGTATTTTCAGCTGACTTAGGATGCGTATTTGACTGGACAATTTGTCAACATCATATTAAAAAGGTTCGGTGATACGGTGGACAGAGGATCTACACATGTTAAGGAAGTTAAAAAGTCAAGTTTACGTGAACAGTTGGAGATCAAAAGCAGTCATCTGATTCCTTCGTCGTCAGCGCAATTCACCCGATTTTAGAGGATTTAAATTTCTTGACTCATTCGATCATTTGATTTTAACATAAACTTTTCGATTCTATCAGCTCGGTTCATCCGCCACTCAAAAACTCACTCTCAAACTCTATCAGCTCGATCAATTTGATTTAGAGAACTCAAACTCTTCGACTCCATCAGCTTGACCAATCCGATTCCAAAAGACTTAAACTCCTCGATTTCATTAGCTCGGTTATCCGACTTTAAAAAACTGACTCCTTAATCTATATCCTATGAATAGCCCACTGACAATTACTATAAATATTCTCAACCGCAAACTCTCCCATGTATACATGATATATTCAGTAAGTGCAAAAGTAGATAACCATTGTCGGATCTAATCTCACATTATTATTGATGTGGATATGTTATTTTGATAATTATATAAATTCTAAAAAAGATGAGGTATGTGAAATAACACATTTCATCTCCTTCTCCATTCATTTTTCTACCACTTACGTCTTCCCTCAGCTCAGACAGGAACAATTGGATTCCTCTCGTTCCCTATGCATATTCTTCCACACGTCTGGGAAAAGTACAAGGTCAGAGCATGAATATTCTTCCAAGATGCCATTTTACATATTCAACGTCAACGGAAGGGACTACTAGCTAGCATGCTCATCAACTTCTCCAGCAGCACATGTTGATGAATTTGGAATCTTAGTAGATTCGTCGGCAAGAATTTCAAAAGTTGTTGCTAAGGTCTGAAGTATGAACAAGACTTGTGACAACAGAAATATCACAGCAACTGCTTCAGTAACCAAGTTGAACGTTCATACAACTTGTGGAGGCTTTTGTGATTTTCTTTTTCTGTTCTTTGAAACAAACTAATCAAATCTAACTGAAAATTTCAATTTATCATGGTAAATTGTGCTGACGAAAGCAACTCAAAATTGCAACACAAAATATAAGAAGAAGAGTTAAGCCTCCAAAACACACATGATCTTGTATAGTTGTATTGATTGTTTATCTATTCATTATTCATGAACACGTATGTGGTCAAAGTACAAGGTCTCAACAGCATCAATATTTTACAGAAATGTCAACTTGATATATTTTACAACAAATAAGAACACAGGCATACTCAGCGATACTTCTAAAGCAGTTGAAAAATCCATTACAAAGCGGTGGACGGAGCACAGCAGCACCACCTTATTTCAAGTGTTGATGGGAAAGAATTAAAAGCTGCATACCTCGACGCTCAAGTCAGGGCAACAAGAGGAAGAAGATGAACAGTAGTGAACTTGAGCGTAATAGAATAGAGAATTAGAGCGTAAGGAAGTCTGAGGGTCAGAGAGCCTTACCTGCAGAGCGGAGTGGTCTTTTTAAGGAGAGATGAGCATGCCTATCTGTCACGTCATCATTTAAGGAATGTCTCATCATGATTAATGGGTGGCAGGAACAATCGAGTTCCTTGTCCCATCGCTGGTAAAGCGCTGTGTTGTCACTATCCGTGCAGGCAGCAGAGATAGCATTAACTATTGGGGGCATGAGTTCTAGGGGTGAGCAGTACCCGCCCGGCCCGCTAAACCCGCCCGCCACCCGCATCCGGAACCCGCCAACCCGCAGGTTTAAAAAAAATTAAAAATAAAAATGGATAGAAAATTGACAAACCCGCTTGTACACGGGCGGGTTTCGGGTTTTAATTTTAAAATCCGACTAAACCCGACCCGCCCGCCTATTTATATACAAATAATAAAATATATGTATACATATATTAAAAATGATTTGTTTAATAATAGATAAGGACAAAAAAGAGGTTATGATGGGAATCTCCATGGAGGATGTTAAGCAATATGAACTGAAACTTAAACATTATTATCTTCTTTTCTGTTTTCATTCTTCAGGCACATTGAAAGAAAATGGCAAGCATTGTCTTGATGATTAAAAGTCTCATACTTTCCTACTTGTAAGTGGTGTCATTCAAATTAAATCTTGTGTCCTATTAATCTATTATATAACAAACTTTGATTTATCTACTTGTAGGCCAAAGAGTGCTGCATTTTGGATTTTTTGCCCCAACTTGGATAATTCCTAATTACCTGGACTTGGACTTTGGTGTTGAATTATGAATTATCCTTGTTTTTTTGTGTGGCCATGAGATGCTTCCTATTTTGGTATGAACATTGTTGATTAGTTATAAAACTGTGGATTGTATTTTAGACTCTTTTGTAGACGCTTATTATATCAATTATCATCCGTAAAATTCATTTTTTTACATTCGATAACCCGCCAATCCGCCCGCCAATCCGCCCGCCCGCCGCCACCCGCCACCCGCCACCCGCCGAATTTGATGCGAAAAAAAATCGAGTTGGGTTTAAATTTTATTAACCCGCCAATGGTGGGTCGGGTGGGAAAATCGCACGAACCCGTCCGACCCGCCCGCTTGCTCAGCCCTATGACCGTTGGATCCTTCCTGCGCGGCCAAGGCCGATGGCGGAAGGCCAACCTGGTGGTCCGGCACCGGCGGAGTCAGCGGGGGAATCATACCGGTGAATCTAGGTTTAGATGGGTTTCAACTATTCGAAGTCGCCGAAAAAGAGAAATCTTGGCGATTCGAATTCGATTCGGTGAGTTTGGGGAAGGAGACGACGGCGGCTGATAAATAATTTCACTGATCAATATATTAACAAATTATAATGTAAAAAAAAAAGTTAACATCAGGTGGACGTGCCGGAGTGGTTATCGGGCATGACTAGAAATCATGTGGGCTCTGCCCGCGCAGGTTCGAATCCTGCCGTTCACGATATTTTTCTTCTTTTTAATTCCTCCTTTCAAATCCTATAACATCTCACTACTTTAATAACCACATTAATAATGTTTTAAATTCAATAATATAGTCCCGAGGGCATGATACCGCGGTAAAACATCTAAATTTTCACTCATCATCATTCGATCTCCAACAACTGTATTTTCTTCCAGTCCCTTCGTGCCTACGGAGAGAGCAAAAACAGATTAGAAAATACAAAACAAACAACATTTAAAAAAAAAATCATAATATAAAAATATTAAACCAAACGCCCTTTAAAATTTGAGATTTAGATTTAACAAAATTGAAAATTTACGAGTGGATTGATAGGATTTTGATAAAATTTGGGGGCGAGATGAAATTTTCCGTAAGACGTAGACGGATGGAATCCTGTCCCGTGTGCTTCGATGAAAAGAACGGCAGAAAGAGTCCTCCTTCCTTTTGCTCCCTGCCATTAACTGCGCCCTCGCTGGTTCACTCCTCCTCTCCTCTCCTCTCCTCTCCTCTCGAGGGGTTTCCGATCCCGCCGCAAATGCCGAGGCCTCGGCGCCTCTACGACGACCTCGACGCCTCCCCGGGAGACGACTCCCGCTGCCGCCGCAGTGACGGCCGCAAATGGCGCTGCCACAAGCGCGCCATGGACGGCCTTACCTTCTGCGAGTACCACTACATCCAGACCCGCTCCAACATGGAGAAGCACAAGGCCTCCGCCGCCCGCAAATACAACCGAGCCGCCGGGGAGCCACAGTCGAGGAAACGCAGGAAGAAGGCAGAACTCCCGGCGGAGCACCCGATCGCTCCCAAACGGCGGATGAAACGGGAAGAGGGGAGTGTGGAGGGAGAGTCCCGGACCACGAGGGTTCTTCCCAACGGGTTGATGACCATCGCGACGCCTTCCGTTGGCGGCCGTCAGGAAGAGGGCGGTTCTGTGGATCGGAAGGTAGGGTTTGAGAATGGGTGCTTGCTCACAAGGAGGTGCATTCGGTCCAAGAACGCTGAGCCGATTCCGGTGGCGACAATAAAGGTTTTACATTTGTGGTTCAGCTCCCTTCTCTTTTCCTTTCTCTTGGCCCTTGAATCCATGGTCCCTTCTCTACTATACTTACTACATTTCTTTATTCTCTGGTTAGCTCTCAAATTATTCTGCTCTTTTTGTTATATATTAACTTTCTCCGATGCCTGTTGGATTCCAGAAAATACCTTGTGGAAGGGGTTCGGGAATGGGAAGGAAGAGGGTCTGCCACAGTTGTAAGGAGAAGAACGTGGCGAAAATGGTTCGGTGTTTGAGCTGTAGGAAGAGGTTCTTTTGCTCTCGTTGCATCAAAAAAAGGTATTTTTGGATTGTTCTTGGTTGTGTGTATTCCTGAACTCCACATTAGCTAATGTCCATCTAATTCCTTTTCATTTGGTTATTTTGGTTACTTTTCTATGTTAATTTGTGTATCAAAAGGTTCCTCTTGAAAACTAAAAGGAAAAAAAATCTGAATGCATAGTAGTTTATTGCTCTTAAAATGTGGGAAAATATTGCTGGTAACCCTTTCTCCTTTTGTTACTCCTAATCTGATTCAATATAAGATAGAAGACATTTTGTTAAGGATTACTTGCCTCAACACTCTGGCTACATGCAAAATGCATGCTATTTCCATCTCTTGATATTGGAGTATTCATTGGAGCTTTTTCTTTGACGTAGTAGAACTTGTTATTGACTTGTAATAAATGGTGTTGTAGACTAAAGGATTTGGTTTGGACAATGCTGGGAGTCAAATAATTGGCTCATCTTAGTACACCTTGCCAACTTGGTCTGCAAAATCTACATTCAGAGAATCTCAATTGGACTCTTGCATTGTCTAATATCTTTCCATATGATTATTTTGTAAAGCCGACATTATTTATTTCTTCTTAAGGGATCTTTTAGTGACCAATAAATAGGTATATCCATGATAATTGTGAAGTAGTAGTGGGATAAATCATTGAAGTATAGCTAAGCTTCTGGATCTGGAGATTATGCAGGAACTGGAAGGCAATACTTTGAATTTTCAAATGATGACCCATCATAACAGCTTCCAAGGCAAAGCTTACTGCATCAGTCAATAGCAGATTATATTACCTATTCCGTGTTTCAGCACCTAAAATTCAAATTGCCTAAACTAAATTTATTTCCTTATGCTATGCTGATGCTATAATCCTGTGATTATTATCTTATTATGCAGGAATTTAAAAAGTAATACTGAGAATTTTCAAATGATAATCAATCATGAATCCCTGTCAAAAGATTCCTTTGATACCACATTAGTCAATGACAGAATATGTGCATCTCACAACTTATTATCGAGACTTACATGTTACTTACTGTCTTTAGTAACTAAAAGTAAGTTCCCTAACATAAATACATTTCCTATTGGTACCCTCATGATGCTATTATCCTAGTTAGTGTGTTGCTAATATAACAAGTTCTGTATGAATACTTGGCATAGCTAAGCTTCTGCAACTGGGAGATTTTGTAACAACTTCATAAGATAATGGAATCCTGTGAATCTTCATAAGCTAACCCATCATGATATTCACATTTCACAAAGACAAGATTTCTTTCATTGACACTCATTAATCTATACCCAAATGTGTCCTACAAGCTGTTACCTATTGTGTGTGATACTAGATTAAAGTCGACAAAACTTCAATATGTTTGGTACTTATAAACAAATTTTTATTGTTAAACTTTTGGTCATCTGGGCAGCATGGTTTTAGGTTTCCAGCCTACCAGATTAGTTTTGCAATTTGTATCTCTTGATCCTGAAAGCATATAAATTCTATAGTGGATACGATCACACCTTTGTATCCCTTGGTGGGCAGTTATGTCATCAGGCTGAATTGTGAACTCGTCCTCCCTAAATTGTACTAAAAAAGGGCAGCCCTAAATGCGGGGTGTATACGCCTTACCAATAAATTGTATACGAAATAGTTTATTTTTTTTGGATTCAGTTTGCAGGTTCTGTCATATTCCTTAGTAGAGTAAAATGAGAGGCTTCAATTTGAATGGATTATCATTATGGAGGGTCATTCAAGGCACACTTGGATTAGGACTGTCAGTAGAGATTTTTAGATCAACTTTGATTTATTGTAGAATGAATCCAATTTAATTTTAGGTTTGGGTTAATCTTAGTTGTGCTTTAATCTTATTTGAGCCTTTTCTGTACTTTTTCTTGATTAGGTTTGATTTTGATATTATTAAATTACTTTTTTGTCTTATGAGTACAAGTTTCACTGTGATTTGATCTAGATTGCTTTTGTTATTTTGGTGAAGTTTCATTGTGGTTGAGTTATATTGCTGTTACTATATTCACATCCAATGGCTTGAACTGTGATCTTGTTTGTGTATCCACCCTGTTTGTGATCAAATTTCAAATGGCCTGCATTGCCTACAGGAAGAAAATTGTGTGACCATAGTGGCAAAATGCTTTTGGTTTATTTTTCTCTTTTAGCTTTTTGATGTTGTGGAAACAGGACAATTGATGTGAGTCACATATCCTTTTTAGTCTTGATCCTTGATATCAGTGATATGGGCTCTTATACATTTAAAAAAAAACTACTTTTGCTTATCTGATTTAGTTTGTATTGTCAAGGTACTCTGGTATGCTTGAAAAGGAGGTAAAGATTGCTCATCCTGTTTGTTGTGACTGTCGTGATTACAAAGCATGTTCTGGAAGTCCAGCTAAAGATGGTTGTAAGGTTGACTTACTTTTAACATGCAAAGTTTTATGAATATTATTTACTCTGAGAATGGTTTGTCATGGAAGTTTCCATTTATGTGATCTTCAGGATCTTGAAATTGTTCAGGAGCATAGGAAGACTGAGCGTGCCGATAGTGATGATATTTCTCTCGTCGATGTGAAGACTGTCTGCCCTGTTTGTCATGGACAATTGGATTGTCCGACTTGTTCTCCTCTTGGAGCTAAAGAAGACAGGCATAAGGTTAACTTCCTTGCCAATTCTTGTTAAGTTAGAGAAGGTTCTGTTAACTTTCGTGCTAGTCTAGAGCTTTTATGTGCATATGCAATTTGTATCATCTTCAGGAACTGACAAATGGTCAAAACAAGTTTAATAATCAGGAGCAGACATATAGCTTGATATCTGAATTGCTTCCCTTGCTGAAACATATCTATCAGAACCAATTAAATGAGCTGGAAGTAAAGCAAGGGGATCAAGGTAAGCTTCAAAACAATTACCTAGTTTCTTCCTTCAGTTAGATATCCTCTTGATCGATCTATCATCCAGACAGTGGATTTTCTGGTGTACTTCTTCGAGTATATGAGCCTCACAATGAGCTTGTTAACTGGTATGTCTTCGCATCTTTAACACCTCTGAGAATTTCATGATTTGCTATGTTTCTGAAATCATGGACATAGTAACTGAATAATGTGTACTGACCCTGTTTCTTAGATGGCCATTTGTAAACTTGCGCCTCTATTTTGCTTTAGCAAGTTCAAATTTTTAGGTCATATTCTGTTCTTTGTTATCGTCTCTTCATGCATTCAAATGTAATTCACTTGATTAATATTGTTTTTTTTTTTGTTTCCCTCTTGGAACCAGTAATTATTGTAGGACTTCACTAGTGGATTTTCACAGAAGCTGCTCAAATTGCTCTTACAAACTTTGCTTAGATTGTTGCGGAAAGGTACTAAAAGGGATGGCTTCTCAGACACCTGCAATTGATTCCTCTAAGGCTGGTAGGAGACAAAGGGCAAAGAAGTATGTCATCAGTGAACTTGTTGGGAAAAGACGGAGACGTTCCACAGCCGAGCGACCAGATAACTCATCTTTATCCACCGTTGAGTCTGATAGCAAGGCTAAGAATCATGGAAGCAGCATTCCTTGCCCAACCAAGGAATCTGGAGGCTGTGGTAACGGTCTTCTTAAGTTAAGTTGCAGCATACCATTTGTTTGGTCTAATGATCTCGGCCGCACTGCAGAAGAGGTTGCATTTAGCAGTGATCTTCTTCACAGCTTACACACTCGCACTCATAGTTCTCTCCTTGAGAACCAAAAGGTGGGGCATTTTAGTATCAGTCTGCAAGAAGCCTCTAATAGTTGAGACTTCCCATGATAGTTTTCAACAATCTGTGGAGAATGCCACAGGCATTGTTACAAGAACATAATAAAATTTTGTAAATTATATATGTAGAATGCAGTTGGCAATTAGAATGATGATGTAGGGGGTCATGTTTTAATAGGATGTTAGTTTGAGGCCATGAAGCAGGATGCAAGCTTTGTAGTTGTCTCTGCATCGACAGAAGAGGAGATTAGTGGTCATCTAGACAAAGGCAATCCCCATCTTAGTAGTCTGTTTTGAATGTGTGTTTTAGTAATTTCTTGATCTTCTTCTTGTTATTTCTTTTAGACAAACGAGCAGCAATCACAGACCATTTGAATTGACATCCAAATTATTACTTAATGAATCCCCCTGAGCAAGTTTGAGAGAAAACAGAAGACTTACAGACAATTCTACAGCACGAAATCTCTTCATGATTAAACACGTGAAGGGACACTCTTTTAAGTCTGCATAACAAACCCTAAATCCAACTTTATCCGTTCTCTTTTGTAAAAAGGTATAATTTGCCACTCCAATGATTTTACACGGTCGATTTCACGATCATCTATGAGGAGGTAAATCGAGAAGTTGCAGTTGGACACAACGGAGGAGAGTATTGTCTCGACTTCGTCAAGATTCGAATCCTTGTCCTTTTCTGTAAGTCTATTTTATCATAACCAACTTTTCCGAGACAACTTTATCCATTCTCCATGTTTCTGTAAAGGTCTTCAAAACTATTTCCTTTCAAAAATTCAACAAAGTTATTGAGATTAAACTCTGTTAGATCCAAAGGCTGAATAGGAAGGAACTGTCATCATTGCTCCATTAATTCTCATCAAATCCAACAGTTAATGAGGGCCCTTCGCTGATGGTTTTGTTCTATTGCTCCCACAAACAAGGGGCTGCATTGGATCTTTAGTGCCCATGAACTGTCATGACACAAGTTGGCTTTAAATGCAGTAAAAGCTAACCCAAAAAGAGCTGCAAGCTGGCGAATCTCCCCTGTTCCATAGGTCAGATACAAAGCATCCAGGCAATTAGCTGAGTTACAAACAATAAACACACCCACACAACAGAAGAAAGAGATTTCGGAATGAGAAGAGAACAACAAGAAGATGGATCAATATGATCATTCTCTGACGTTGAAAAAATAAACCAAAATTTATTTATTTGATTGATGCTCTTTGCAACTTTACAATAATCACACAACTCGAACTCTAATTTCCAAGCACTGCTAATTAGGTCCCCAGCAGCTGAGGTACATCACCTTCCTCAACGACTCCTCCGATCGCTCAGCTTGCTCCCTGCTTCTCCGATCAGAGACGGACGACGACATGGCCGCGGCCTGCGACAAAGATCCCATGTTGCTCTTGGCACGCTGCTGCAGAGACCTCAAGCCATAGTTCCACCTGCACAACCCAGCTTGGTCCTTGAGCGCCTCCACGGCGCCCACGCTGGCCGCCACCAACACTGAAACTTTCTTCACCGAAGCCATCTCTGTCTCGCTATATATCTCTCTTCTTCTCTCTAATTGTATGAATTGTATGAATTTCGCTTGCTGCTGGGATAAGGAAGCAGAGGTGGTGCATATATAGAGAGGAGAGACGATAGAAGAGACGGAGAACGGCGTGGCTCTTGGTTTTGGTTTCGGCTCCCCGAAAACAGGGAGCTGTTTTGCTTTCCCATTGGCGCAAACCGGAGGTTTCAGTAAAACGCCAAGTCTATAGGGAATTCTCATGTGAGCAGCAGGAGGTCAAGCACTTCAATTATCTTCTCATTGAACTTTGTTAATTAGACAAATCATTGATATGGACATCTGTTAATTGAGCAAATCCATGCATATCCATACCACTGCCCCTGATCGACACAATTGATTGTGGGCGCCAAAGTTCTGTCAGTTGGCACTGTAAATAGAACGCACTGCTCCCATAATTGCGAGTTGTCGTCACACACACAAAAAGTTAAAACAACAAACACCTTGTTTCCAGTAATCAATGGACGATTCTTGTGCATACTGTCGTTTTCCAAATTCCAACCAGCGTGAGCTCGGTGGAAGCGACTCCAATCCTGTATATACAACAACTAAACGATAAGCCCATCGAATGAGGTTTTGCTGGGATGAAGTTGGGAAGCAAGGCTTGCATGAAAGGTGAAAGGGCAAAGCCCTGCGCCTCAGCTGCAGGCTGCAGCTGAAGGAAAAACAACGTCATCCAGTCCTCCCAGGTGTAATATAAATAAAAAAAATAGAGTCTTTAATAGAAATAAAAATTTTAAAAATTAAAATGACCTCCTAATTTGCAATCAGATGCAAATTCAATAAATTAAAAAATTAATATAATATAATAAAAAAATATATATATTAACTTCATATATTTTTATAATAATATTTTCTTAGATTTCATATTTTAAAAATGATGAATAATAATAGTATCCAACAAATCTAAATTTAACTCAACTAGATTAAAATTATTTAAATTTTATTAAAATTATTTTAAAATAATCATAAAACTACTAAGTACATGTTAAAATACTAAAATAGTATTGTATTAAATATGTAACAGTTAAAAAGTAATCGTAATTATTATAATAATATTAAAAAAAATAATATTATAATAATTATTTAATAGTTTTATATATTATACTCAATTGTTGTTACAATAATAAAAAATATTTTTGGAATAAAATATATGACAGAAAGAAAAGAAGATTTTTTTATATATCTAAAAAAATGTTTTTTATGATTTAGATAATTGGAGGATTCTTTTGAATTTTGCCCGAAAAGCAATGCCATCGAAGTTACTGAAATGACATGGTGTGGATAAGACCGACGCATCCGTCCATCCTCCACGATTGAGACCCTTGTCACCTACTTGGAGCAGATCCCTGACCGTCGTAATCCTCCAATGGACCAATGACCGCTCCTGTGTTGCCGTCGTGGATGGATTGTATTAGCCGAGCAAGGTGTTCGGTGTTCTCACCAAAACAGGCACAAAACGGTCCTGGACCTGCACAAAACAAGAAACCAGCAACGAGCCGCCCATGGTTTCCTAAAAACCGCTGATCCTTTCGTTCTATAATACAAACCCTTTTCCCACAGTTGAGGAATCTCTCCGAAGATCAAATCTCGCCGGTGGTCGTGGCAAAATCGTCGCGGTTGTACAGGACGGCAGGGTAATTATGAACCACGTTAACAGAATCTGGACTAAAGTGGCGCAGGGCCGCGCGGACGGCGGCCTGAAGTCCACCGCCCTCAGCTCGGCCTCCGTGGCGGCCGCGGCCGCGGCCGTCGCCGGGTTGGGGACCGGGCGAGCCCTGTGCGCAGCGGGCGCCGAGGACCGGAGGAAGCAGGCGGAGGACTCGTTCCGGAAGGCGATGTACCTCAGCTGCTGGAGCCCCGGCTGAGCGTGTCCCACTGCGAATGGCGATCGGGCCGGCCGACGTACTACTCCGGTTAATACGTGCTGTGTCCACGAGCAGTGTTTCGGATAAACTGGATGTAAAATTGTACACTGACATGCTCTTGGAGCAAAGCGAATATGTTTGAAATAAGAAAGAGCAGAATTTGACTAGAAATTGATGATTTTACTGAGTGAATCTTTCGTCGTCCTACTTCTTTGGAAAGAAAAAGTCAACGAAGAATATTTGGGAAGAAGATCAGGAGATGAGGTAGAAGAAGACAAATAAATATTTCATCGAAATGATAGGAAATTAAGAGAGAATTTGATTTTTAGCTTGTTACGGTGGTGTTTTAGGAAATTAAGAGAGAATTTGATTTTTAGCTTGTTCGTTGTTTTAAAAAAAAAAAAAAAAAATCGTCGCCTGAGAGATTCGAACTCTCGCGGGGAAACCCCATGTACTTAGCAGGCACACGCCTTAACCACTCGGCCAAAGCGACTCTACGTTGAAAGGTCTTCTTATGATTTCCTTATGACTTTAATTATTGAGATAAGAGACGGGGAGAGACAAAAGAGACACCTCCCTCCTCTCTATCCCCTCTTATCTGTCCCGGCTGCTTCCGCTCCGATCTCCTCCGAGAAATGGAATTCGATCCTCCCCGATCCCTTCCCCTCCTCCTACACGAATCCGATGACGGCGGCGGAGACGAATCGATCCCACTCCTCCCTCCGCCCGCCCCAGATCGCTCCGGCCGCTATCCCGCCTCCGCGGCTTCCATCGACGCCCTCCCCTCTGTCCTCATCTCCGACACTGACGATCGATCCCTCCCCTCATGCGCTGTTTGTAAGGATGAATTCTCCCTCCACTCTTACGTTCGCCGCCTGCCTTGCTCCCACCTCTACCACTCTGATTGCATCGTGCCTTGGCTTTCCCTTCACAATTCCTGCCCCATCTGCCGCTCGCCGCTCCCATGCTCTGATGAATGTTATGGTGGCGCCGGAGGACCGGTCCGTCGCCAGGTTGTCTCAGCGGAGGGTGTTGGTAACAATGCTGGCGCCCGATGCTGCCAATGATGAAGCCTCAGTGCTGACGGCTGCCCTGTGGCAAGCGAGAAGGTTCCGTCTCTTTCGCCCCCCGACATCAGCGGCCATGAACGCGGCGCTTTTTGAGATGGCACAGGCTTACGAAGAGCTGGCTGATAGTGGGGAGACGCTCGTATCAGAGTGCCCATTGGAAGGGCACGGAGAAGCCATGGGAACTAGGAATGGCAGTGATGACACCACCATGATACATGAGATCAGTGAGAATTTTTCTTAGCACGGATCCCTGATGGCGATTCTTGCTGTGTAAAGACCAGGTATGATTGATCTTGTACATGCTCATTAACATGACTAAAGTTCTGTTGAGAGTTGCTAATATCTTTCCAGTGACAATTTGAACTAACAAGGTCACTATTAATCATTGGTTTCTTCTAATAGTGGTGGTTAATGTTGTCGTTCTTGAAGATGACTTTCAAAGTTCGTTTTTCTTCTTCTCTTCATATGATTAAAAAGAAAATACTATGACTATCGTATTAATCCAATAACAAATCAAATATGGACTTCTGATAATGCCAGAAAAATCGTTTGTTGCACTGAAATGTATTCCCTACACAAAAATTCAACAGATTAAAACACCATTTTGTCATGCAATCTCTCAGTACTAAACTTGGATGTATGCTAGGATTCACGAACTACATTCAATGATATTCTTCTACAAAGCTTATTTGAAGATCTTGTAGACCACTTACATCATCTATCTGGTAATCAAAATTCTAAATTGTTTAGCTGTCCAGTTTCTAAGGCTTTGGCTTGTTAGATCACCAGGAATTTTGAGTTGTCTGATCAGTTCTTATCATGAATTTGCAGTTGTTTGATTACTGCATTTTGTGCTGCTTGTAAGTTAGTAGATTTTGTGAATGAAATTGGTATCATCTTGAAAATGATTTCATCATGGACCCATATTTGGTTTTAATAAGGCCTGAATGTAATGTTGGAAATTTGAATTTTATAGTCAATAACTATGATAATCAAATTTTATACTACACTATATTAATTTTGTATGCTCTATAATGTAGGCTTATCTAAAGAATTTTGTGGTAGCAGTCTAGAATAGAAGAATTGACTGTCTCAGAAAACATAATCTGATTCCGGTGGTTAATCATGCTAAAGATTACCATGTTAGGATTCAACTTTAGAATCTATTGTTCCCTTTGCACGTATCTATTCTATCTTAATTTATTTTCTTTCATTTGATAATCTATTACATCCGTCTTAGCATTCTCATCCCTACCATACTAAACTTTTGAATGTATTGCTTCCTAAAAGCTTAAGACTTTTTATAAGGTATGACAGATCATGGAACATCTTAAAATCATGTCACACCCCTAATAGTTACTAGTCCAACACTATTAACAATCCTATCATACACATCACATTAACGTAATTGCTAGATATTCCTTTATTTTCCAAAAGAAAAAATGTGATAGTGGCCAAAAGTTATTTTAAAGTTGACAGAATCAACTTTAAATCCTTTGTTCCTTATATTTTTTTATTAGCTGTCTTACTAAATAAATTACATCTATGATTTATTTTCTAGAAACAATGATCGTGAATTCATTAATTTAGAAATATTTATTTCCTTTCTTATTCCCCTTCCCCTCTAGGCCCAAGATTTCATGGCTATGACTTATCAACTTAATCCCTCTAGAGTGTATATCATTATTATTATTCAAATAATTTTGTCTAGCTATTCAATTGCCCTCCTCACCTGCTGAGACCTAATAATTTATTATAAAGTTCTCATCCATCAGAAGAATTAGTTATTTGCACCATACACAACTTTAACTTAATGTTTATCTGATCCTTTTTGGCTTACATTTCATGTTTGCGTGCTTTGATATATAAATAAAGAGGGCACAATTAGAAAAGGCTACGAGTATTACACATGAAAGAAAAATTGCATCTTGTGCCTTGCTATCTATTCCTTTCAGTTCTGATCCTTAAAATTTGTAAAATGCAGCCTGTATCATGAAGTCGACTTCAACAAGCTGTGCAATTTGCTGGTTCTGGCTCTAATCAGACTTCAATGTGCAGAGGTCCCTAATTAGTGGTCATGTTGATTAATCAATTGTATATTATTTTCATGGTGAAATTAAACTGCTGGTTGATATTTGTATGGACCATGGAAGGATCGGACGCCTTTGAAATCAGATAAATTTACTCTTTTTTTCTATATTGAAATTGCATGATCTTGGAAGCGCGTTGGTTTTTAACACGTTCAGAACATTGAACGTGTTTGAGACTATACGGTTGAAATTGCATGATCAGGTGGTCTTGGAGCGGAGCGCGTTGGTCTCCGAGCGAGAGCGCGACCACATGGTCGTTGGCGCAAAGCAGCGAAGGCGCAGGGGTAAGTGGGCGCCTGGGGCGTCGGCGAGCGACTTGGGGATGGACTGCAGCACCAAGAGTAAGACCACCATGACCATCGCCGCCACTCCGCCTCCTCCTTCACCACTCGACCATGGTGATTAAACGTGGGCGTTATGCAGTTGCATTGCGGCTAAGGAAGTAAATCATCCGGTCAAACTTCTACGCCGCCACCAGTTGACTTTTACAAAGTCAGCCATCGGAAGCAACTGCGTTGCCATTAATTATGCCAAAAGAAGTAATCAGCAATTCACATCGCTGCCGGCATGGCTTGCTCCGCCCGATTGAGTTCTTTCGCCCACTTCTTCCTCCTATCCCTTTGCATTGTACTCCATCTCCCCAAATCCCTGCCCGACTACCTGGGTAACGACTGCCCGACAGACTCCAACTTCACCTCCGCCAGCACCTACCAGTCCAACCTCGACCTCCTCCTCACCTCCCTCGCCTCCGACGCCGTCGCCACTGGCTACCACAACGCCACCACCGGCCGGACACCCGACCAACCCCACGGCCTCGCCCTCTGCCGCGGTGATGCCTCTTCGACCGTCTGCCGGACCTGCCTCAACGCCTCCGCCCATGACGTCCGCCAGCGGTGCCCGCTCGGCAAGAGCTCCACCATCTGGTACGACGACTGCCTGCTCCGCTACTCCGACCGAAGCTTCTTCTCCGCCGTCGACGCCTCCTTCCCCCTGTATCAGTACAACGGCTACAACGCGTCGGACCCCGCCGCGTTCCACCGCGTCCTGACCGGTCTCGTGGGGGTTCTCGTCGAAGAAGCGTCCGGAAACGCGTCGAGCTTGTTCGCGGCTGGGTGGTCGAGCGTCCCCATTGCTAACGCGAGCGACGTGTACGGGCTGGTGCAGTGCACGAGAGACCTGTCGGCCGACGACTGCAGCCGCTGTCTCCGCGACGCCGTGGCGAACCTCTCCAGCTGTTGCTACGGCCAGCTGGGCATGAAGATTTACGGCCAGAGTTGCTACTTCCGCTACGAGATCCATCCTTTCTTTGAACTCTCGAGCGGCAGTGCGGTGTTTTTGTCTCCTCCGCCAGCCGCTTCGCCGCCATCCGCTCCGCCGTCTACATCCACCGAGACAGGAGCAAACAGAGGTGTTCCTCGCGTTGGCTCATTATCCACCTTTGACTACTTGCAGATCATATTAACTTACACATATCTTTAACTATGATAATAATTCTTTTGCAGGGAACAAGAGCAACTCATGGAAAATAATTGTTATAGTTTCCACTTCCGCACTATTTTCCCTCCTCGTCTGTTCCTTCTTGTGGTGGAAGTGCAATGCCAGACTAAGAGGTCAGGTCCATTGCTCTCTTCTTCTGTCCTAAAAAAGTTATGAAATTTGAGTTCTTGACAATTTGTGTCGCTGCGGAATAAATAGATCACTGGAATAGGCACCCGACAGTAGTACCACAAACTGAGATCACCGAGAAATCTGAGGTCGAATTTCTCAGGGCTGAATGGCAATGAGGTGCCCCAAGAGGTCGAATTTCTCAGAGATGGATCGAGACCAACTTCATTTGCTCTTGATATCGTAGTAGCAGCTACCAATAACTTCAGCCCTTCCAACGAGCTCGGAAAAGGAGGGTTTGGCTATGTTTACAAGGTAAATTCATCAACTCCTTGAGCACCAATGGTCACCTTGATTTGAGTTATGGTTCTGCATTTTCCAGGGTACTCTACCTGGAGGACAAGAGGTAGCCGTGAAGAGACTCTCCACAAACTCTCACCAAGGCTTACAGGAGTTCAAGACCGAGGTTATGGTGATCGCCAAATTGCAGCACAGGAACTTGGTCAGGTTGCTAGGCTACTGCATTCAGGGCGAAGAAAAGATACTGATCTACGAGTACATGCCGAACAAAAGTTTGGAGGCAATCCTCTTCGGTGCGTTCATTCTGCAACACTTTCTCCTCTTTAAGTTCTAACCTCTAATCAAAGCAACTCATTTTACTTGACAGACCCTGAAAAGAAAGCACTACTAGATTGGACTACAAGGTTCGACATTATAGCAGGGATCATTCGCGGACTCATTTATCTACATAGGGACTCCGTTTCGAGGATCGCACATCGCGATCTAAAACCCAATAATATTTTGTTGGACAAGGACATGAATCCCAAAATATCGGACTTTGGATTTGCGAGGATTTTCATGGACGAGCAAAATCAGGGCAACACAAGGAAGCCTGCCGGAACCCTGTAAGAGAGATCAACCCAAGCAATGCTGTCTACATGCTTTCAGATAGTAGTTTCGCTTAGCTTGCTCATCATGTTAAATACAAATGCAGTGGTTACATGTCGCCTGAGTACACGATCAAAGGTCTGTTTTCCGATAAATCTGACGTCTATAGCTTTGGGATTATCGTTCTGGAATTGGTGACTGGCAAGAGGAGCAACAGCTTTCATGAACTGGAGGATACTCCTACCCTAGCAGGATACGTAAGTTAGCACAAGAATTCGATTTCACCAGTTTGTAAGTCTCAGTGTTTTATCACAGGCGTGGAGTGCGTGGAGCGAAGGGAAAGCAGACGATCTTGTTGATGCATCGATACGAGGAACTCCGTCCTGCTCGATGAATCAAGTGCTGAGATGCATTCACATAGCGCTCCTGTGTGTCCAGGATCGTGCCGCCGATCGGCCGGACATGGCGACCGTCGACCGCATGCTGGCGAGCGACTCCGACGTCGCACAGACGCCTAAAAAACCAACGTTCACGTTGGAGCCTCCCGCTCAGCCTGAAACCAGAAATGAAATGACAGTGACGAGCCTTCAAGGCCGGTAGCCAACAGGCGAACTGAAGAATAAGTCAACGTTGGCTTCTGATCATGTTGACTAATTATCTGCTCTAATTTCACCAAACTTGTTAATACGGGGGTTAATAATATCTTAAACTAGGATTAATACGGGGGCATAGCATGTGTGAAGATCATGAGATCTTTATAAATTTTTTTTGGCATGTATAAAATAATTATAACTAAAATAGTGTGGAAGTAAAACAAAAAAACACAGGTGTCAGTCAACAGATTCCAACATCTGACTGGTCAAGTGCGTATCTTAATCAATCTTGTCGATTCTATTTAAACTCCTTCCTCTTAATATAATTGCACTATTAATGTCCCCACTAGCTTCTAATAAAATACGGTCAAAGGTCAGTCTTCCCGTGCTGACTGCAGGTCAGTCACTTGACGGCTTGATCTGACCCCGAGGCTGCTCTGTTTAATCTGGACCGTCCATTTGACGAATCCGGATTCGAATCGGGCTGTTGACCGCTCTTTTGGCCCATCGGCTCGTGCGTCCGCACCGGTCCCCGCGATCAGCATAACCCATGAGGTTCTTGGCTGCGACTGGTGCGTGAGACATTTCCCGATTCCCAGATCTGTGCGATCGGCAACATCAGTGTACTAGCGCTTGGAAGACGCCGGAGCTGCAGTCGCCCCCGCCCCCGCCTCCTCCTCCTCGTCAAGGTGGTGGAACTACGAGGTGGGGGCACCTCCACTCCGCCTTCTTGAATTTTTTGTTCCTTTTTTTGTTCATGCGTCTGAGTCGATTAGATTAGGGTTTCTGCCCACTTTATTGTTCTTTGGAGGTAGTGGTTCTGCGATTTTATTCTTCTGGAACTGTTAATTCAGATTTCCACGCAGTGTTGAGACCAATGTTGATGTTGCTTAGTGCATTGGAGTTCAAGGAGATCCGTCGTGTGTTGTGTGGGTGTGTAGTAGTACTGTCAAGTGTCAGTGATATCTTTGATGTCGGATTTTGGTTGACTTGAGGGATGAAATATGGGGCCTTGTGCTGGTCCGGCTTCTTAGGTTCTTGAAAAGATTCGGTCATCATTCCTGATGGAGCTTAAGAATGTGGTGAGGTCAGTTCGGGTGGGATGAACTGGAAGAATTCATCAGGTGGTATTGTGATAGGTGGTACTGACTGATAAGAGAATGTGGCATTTTTCTTTTCTGTGGAGAACAGTCTTGACGTGAATGGTACGAATGAAGTAAGAATTATTTTTCTTCATGCTCATTACAGTGATTAACTTTGGTTAACACACGGTATGAGGTTGATTGACAGAAGAGAGGAGGATGAACAATGTAAATGTGTGGTACATTAAGGAGAGCAAGCATGGAAGTTGGCCTAGATGCTAGCACTTAGGGATTCAAAACCCACTGTATGTTAGCCAACAACTAGAAGTCGACAATATCCTAGTCTACATGTGATATCTTCTGTATTTGACGATTAGGCTGATTTGATTACAAGCAACCTAGGATTCGGTGCAAGAATGAATTTCATGGAGCAGGTCATTTTTTATCTGTTAATTTGTCTATGGATAATGGTTTGTCATGCTTGATTTACTTTACAAACAAGCCAATCTCTAGTAATTATCGTCGATCAACACTTGTTGTGTACATAATTAAGTACCTTGTTGGTAAATGATGATTCGCGACCTTATTCAGTCATGGTTAACTGAGGATACTTGCCTTTAAGATAGTTCTAGTATACAGAATTATCGAATTTATTTTTCTAACATTTCTTGGCCATGTTATTCTTCAGCATTGTCATTTTTTTATGCCCAGCATATTCTAAACTATTATGTTTGCTGTTTATTCATTAGGCATGTAATCCAGAATGAGGCTACCATATGCAGGAAGTTAATTTAAGAAATCTGACATGGTACATAAAGTATGAGATCCATGCTTTCACTTTCCATAGTAAGCATGGGCTCATTTTGCAGTCGACAACAGCCATTGAATGAGGTTGATGCTGAAGAAAACATACAGGTAACCTTTTGCCATTCTCGGAATCAACTATTTAAGTCAGATGTGTATCTCAATTTCGAATGAATTGTTAATGACTTGAGCTTGGAGCTTATGTCTGATCTCAGTTGTTTCTTGCTTGTACATATATTTCAGGCTGCTGAAATTGATAGGAGGATTGCTCAAGAAACCAAAGCAGAACAACATATTCATAAGCTTCTACTTCTTGGTATGCTCAAACATAATATGCTATGCATCTATCAGTTGTCCTAGTAAAAATAATGCATTGCCACCAATCTCCCACTTACAACTATTTTGTCCATGTTCTTGTTTCTTCTTAAATACAACACGCTTCACAGATATTAGTTAGTGTAGTTGTCAAGGGAATTATTATTTTTAGAATACATCTTAGAATTTAGTATCATCTTCTACTTTTGTGTCATCTGAAAGGAGAATGTTTGATATTTAGTGGATCCAAGGAGAAAGTTTGACATAAGTTGTGTCTTCTAGTTTGTATTTTTTGCCTCTTGTCTCTACCCATGCTAATTGTTAATTCTCAACATTGTCTTCTTGTACTTATTTTTATTTTTGTTTTTTTCTTTTCTTTTTATTTTTTTAACTAAGGCGCTGGAGAATCAGGAAAATCTACTATTTTTAAGCAGGTTGGATTTTTATTACTTCTTACCTTTTTTTGCTGATGCACATCTTGACTGATATTTCATGGGTTTCTTTTTGTTATAGATAAGGCTTCTTTTTCAAACTGGTTTTGATGAGGTGGAGCTAAAAAGCTATGCATCAGTTATCCATGCAAATGTTTATCAGACAATTAAAGTATGCACTACTAAAATTGGTGTGTTTGTTTGTTTGTTTTTTTACATGAAGAGGGAGGAATCAAGTTTGAGCTTCCAACTCTAATTTACTCTGCATGATTGTGTTTATCTTTCTTTGATCTAATTTGATTGAATTTAAACAGATATTGTATGATGGGGCAAAAGAATTGGCACAAAATGATCCTACTTCTTCGAAGTATGTTGTCTGCACTGAAAATAAGGTTTGGTTATGCCATCTTTTTGCTGCTCATGGAGCCTTGAATAAGGAGGCTTAGATTTGTAACAGTTGGAACCTTAACTATTAATCTGACTTATTATTGATGGCTCAGGATGTTGGTCGGTAAAATACACTGGAAGAGTATATAACAGTTGTCTTAATGCCATATTGTTTGATCTGAATAATTATTATACTGTTCTTTAATTTAATGTTTTAAGCTTTGCTTCATATCCTTTCCCATTGTTTCTTCCTTTGAACCAAAGAAATAAACATTGCTACTATCATAGAATTAAATGAATCTTGAATTACTTTTGTCCCTCTTTCTCATTGAACCTCCTAGGTCTGGATAACCAAAATCTTAGACTGTTCAGAGCAAAATTTCACAAAGTGGATGTAGATGGTATGAAGTTGATGCACTCCATATCGTGTATTGGAGAGCATATGCAATCGATATTAAAAAATGTATAGATTTTGGTAAAAATGATTAGCTTGCATAAAATCATACATTGCAAAATACATAAAGTTAGTGGTGAATACTAATCAACAATGTAAAATAGAACATATATATGAGTAATATACATATGTCAATATCTAAAATGGTTGTCACTGATAAAATAATTGATTATGTTGAACTTGTATGCTATAAGCTACCAAATAGTATAGCTTAGAATTTTTAACTAAATTTGGTTCAATATAAATGAATCAAATAAGACATTTGTTATAGCACACGCATACCACCAAGACATGGTCCAATATTTAATTGCTGTATACATCTTTTTGACATGGTCCTGGTGATGCCAGGATATTGGTGAAAAATTTTCAGAAATTGGAAGCAAAATGGATTATTCTTATCTTACTAAAGAGATTGCCAAAGAGATAACAACTTTGTGGAATGACCCTGCTATTCAGGTTCGTATCTTTATGTTCAACAGACGTAGAACATTTTACTGTTTGGTTGTTCTGCAGAAGTTGATAGTTGAAAACTACTTGCAGGAAACTTATTCTCATGGGAACAAATTGCAAGTCCCAGATTGTGCTCAGTATTTTATGGAAAATCTTGAACGATTTTCTGAAGCAACTTATGTTCCAACTAAGGTAGTTATCCGAAACCTTTTTCTTCATGTGATTTTGTTAAGCTTCCTGAAATTGTGTCTTCCTGTAACGCCCCCCTCTTTCTTATACAAATAGGGGATGTTACGTATTTAAACTTTCCTTAACTTTTACTCATTAAATAAAATAACTCAAATAAACTTTTCTTTTTCTGTTTAGAATGCGGAAGCAAAAGAAATAAATATAAATTCTTGGACATAAAATAAACATTTATATAATTCTTGATCTTATTCCGCGGTTCCGCCGACACCACACATCAAACACTTCTCCAGCTGCCTCCTCTTTCCTATAACTTTTCCTTTCATTTATCTGCAATATGAGGAATGCAAACTATAAGCAACGCTTAATAAGTACATCATCTAACTCACAAAAACCATAGAAAACTTCGTAATAACTGATTTATGCAATATGAATGTTCATATCTAAACATGTGAGGGGATTTTCAAAACATACTATTTCATAATAATTAAACATATTAAACATCCATCATTTGGGCCCTGACAAAGTACCAATGCGCGCATCCCTAACCGGTCCGGGGTAGCTAGCCACCGAAGCCGATTAGAGCGTACTAGGCACCTCGCGGCCTAGGGGCAACTTATGGAGCCCATCCCTTGGACACCTCACGGTCCGGTACTTGTCAACATCAAAATAAAGTACTTTCTTTCATATTACAATATCTTACTTCTTATATCATGCAATTCTACTATTTATATATGTTTTAACAAAATCATGTTTATGGAAAAATACGGAAAACAACGGAACTACTCATACTGCAGGTGAGAGATGTACTTACCTTCTGCGCTAATTTCCTTACAATTCTTCCGTTAGAGAAAAAAAAATCTCCTCGGCGATCTTCCTATGTCTACGCGTTCTTCTCGCGGAGAGGAGCGTCCTTGTAGAAGAAGTTCTCCGGAAGTCTTCCTTATGATCCTAGGGGACGGACTCCTCGTTCTTCGGGTTTGGGGCGCCGAGAGGGAGGAGAAAGGAGGGCGACGGCATTCTGGGCGAGAGGTGAGGGAAGAGTTTTCGAAGATAATGAAAATCCTCTCTTAAGCCTCCTATTTATATTAAGTGATTCCTAGACCTAATTCGCTGATAAATAAAATTCGATTTCTTTTTTTTTGTAACAGACTTACTGGGCACTTGGTTATTGGAACTATCTTAAGAGTCCTAAATTTTAAAAGGTCGCAGGATCGAATCCAGCCTCGGACATTTTCCGATTTTTAAACCTAACTCGACTATAATTAAATTTCGGTTCCTTTTTTTTCGGAACAGACTTGCTGACTTTTTTGGTTATTGAAATTATTTTAAGAATTATAAATTCTTAAAGGTTGCGGGTTCAAATCTCATCTAGGACATTTACGCTCCTATTTATTTTTGCTACTTCCGCTAATCTAAAAATTCCAGAAAAATATTCTAAAATTCCTGAAAAATCATAGAATATTTCTAAAATTATTTTTGAGAATTTTTAAGCGCTACAATTTATAATTAACCCTTATCTCTTTATGAAATATTCTAAATCTAACCAATAATCTTAAGTGAGGAAAATACGGGTGTTACACTTCCCCTCCAGTTATAGATGCTTAAGCTATTCATATAATTTGTTTTTGGCTACTATTGAAACTCAACTTCTATGTATCAGGTATGAATTGATGAATATATACTATGTAGAGTAGGGATGACAACTTTTTTTGCTCGTCAAGACTCATCCTGACCTGACTTGATTGAGGCTACCCCTATGATGTGGGGATGAGTCTCAAAACATTCCTCATATGCAGGGCAGGTATGGGTATGGGGTATATTTTTTTTTTTTGCTTGACCCTGAATAAAAAAAATGGTAGTCCGGTGCACAAAACTTCCGCCAATGCGGGGTCCTGGGGAAGAGTCGGACCACATATGAGATGGGGTGAGGAAGAGGAAGAATTTTTCTTCCCTCCCTCCCCCTTGGATCCACTGGCTTCCTATATGAGATGGGGAGAATTATAAAACCTACCCCGTCCCTATGTCTTCTGGAATTCATAGTAGCAAGGAAAACTCAGAGTTCATGTTGTTTGACTTTCCACTGCTATGTTTGAGGGTTAGGGGTCTGAACGGGGAACTAGTGTAGAAACAAAGTTGATTTTGCAGGCTTTTGTAACTAGCGCAGAGTGGACTAAATGTTAGATATAGGAAGTTCTGCAAGATGTGCATCTATGACTTTTTTGCTTATACTTTAATTTATCAAAAGCATTCTAGAAAAACTATGTAGGTCTTTTTTCTACTTAGCCTAAATAATGTCATCCATGGAGTTTTTTACTATTGACTTGGTTTTATAGCTACTGCATGTGCTTATTAACGTGACTATTCTCTGTTGGTCTTGCTCTTGGTTGCTTCTATATAATTTCCTTGTGTTGTGCTCTCAGAGGTGGGCATTTCAAACTAGTTCTTGCTTGACATATTGGCATGACCTTTTGATATACTTTATTCTAGGAGGATGTGCTTCATGCCAGAGTTCGAACTACTGGTGTTGTGGAGATTCAGTTCAGGTCCCCTATCTAACTGCGTTTTTATTAGTAGCTGCATGTAACTTTTTTTTTTTTTTTTTTTTGCATGGAAGGCTGAGCTTGATGTTCATGTGGGAGGAAAAGTTTGAAATTAGAAAATTATTTCGACTAAGCTAATTCAAGTAGGGTTTTTTTTCATCATGATTCCACTGCAAGTGCTGAACCAGTATTCTGTTCTCACAAAACAACTTAAAAAAAAGTGTAAACTCAGCTGATAGGCATTCAAGCTGATTAGGAATAGCTCAAATTCATCCTAGGATTGACAAATTTGTAAAAGCTAAACATGGAAAGTTCCAATATATATATATATATTGGCTTCAATAAACTGATTCAGCGTGTCTATTGAATTGTTAAAACAAGATTTCAAAATGAATAACATTTTTGTTTGGATCAATCAAATGATGTAATAAATATCATATTTTTTGTATTTATAAAGTATAAAACAATATGTAAAAATAAACTATTAAAAATCTTTCTTTCTATTTGGGTTTATTATGATCTGATCTTACCAAGATGGCTCTCTTTTATAGTTTCTTGAGAAAATTTTATCTATTAAGCAAGTGGCAGGTCCTTCGTGATTTTTTTCATTAAAAAAAAACTTGTGCAGTCCTGTAGGTGAGAGCAGAAAAAGTGGTGAAGTTTACAGGTTATATGACGTTGGGGGCCAGAGAAATGAAAGAAGAAAATGGATCCATCTATTTGAAGGTGTTACATCTGTGATTTTTTGTGCTGCAATTAGCGAGTAAGGTTATGATCTTTTGGTCTGCTCCCAATTCTATAGATTCATAGTTCTTACTGTAAAACTCTGTTGAATTAGAATAATTTCTAACTTCAATATATTTTTTTGATTTGCAGCATAAATTACTGCCTTTAATAAACTTGATATTTCAAGATTGCCAAATTTGTCAATTTATACGCTTATTGGTGTTTTGCCATTGTTCCTAAAGTGTAGAACTGTAAATCAAGTTCATCTCAAAGATAATATATTGTCGCAGATACGATCAGCTGCTCTTTGAGGACGAGACGAAAAATCGGATGATGGAAACTAAGGAACTGTTTGAATGGGTGCTGAAGCAATCCTGCTTTGAGGTTTAAATGAAACTTCTTATCATCTTCTTGATTTAATGCTTTATAGTTTGATTCTTCGCCCCCTTCCTAAATACTAAACCTGTCTTGGTCAGAAATCTTCGTTCATGCTGTTCCTGAATAAGTTTGACATCTTTGAAAAGAAGGTTCAAAAAGTAAGAATTTCTTGTTGAAAAATTAATTATTCAATTGTTTCTTAGTTATTATCTAATGTTTTTCTTTGTACAGGTTCCTTTGAATGTATGTGAGTGGTTCAAGGATTATCAGCCTGTGGGATCTGGGAGACAAGAGGTTGAACATGCATACGAGTAAGTTAATATTGTCTTCAATATTCTATACTAAAAATGATAAATTGTACATGTGATTATTCTTGGTGATAGGGCTTATGTTTTAGACATCGGCCCCTCGTACCTGTCAGGAGCACTCGTGTTTTGGTCATTGTATCAACAGAAACCAATAGATCTACCACTATCCTTGTCCACTCATAAAGTTTGCCTATCTTTCTACTAGCTAACAGCGATTTGTGACTTCTACCTGATTCTACGACTCAAATCTCTACCCACAAAGAACAAAGAATATTCTAGGAGTAGCTCCTTTTTCTTAGCAGATTCTAATCCACAGGGTTTTGCCATGAATTCCTTTACCCATTTATGTATCAACTACAATTTCACGTTATATCAGTCATTTATGTTGTTTGTTAAAGAAAGGTAATTGTTCTTAATTCCTTACATGATTTTCTCTGATCCTTACTTCATTTGATTCATCTACAATTGTTTCTCGATTCACCTGATATTATTTTCCAATTTTCCATGATGTAATATCATTCATGTATTTTCCACCTGTCTTGTATGCTATATCCTCATTTTCCACTTACGCTGTTTACTATTATCCTCCTGTTATTACCTCTATAAATGAGGACGCATGGATGAATATTATTTCCACCACAAATTCTATCGTTGCTTAAATTTCATTTTTCCGCCGACCAATGTTAATCTTAGTTATGCATTTGTTTATAGGTTTGTGAAGAAGAAATACGAGGAACTTTATTTCCAAAACAGCAAACCAGACCGTGTTGACCGAGCCTTCAAAATTTACCGGACAACAGCCTTGGATCAGAAACTTATAAAGAAAACTTTCAAGCTCGTCGATGAGACCCTGAGGAGGAGGAATCTCATCGAGGCCGGTTTGCTATGAAGGAATATTTATTAGTATATATATATTTATATATTGAGAATATTTCATTTTTTTTATAATCCATTTTGGTTACGTTGGCAGAGGGTAAAACTCCCATGTTCTTGTTTTGGTTAGAAGTTTGATGAGTTTGACGCATGGCTTACCAGTTTGCTTACACGTTCATCGTTTTCTTTTTCTCAACCCTTGTGACCTTATAATATTACGTTAAAATTGTATGGCTCATCGTAGATAAATTGTTGAATTGTATCTTTTATTTGAGTCTTAATTTTTAATTATTTGGTTGAGGGAATTAATTTTGTAAAAAATTGATTATATTGCAATGAAATGATCACAAGGTTCTCCGTGATGTTCTCTACGTCAAGACTCAAGCCTTCTGGTCATGGAGGACAAGCTGAGATATTCTTTAGCTGCTGCAGCTCTGCAACAAAGATGAGTGTTACAATGAGCTCGTCCACAGGAAGGGCTAATCACTGATATAAGCGATGGTGCACAAGAATTTTCACCGGAAAGCTATGCTAATGCATTCCCTGTCCAAGAGACCAACCGGCCGCGAACTTTCTCGTCCGGCGACGTGCTGTGAAACAACAGGTAGGTGATCCACTCCGTGCAAGTCCATGATATATTTGGCTGCAAGAAGTTCCATTTCAGGCGTAGCTGTCCATGTTTTGCACTTGCCTCCTTCGACATGGCATATGTCGCATATAAGAACATTGTTTACCTGATAACCAGTAGTTGAAATCTATTACATGAGAGCTAATGCAAGATACTTCTGTGCCAGACTTGCTATTAAATGGAATTAGTTGGGAACTGAGTCTCAGTAATGGAAATGTTGTTTCATAAACAGCTCACTCCATGTGTTCTGTGTCATTGTTTCTCAGCCCTGAGACCTTCCTTCTTTGAGCCAATTATGTCACAATCTAATGATTGCCTTTGAGTGTCTGAATTATTCTATCCATTTTCCACATTTTATTATCTATTGTCTAGTTAAATATATGATCTCCACATTAGGTATGTGATCCTATATATTTGTCTGTGGATGTAGAATCAAGGATGGAACTATTGTGACCTCAATACAACAAAGAAATCTAACTTATTAATATGCTAAGGGGGTTTTCTTACCTCAGTATCGATGTCTCTTGCCGTCCTTGATTTAAGGAAACTTTGGATTTCCTCCAAAAGTAGCAACCCTACCAAGAAACCGCTGCCATCGATTATTACCACGCAGGATTGCTTCTCCGTTTGCATGAGAGTGACTGCCTCAATTACAGAAGTATTCATCGGCATGCTAAGGTATTTAGTTCTCATAGCCTGAGATACTGTGAGCTTGTGCACCATACTGTTGACTTCAGCACTGATATCATAGACGCAAAGAGAAGTCTCGATCTCGCACAAATCGATGTTATTGTTTTCGGCAGAAGCTGCAGTATAATCGTCGTTCTGGTTCTCACTGGGCACACTTGCACGACGAGGAACATTTATGTCATTTCCTGTCACTTTGTCCAACTTATTTGCGGCTTTTCTTTTAATACTCGTGCGGGATGTTATCCATGATGATATCCCTACAGCTCCAAGAAGTGGTAGAACAATTCGGTAGTCCTGTGTTAGTTCAAACAGAAGCAAAACTGATGTCAAAGGCACTTGGCATACACCTGCAAGAGTGGCAGCCATTCCCACCTGTAAACATTAGCAAAAACTTTGTTAGTGTTGAAGAATTGCATTTTACACATGCCATAGACTCGACACAGACCATTGAACGATCAACGTGAATAACAGATAAAAAGAGCAAGATGGATTCTAATGATCTTAAAGTAGTTATTGAGAATACTATAACTAAATGAAATAAAAATGAGAATAGAATTGGAAAGAACTGTTCTGTTTTGTTGTCATTTCTTTTGTAGGAAAGAACAGCTAGCCCTATGAATATGAAATCAATGCTCATGAGTATCATTCGTTCGAAGGTCAGCTGCTCGTTTTAAACTATCATTCTGCCCGAAGGAAGTACAAAAGGGCAACCTAATTCGAGAACAGCGTTCTCTAACTATGATATATTGTGGGCTTTGTAGAGAAAAGTTACCAGACCATATGCTTGTGGTGATGCCACTTCCAAGGCAGGGAGATGAATCAATGGGTTTGGGCCAAAGAATGTAGACGACATGAATTTGCCATAAGCCATTCCTGTTGCTGCACCTATAAAAAGGGATGGTGCATAGTAGCCGCCCACCAAACCCGAAGCACGGCTTAGAGATGTTGCAAATATTTTCACACCAACTAACTGAAACAAGATATTAGTGGGAAGACTATTCACAAAAGGTCGAGATTCAAGTAGAATGTCCACATTCTCAAAGCCCCAGTATAGAATTTCAGGATATGATAAAGCTATCAAACCAACAATGAGGCCACCCAATGCAGGAAATATGGCTTTTGTTACACCTGTGATCCTTTGAAGGTAGTCAACCACTTCCAGTGCCAAAGACGTGCATCCTGATAAGGTCACAGAAACTATCCCGCAAAGGACTCCGAGCAAAAGATACAAAGGAAGCTCTGAAAATTTATTGAATGATAAACATCTTCAGATTACGTCATGTTCTGTAGCACACATTATGAGAATAGCTAAAAAGATAGAATCTCATTTAAAATTCTACTAAACTTATAAAATACCACTAGAAAAAAGCTCCAGAACCAAACAATAATAGTCTCAAAATTGAATAATGAGGAAATGGAACACACCACTTGGTGAACGGAAGTCATAGTCTGGAACAGTGAAAGTTGGTTCAGAACCAAGGCCCACCTCTGAAACAACAGATGCTATGACAGAACTGAGTATCACCATTGATGTCGAATTTGAAAGGGACAAGAATGAATCGGTTGTTGAAGGCCATAAGACAGATTCCACAGCAAAAAAACATCCAGCAACAGCAGCATTGAAACCTAGCTATAATAAAATTTAGATACTATGTATTTAACAAATCATGAATTGAAAAATGAATGTAAGAAGTAATAAATTCATTCTTCTGCTTTATGATGAAAACCATAAGCTCCTTGTGGATGACACAAACTAAATGGGGGAAAAACAACAATGAGGTTTTTCAGGTCTATACATGGTTTAGAAAAACAAAAGATGGTGAGCCCCAACTTTTTCTTTTTGTCCATGTTATTGTTCATTTCCACTACTAACAAGTATTAGAGATGTGTGGTTGCATTGTGTATCCATAATCCTACCAGGAGCCAACAAGAGAATGTGAATCTTATTTATAATGGTATTTCATAGATATGAAAAATCTAGCTGGCACATTTAACAAAATCTAATGCTTAAAAATAATCATGAATGAAAACACAGGATAAATATGGCAATAGAATAAATGTGTTAGTCTTCAAGAAACTGATCCCACTTATTTTTCAAGGGAACTTCATTTATGAGGTGAAATGGAAGCCCTATGTATAATAGAAAATTGACTGTAAAAATATGGCAACTATGATCAACATACTTAAGGGAAATTCCAATTTGTGTAAGTAGATAACGTTACTCCAAAGGATCAGCATTCTTATCCATGAAATTTAGTGCACGGAAGCTGTTAGCTTCAGTGTTCAAGGGAATTCAAGAGGAGGAGAATCTTAATTACTGATTTTACAAACACAAATCTAGCATGAGCATAATGGAAGTAGGACCTGATGAAATTCCTGCAGCTGATCCAGCAGCTACAAGAGACAAACTTTTTCCACCACGCAACCCAAACAACCGACCGATCCCTTTTGCAATGGAGGAACCTATTTCAACACTAGGACCCTCAGGTCCTAATGAATTCGCTGTCCCAAGGGTGACAGAAGCAGCTATGGCTTTCACAAGTGGTCTCATTGCTTCCTTCACAGATGCTGTCATGCCTGATGTTTCTTTCAAGGAACTCCTTAGACTATTTAGCATACCAACTATTACACCACCACAAGCAGGAACCAGAACGACTCTCTGCCAAATATTCTCAATGGGCTCCTCCCGTAACCATGATGCACCTCGCAACGGTAATCCATCCCAGAAAAAGTCACGTATTTCATGTACCTGATCAGTGAATGGATATAAGGAAATCCCATCAGAAACATGCATATCAGCTTATTTTTTAATGAAAAAAAGGTTCTCAAACAAAGATTTAAATCCAGCAAAAGTTGGAAATATAAGAGTTGATGGAGATTATAATGGTCCTATGACTTCACACCCACGAAAGGAGATGGCATGAAGCAGAGAAGAGACATTAAGAGGCAAAGATCATAAGCTAACATGACATACTGAGAAAAAACATGCTTGTTGTGAACACAGTTTTTTACTGATAAATCTCTTAATTTAAGAAATCACAGAATTGTCAGCTTAGCTACGTTTGGTTTGTAATGATTCATTCATTGCTTTATCTGAAGGTTGTTATTTTGGAATTTCAAGAAATTTCTTCAGCTATATGTGTTTAATCTAATAGTATAAATAGTAACAAAACTCCTTTTCCATATGAATCACAAGCAAAGGCTATAATGGATGTTTGCAGAAATTAAGTTCTTTCATAGAACATTTCGGTAAATGAACAAGAACAATACATTTTAGTGATGCTAAATAACTAAAAGATTGAAAGATAACTACACAATTGAGCTGGAAGTAGCACGATATAAACTTTGTTGCCCCAAAAATCAGCAGGAAAAAAAGACTACGAAACATCCAATTCACTCACCGCAGTGTTGAAGAGCACAACAGAAACACCGGTGAAGAGGCCAACCACACATGCGGAGAGTGTAACGAAATCCCGGGTTGGCATTGCCTCTCCAATGGCACTGGCAATTCCGGAACCGGGCTGGTCCTGCTCGAAACGGCGGAGACGATGGGGGGCGACCTCCTCCACTCCAAGCTCGGTTTTTTCTGATGCTCCGGCCATTGAATTACCGCTAGGGTTTTCATCGGGACCTGCCGAACAACACCTAATCCTTAAAATTGGCTTCCGGCGAAAATAATCGCGTCGGCGAAGATCGATCCGCGAAGAAAGGAAATCGGGTGAGGAGATGGCGATCGACATGGAGACTTTAGGGCAACGGCGGCGGCCCCTCAGGCTTCCACATGGACCTCCGCGGCAGGAAGCAGAGGCCATTTACCGGCCGCGAGGAAGTGTAGCGCGGAGCACGAGGAAAGATATCAACTGGGCCTTACTAGCGACGCCATCAAGGCAGAGAAGAAGATAGCAGCTTCCGCAACGGCGAGCGGAATTTCTTTTGCATACAAGGCCAAAAAAAGAGAGATTTTTCCCAACTTCCATGGCGTCCACCAGATAAGGCGGAGGAAGAAAACGTGGAGGGAGAGGAGCCATGAACCACCCACAACAGCGTCCACGAAGTTTGATCAATACTTGAATTTCATAAACAAATAGGTGCGATTAAACAAATATAATTATGATATTGATGTTTGGATTTATCTATTCAGAAAATCTGACAAAGATAAATTTCTTACGAGAGGGACACTTTTTGTTAATTTTAGATAATGAAAATCTAGAATCAATCAAGGAGCAAGGAGAAATTAATGTTGGTTTGTTGTAAAATGCATGCAAAGCAAAGGGATGATTAACAAGCAAATCCATGAAGAAATTAATGAAGGAGCAACGTGAAATTAAACAAGACAGAGAGAGCTCAATCGCCTCCGTTCCAACGCCGGAGTGTGGCGGAGCGGACTCGGTCAGCGACGGTGGAAGTGAGGTGCTTAGCAATTAATTAAATCAGAACGGTGGTCGGACGCCGCCGCCGCCGCCGCCGCCGCGGCCACTGCCCCACCCGGTCCCGAATCCGTCTCCCTGTCCCTGAAGCTGGTAGCTTCCGCCGAGATTGTAGAAGGGAACGCCGGCGCCGGCGCCGGCGCCGCCTCCGCCTTCACCTGTAGCGGTGCCTGGCGACTGCAAACCGCCGGGGCCTTGTTGCTGTACCCCCTCCACGGCCGACGCTTCCTCCTGGGCTTCTAACGGCAGCCGCTCGTACATGGCATTGGCGAACGATGCGGCCATCAGGACCACTGTCCCCGCCGCCATCAGCGGGCCCACCACGCTGCCGCCCATCACCTGCCCCTGGCCTCCCGACAGGAACACGGTGAGGCCGCCGGCGCCCGGCGGGGCCGGAGGCGGCAGGACGGTCCCCGTGAGCGACAGGATCTCGAACCTCCCTCTAAGGGTCGCCACCACGCTCCCCGGCGCCCCGGGCTGGCGCAGGGCCACGTTGGCGACGGCGCCGCTTCCGCTGAGCACGGAGACACCCCGGCCACGGAGGCGCGCGTACTCGGTCACGCACTCGACCACGTCCGAGCCGGCGGCCACCTCCAGCACGTGCGAGTGGAGCGCGTTGGGGCTGTCCTGCGTCACGATGATCGGCGGCTTCGGCTTGTTCTTCGACCCGAGGGGCCGCCCGCGGGGGCGGCGGACAGGGCCGCCGGATCCAGCAGCGGAGGAAGAAGGTTGTTCTCCGTCGCCGTCGCCGTGGTCAGCCCCGGGGCTTTCCTCCGGCGAGGCCTTGGATTCCTCATGCGCTTGGAGTTGGGTGGACGTAGACGAGGCAGCCGGCGGTGGCGTCGGGCCAAGGAGGTGGTGAAGATAGCCCGACGAAGATCCCCCACCTCTGGCGCCTCCCCCGCCGGAGTCCATCCCAGCCATGGCAGCCTCATCTACCCGCTCCCACCACTTGCTCGCCAGCTTCCCTGTTCTCCGTCGATCTCCTAACCCAAAAATCGCTTCTTTGACAGGAAGAAATCCACAAAAATCAGATTTTTATCACCAGAAACCTCCCCTATCACAGAGAATTTCTAGATCTCGTTTTCAATCCCTTCTTGACAAGCTCGAGGACAGAGGGAGCCGACGAAGGAGAAGGGAGAGTGAGAAAGTCGTCGCCAAGGATCAAGTGGCATCACCTTCCCTCGTTTACTACGAGATATATATACACTTTTTTAATTAGACAAAAAAAATAAAAGATATTTAATTAATACACGCAGCATTAATTTATAGCTTAAGAAATTAATGCCGTGGAGAATTAGAAATAAATGTATTTGACCACTTTTTTTTTTAAAAAAATGTACTGTAACAGTTGAATAAAAACTACCTTTTCTTTTTTACCGTAAATCTTGGACAGAAGTACATATACTAATTGATTAATTAATTATTAACAGGCCGTGTGTTAATATCAATGCTGCCATCACGTCAAGAAATTAATTAATTAATTAAGTTGATGGTGCAACAGCCAACAAGATAACATCAGTAGGGTTTATTTTATTTGGGGTTTGGGGATGGAGTCGTGGGTTCATGTGGCTCTTCACCTCGGCCATGTGAACAACTTAGGCATTGGTAGGACAAACCGGGTTTTAAAATTCTCCACGGACCGGAACGATCGGTTCAGTCGGAAAGCGGACTAATAGATAGATTCGTACACCGAACCTATTAATTTGATTATAAATAAAAAAGGACAATTCAGTACATGAAACTCTTACCAATGTGAAAATTTTGTACATGAGTCCTCAATCGTTCATCCTTTATATTTTTTCATCTTTCGTTAAACATCTTAGCCCTATGATAGTCGTGGAATCCCTTTAGTCCATCGCGAGTGATCATGAGCTAACTAGAAACCTATTTGCAAGTTGAACTTGAATCATAGTCTTACCTCATAAATACATAATTATAATTGTATGATGGAGAAATAATTAATCAATCAATTAAGAAAATTAGCAAGAAGCTCCACATCTTGCGGTTGGTCGAGATGCTTAAAATTTTAATTAACTAGCTTAATGGATGCCAAAGCACATAGAAAAAGGCAAAAGGCAGAGGGGATTAAACTAATGGGCGAGTGTTAAGAGATGCTGTCCTCCTCATGCGCACCTTAATCGCCCCCCTAAACCAGCTACCAGTTGTTTTCTTTGCCTTTTCCGTATTAATTAACACTAATCTCATTTAGGGTTACACTAACCATGGTTAACAATCACAATGCAAGCAAGGAATATTTTTACATAACAGAGGTTGGCTAGATTTCTACTACGTCATAATAAAGATTATTCAACTTAAAAACATTCCATTTATTTAATTAACTAGAAAAGTTTGACAAATTCAAAAGCAATAACATTAATTAATTAACTAATTATCAGATGAGGCACAGGAATAATTAAGCTCTCTCTCCCCTTAACAAGATGTTAATTATCGTAATTAATCCGCGCGGCGCTGCATGCCGCCGTCTCGCCGGCGGTGGGAGGCCATGTGCGGGGCGCCCCGCTGGAGGCTCTTGTCCTCGTCGATGCGATCCATTGCGTCCGTCCAACTAAACACCATCCTCCATTAATTAATCATTAACCACTGTGACTTTGAAGTTTGAACGTACGCCACCCTTTTAATTAATTATGCATATATTCTAATCCTGATGCATACTTCGCATGTGGATAGGAATGATTGCAACTTGCTGCCCCATGCTTTATTACCGACCTTAATCAATCATCTAATCTCATGCAGCTGCTGCATAAACTGCATTGTTTAATAATGGCCAAAGCCAACCCTTTAACCAAAATGCTGATGGAGAAGAAGGTGACCCTTTTATATTAATTAGCAGACGCTTGAGGAATAAGATGCTTAGGGATCAGCCTAAAAAGGAGTCCATTAATTCGCTCTCATTGGTCTTGTAAAGGAGCAATCTAGCTACTTGAAGTACTTGAGTGTGTTTGCTGTAGGCGATTATATGCTGTAAGTAGAACTCCTTCACAAACTTGCCATTCATGGCAGATTTGGAAGTTGTACTTGGAATCAGGTTGTTGATCAGCAATGATTTCAGTAAGCACTGGCTCAATGAATGTGGCATTTAATTGTCATCATGATCAAGTTCATCCATTTAATGTACATCAATGAAATCTGAATTGACTTTGGCGTGAAGGAGAAATATAAAGCAGTAGAAGTCTTGCCCAGGCCTCTGGAAAAGCTCATAATGTCTCAAGAACTTGATCGGAATTTTAGGGCTTCAACAGCGTTCTCAAAAAATTTAGGATTTTGGAGAACTTGATCGGGGAAAATAAAAAAAAATATTCGGCCAAAAATTAAAATCGAGGCTTAGAAACTTGGCTCTGATACCATTTGATAAATTTTCAACATCTAAATTCATGATACGATAAATAAGTAAAACAAGATATACAGAATTAGATGTTAAAAATACCTGGAGCGGAAGATGTCGAGGAGTTCATCTTGTTTTCCTGTAAGAAAAAACCCAAAAGCAATAGAGAAAACCGCAGAGAAACTTCTCCTATCGCCCAATTCCAAAATGTCCGTGTGTGTCTCAATGGGGCGACAACCACATTTTAAGGTTAGGAGAAGGGACCTCTACTGTGATTTAATGGGCCAAGCCTACCCATTATAGCTAAGCCCAATAACAATATGTTAATTATGCTAGTCCACATAAAAATATCCAACATTCTCCCACTTGGACAGCATAATACAATATGTTAATCCACAATATGTGACCATAATAAGATGTCAAAATAAGTCAACACATAATACGAAAAGGTCCAAAATGGAACTATAAGCATCTTAACAATACAGAAAATCAAATTCGAAGGAATAATGATATCATGCATTATAAGATACTTATATCCTGTGACCCAACAATAAATGGAATATGGATAAATGGGAAAGCCCAACAAAATGACATGTCAAAATTTGAATAAAGTGCTATTTCCCAGTAAAATGACCCAAACATCTGCCCAAGATGTCATATAATAACAACAAAATTGAGACTGGGTCCGAAATGTCTCCACAATATACAATATGTCATCACAACATATATACAACAGTAGTTATTATTTGAGCAATATCAACAGTAGTTATTATTTGAGCAATATCTCAATATTCACTACAAAAAAATAGGTTTTTTGCGTCGAATTTTTGCGACGAATTCCATTCGTCGCAAATTGGCAACAAATTTAGGGTCGAAAAAAAATTTAGTCGCTAATCTGCAACAAAATTGGCGACGAAAAAATTATTAGTTGCCAATTTAGCAACTAAAAAAATTCGTCGCGAAATTCGTCGCAAAAAGAAATTCGTCGTAAAATTCATCGCCAATCTGCGACGAATAAATTAATCGTCGCTAAATTGGCGACGAAAAAATAATTCGTTGCAAAAAAAGACAGTATCCCCAATTGTCGCTGATATTTGGTGACGAATAGGCTCTTTCGTCGCCAATTTTGGCGACAAACATCATATTCGTCGCCAAATTAGTGACGAATAGACTCTTTCGTCGCCAATTTTGGCGACAAACATCATATTCGTCGCCAAAATGGCGATGAATTTCGTTTTCGTCGCCAATTTGGCGACGAAAGAGACTGTTCGTTGCCAAATTAGCGATGAAAGAGCCTGTTTGTCGCTAATTTGGCGACGAATTTTGCGACAAAAATCTTTCGTCGCAAAAAACGGATTTGGTGGGAGATTTTTGGCGACGAATGCGATTTCGTTGCCAAATTCGTCCCAGATTTTGCGACGAACACACTATTCGTCGCCAAATCAGCGACGAACCGCCCTGTTCGTTGTAGATTTGGCGACGAGGAAACTCTTCGTCGCCAAATCGGCGACGAACAACTTGTTCATCGCCAATTCTGCGACGAACAGGGTGGTTCGTCGCTGATTTCCTACTTAACCTAAATCTTACTCGCGAAATTTCTGTCCGCCTTCTCCTCTCTCGCTCGTGCAAACCCCTTCTCGCCGCCGCCTCCTCTCTCCCTCGCGCAAACTGCTTCTCGCCGCCGCCTCCTCTCTCGCTCGCGCAAACCCCTTCTCGCCGCCGCCTTCTCTCTCGCTCGCGCAAACCCCTTCTCGCCGCCGCCTCCTCTCTCGCGTACGCTGGCCTCCTTCCTTTCTCGCTGTTGCCGGCCCCTCCTCGCGCTTGGTAAGCCTTTTCTTTCCTTCCCTCTTCCTTCCTTTCGGGTTATTTTCGCTGCGTGGACCGTGCCCGTGCAGCTGACTCTGATCTCACAGACGTTGAGCTTCCGTCCAAAGAAGATAAGGAAGGCGCAACTGAAGAGCGCAGGCCAAGAAAGAGGGGTCGGAAGCCAGCCAACGGCAGGGAAGAGCCGCTGAACCACGTTGAAGCTGAGCGCCAGAGAAGGGAGAAGCTGAACCAGAGGTTTTACGCTCTGAGAGCTGTGGTGCCCAACATCTCATTTGTAAGGTCCATCACCATTTTCCTAGAGTTCCACAAGACGACATTGAAGTGTTTTACAGAGAATTCAGCAAAGCAATTTTGGTTGGACATATCTTGATAGTTTCCTCTATTCTCACTCAGATATATTCGCTTGCTCTAGCCCATGTATTCTCAGCGCCACTTCTCTGCATTGGCAATGTGATGAAGTTATCCTGCTTGATCAAGAAGAATTCAGGATCATTTTTCTCTTCAAGAAATTGCCACTGCAATCTGGTATGAATTTTCTGTATAAACATCTATCGACTTGTAAAAGCTTACCATGTATGTTTGTCTACCACAAGATCAAACACTAATTCTACACTGATGCATGAAAGTAGTATGTCACTTCCACTCAGTTACACTATCCTACATGATTGTAGATTGAAATGGCTGACACAGTTTTTTTTTCTGAACTTTTATATTCCATCAATAGAAATATAGAGAAGTCAACAATAATTCAAGAACACTTGGTTACTCTTCCAATCTGATGACATTTAGATCAATTTTTTTGTCAACAATGACACAAGAAACAAAGAATCAGTAGCTTGTGGAAATTGCTTTCATTTTTCTTTAGAATTGACACTAGCCTACATGTTTTAGTCTGTGAAGTCTTCTTGGAACAATAGTAGTAGTAGTTACCTCATGCAAAACGTGCTCTTAAAATAAAATCAATTTACACTTAAAAAATTGGCTCAATGAGTGCAGGTTAATTTATAAAATACTTTTATCATTAAATTTTGCTGGTGATTACAAAGGCATGCTTTGAAAAATCACTCATGTGCATTGTGTTCTAACTTTTATCATTGAATTTGGATGAAATTAAAATTATTTTTCCAGACTACTTCCAATAAATAAGAAAAATTAGTGATTTTATTTCTTTTCCTTTCTTTTACCTCCTACTGCTGTCGAAGAAACACAACATTAATTATGAGGTTTCTCTTTATCATATTTTTTTATACAGGAGAAGAAAAGATAGCAACGGAGAAGGCAATAGAGTCTCCGGAGAACACCAACGACCACAATGATTTGATTCTATCTATTCTTCATCCTCAGACTTTGTTATATTTGTATTTTATATGGATTTGATGGGTTAGATTTGTAGACATTTCTATTGTGACACTTTGTATGGATTATGCATCATTTGGATGTTATGGATGATATGGATTGATGTTATGTATGGATTGATATTATGGATTTTGATGTTATGTATGGATTGATATTATGGATTGTGCATCTTTGAATAATAAATGAATGTTGTTATTATATGAATTTTTGTTATTGGTGCATGTTGATATTGTGCATGTGACAGGTAAAATGTATTTTGTGAATCGATCCATTCGGAACGATATTTGATTGTATTTATGGATTAATCAAGAAATAAATTGAACCTGTGAAAAAAATTAAATTTTGCGACGAAAGTCGTTTCGTTGCAAAATTTGGTACAAATTTTGCGACGAAATTAGTTTTCGTCGCAAATTGGCAACAAATTTTGCAACGAAAATGTATTCGTCGCAATTCTATCGTAATGTACTATTTAGCAAAAATTTCCAATGAAAACCCAAATTCGTCGCCAAATTCGTCCCTAATTGGCAACGAATCCGTATTCGTCGCCAATTAGCGACGAAAATGAATTCGTTGCCAATTGGCGACGAAAACGAATTCGTTGCCAATTGGCGACGAAAACAGATTCGTCGCCAAATTCGTCCCTATTTGGCAACGAATCCGTATTCGTCGCCAATTGGCGACGAAAATGAATTCGTTGCCAATTGGCGACGAAAACGGATTCGTCGCCAATTGGGGACAAAATCCGTTTTCGTCGCCAATTAGGGACGAATTTGGCGACGAATTTTGATTTTCGTTGGAAATTTTTGCGACGAAAATATTATTTTCGTTGCTATTATTTGCGACGCGTTTTTTGCAACGAATTTAGATTTGTCGCAAAATTCGTTGCAAAAAATTTTGCAACGAATTTTTTGATAAAATTCGTTGCAAAATTCGTTGCTAAATGGGGTTTTTTTTGTAGTGATTGTTCAATGTCTCAAATATTATAAATGTGATGTCATAACAAAAACATAAGCATAAACTCCCACTAACCCAAAATATCAAAAGGCATTATTACACCCATACGGGTTACATGATCAACAAAAGCTTTAACAGTTATGCCTTTGGTTAGGGGATCAGCAATATTAAGCTCTGTAGGGATATGCTCGACACGAGTTTTAAACTCTTGAACCTTCTCTCTCACAAACATGAATTTTGTCTCAAAGTGTTTGGTGCGCTTTGAGCTTTTATTATTGAGAGAAAAACTCACCACGACAGAGTTATAACAATATATATAGTGAGAGGCCTAGAGATACTCTCCACAAAATCAAATTCAGCAATAAAGTTTTTCAACCATATCGCTTGACATGTGGCCTCATAACAAGCTATGTACTCTGCTTCCATGGTTGATGTAGTTATAAGAGTTTGTTTAACACTTTTCCAAGAGATATCTCCTCCAGCTAACATGAATATATATCCTGATGTGGACTTATGATCATCTGGGCAACCTCCATAATCAGAATCAGAATAACCTGTTACCTCAAGATAATTTGATCTCCTATATGTGATCATATAATTTTTGGTACCTTTCAGATACCTCAAAACACGTTTTACAACATACATATGTGTCACACCAGGTTTACTCAAGTATCTCCCAAGTACACTCACAACAAAAGTAATATCAGGACGTGTATAAACTTGAGCATACATAAGGCTGCCAACAGACTTTATTAGAATGAGCCCATTTTTCATGTTTTGTTATAACAACAGCGGAAGATTCAATAAGGGCAGCATTAACATTAGAAATGACAAGGAATAACTTAACAGAGTCAACCTAGTCCTCAAAATTGGTTCCATTCAGCTTTGGTAAAGAGTTCATACTCATAAACAAAGCTAAAATTTAAACATTAATGGGAGATTATTGTCGAGCATATCCAACAAAAGAAATAGAGCTTATGACCACAATAAAGTTATCTCATGCAAATGCAATCCCGCCGAAGGGTCCCGAATTACAATGCATGAATTAATTCTCACATCACATAAAATAATTATATTTTAAAGCTAATATCGAAAGGATACTGAAAACTTTAAAATATAATTACCAATCATTAGAACTATATCAATAAAGACAAACCGATAAGGTAAGTGCATTATTAAAATAATTCCTAATGCCACATTAATAATAATTTTTCAACAATAATATTTTATCATAATCCGTCTCGCGAAGGCGAGCTCACAACTATGAAAAAATATCAACAACAATACAAAATGATCTTAAATTTAAAAGAGATCTTTTAAATTTAAGATAATTTAAAAATAGCAAATGTCGTAGGCAATTTAGTTAATGGAGAAGAACAAAGCCATTGCCTTAATTAAGCAAGCAAAAAGAACCAAACAAGGATGGGCAGCTAGTTGTGACCCACCCCAAACATCCCAAGGAGAGACCAATAGAGAGGCTGGAGGGGAAACGTCGCTCTCCCTCTCTCCCTCTCTCTCTCTCATTCGGCCTTCCAAATTCCAAACCTCTCCTTTGAAACCTTTTTTTTTTTTTTAAGGCAAAAGCAGAGAACCTTTGTAAACAAGAAACCTCATCCTCACAATAAAGTCTTGAATTTCCCTGAGGCTCTTGCTTAAGCTCAGAATCTGCAATCGGCATGACCTCGGATTGCCATAATTACTAAGGTGTAAAAAAAATTGACCTTATCCGCAAACAATCTCTAACTGAGGTCCAAGATATTGAGTTAAGATCTACATTCTTAGCGTCAACGTAGTCTGATATCTTGCACCAGATTTTGGCCATTCACATAATACTTGCAAAACTCAAAGGTCAAAAACGTTGTACATCAATATCAAAGATGAACTTAAATACAAAGGAATCCTTGTCCAGAAGTGATCAATTCAAGTCGGACAGAGATCTACAACAATATGAAATGATAGATATCATTTTAATCACATTTAATCAGATAATTTAAAATGTCATTAAAAGGACATTTTATCCAAATTTATAATAAATTGGACTAATAAAGTTTTTTTTTTAATGGCATTAATAAAATAAAAACATGCACTGTTCTTATTTTATTTTTCTTAAATCATCGTGCCCAATCCACGTTTTTAAATTATCAGATTTAAAGAAATTATTAATAAATTAAAATTATTAAAAAAAATGCACGTGTTTTACACGTACTTTCCCTTGTTTCTACCGTTTCTCCCTCACGCACATTTCCTCAATCCCACGACGCTATTTTTTTTTTTTCAACCCCACTACGCCGACGCCACGCTTCACAACCGCACGAAATCGACGCCACTCGCCAACCATCTGCAGTCCGCACAGCATTTTCGCGGATGCCAGCCGCTCACCAGCGTCCAGCAGTTCGCTAACCATGCCGACGCCTGCAGTGTTTGCGCCTTGGCCACTGCCACAACCTCCTCGGCTGCACGGCTGCAAATGCCGATCACGGCGTTGCCGGGCGACATCAGATGTCAACAGCGTCTGGAGCGGAAGATTTTAGGAGAAATTTAGGGAAGCGGAAGCGGCATACAGCGACGTTCCAAATTACAGAAGCGGCGTACAAAAGCGACGTTCAAATTTCCTTGATCAAGAACTTGATCGGAATTTTAGGGCTTCAACAGCGTTCTCAAAAAATTTAGGATTTTGGAGAACTTGATCGGGGAAAATAAAAAAAAATATTCGGCCAAAAATTAAAATCGAGGCTTAGAAACCTGGCTCTGATACCATTTGATAAATTTTCAACATCTAAATTCATGATACGATAAATAAGTAAAACAAGATATACAGAATTAGATGTTAAAAATACCTGGAGCGGAAGATGTCGAGGAGTTCATCTTGTTTTCCTGTAAGAAAAAACCCAAAAGCAATAGAGAAAACCGCAGAGAAACTTCTCCTATCGCCCAATTCCAAAATGTCCGTGTGTGTCTCAATGGGGCGACAACCACATTTTAAGGTTAGGAGAAGGGGCCTCTACTGTGATTTAATGGGCCAAGCCTACCCATTATAGCTAAGCCCAATAACAATATGTTAATTATGCTAGTCCACATAAAAATATCCAACAGCATATTCATCTTGCTTTTAATTTCATGGATTAGGTGATAAGTTTGGAGAAGCCTTTGCTGGATCTGTTGTATTTCATGTGATCCATGGCATGAGCAGAGAGGAGGGACTCTGATGATGGTTAAATGCCTGGCATTGGCCCTGAAGGATCCAAGGCTCACCATAAAATGACTACTCGATCTCTGAACGCTTTCTTTCCTATCTCTTTTGTTTCATTACTTGTATTCTTTACTCTTTTGTTTAAGCATTATATGCATATCTAATCTCATTTGATGAAATTTGATCGTCAAAATTAAACATAAAGAGCTAGCACAACAATAGTGAGTAGGAGCTCCAATTACTGCTTTATGGTGTTGACAGTAATTCTCAAGAAGAGCTACAAAGAGTTTTGGAAACGGAGAAGAGATGGATGATCTTTGTTATATTGTCAATCTTGTTCCATCTGTTGTTTGTTGAGTGATTCAAGACATTAGTACTTATTTTGAAGTACTCTTCTTCTCAATTTGATAATTTAATGCATATTCAGCTACAAAATAGTCGAGATCATTGATTAGTCATGTTTATGAAGTTAATCTAATGCTTCATCCCTCTCCATGAGAACATCAGATTCTTGATCATCTGTTTCATCAATCATACTCTTGAACATTTGTCACATCACTTTCGGCTTTCCTAACATCTTCTGCAAGAATCACCAAGTGGCATTTTCAGAGATTTTACAGTTATGGACTTCAAATATGTATCAATTTATAGATCCTAATGTATCATTTTAGCTGTAACAATACAATTTCGTAACCAACTCAATTATGTCTCGGGAGCTTAGCTCCTAACAACTTAAAACACCTAATCATGGGTGTTGGCTGATGAGAACTATTAGAAAGCATTTAGTTGGGGGTTATCATTGATAACCTTGATTATATGTCTAAGATTATCAATGACAACCTTGTTTGGTTCAGGTTATGATCAATGCCAAGAAATATAACATCATTATCACATCAGCAAATGAGTTATAACCCGGGAATATATAATCACTTTGACAGCCTAAGATTTTCTACAATTTCGGAGGTTAATGAATTTTTTTTTTTTTATGATTACCCTTCAATTTTAAAACTGAGTTAATTGAAATACAACGTAAAATCTAATTAAAGCTGAATTAATTAATTCAATAAATTAAAATTTAAATATTTATAATTTAAATTTAAAAATAAAATTAATGAATTAAATTTATTAATTTAATAAATTATTTTATTAAAATATATATAAATTTATTTTAAAAAATTAATGAATTATATTTATTAATTTAATAAATTATTTTATTAAAATAAAATTAACAAATTATATTATTAAAATAAAATTAACAAATTATATTTATTATTTTAATGAATTATTTTATAAAAATATATATTTATTTATTTTAAATTTTAAGAAATAAAATTATATATTTATTAATTTAATGAATTATTTTATTAAAATATATATAAATTTATTTTAAATTTAAAAAAATAAAATTAATGAATTATATTTATTAATTTAATATTTTATTTTATTAAAATAATTGTTCTAACAAATTATTTCATTAAAATAAAATTAATAAATTATATTTATTAATTTAATGAATTATATATTAAAATAATTATTTTAACAAATTATTTTATTAAAAATATATTTATTTATTTTAAATTTTAAAAAATAAAATTAATGAATTATATTTATTAATTTAATGAATTATTTTATTAAAAAATATATAAATTTATTTTAAATTTTAAAAAAATTAAATTTAAAAAATTATATTTATTAATTTAATAAATTTTTTTATTAAAATAATTATTAAAATAAATTATTGTATTAAAATAATTATTTTAATAAATTAAAAATAATTATTTTATTAAAAAATATAAATTTATTTTCAATTTAAAAAATTATTTATTTTTTATATATTATCAATTTATTATCATCATTAATATTATTAATATTAAGATTATTAATTTAATTTATTTTATAAATAAATTGAATAAAAAATAATATAGTAATTATTAAATTGATTATTTTTTATTCTCTCTAAATAAATAAGTTAAACCAAATAATATTAAATTATTTTATACCTTGTAATCTTGGTTATGTGACGAAGATTATGTATAGCAAACACATCCTTAGAGTAGAATTCTTTTATCATCATTAAGATTGCAGTCTAATCTTCCTTAGAATGACTCGTGCAATCGAACACAAACACTAGTAATCCTTACCAACTTATAGGAAATATTTACATGTCGTATCAAGAGTTTCAATCATGTCGATCATGATCAGTCACCTTAATTAGTTGATCATGAAAACTGTTACACATCCAAGTTACCCAAGGGGGCAAATAGAAAACACATTTGCTAGTTTCACACAACGAAAACTGTTTTTCTTGAATCTCATGGAAGACTGAAACTTTCCATTTTCCTTGTCTTTGAAGGAAGCTATCAAATGGTGTCCAGTTGCTTGCAAATGTCAGAATTGAACGAGCAAACGAACCGATAAGGCGATAAGGATATCGATGGGAGAAACTCCTTGGCGGGGGTTCTTGTTCCTCTCTTGCCTCTCTGTCTCCACCGTGATGCTTTGCCTCGCCGCCGGTAGCGGTTGATAGAAGCAGTAGCCTCGCTCCGCGGCTTGGGAAAAGAGCTCGCCATTCAACAAACGCCATTACGAAACTGAAACAAATCGCCTTTTCTCATTTCGAGATACAAGCAATGAAATAAAAATCATGCTGAAATAATAATAAAGAAAAGTCGATCCAAGATTTTATCGGGCGCAGACTTTAGCGAGAAGGTTCCATATCGCTGACAACATATTATTCAACAGAGGCGGAGGAAAAGCTTTCTACAATATTAACAAAAATATATAATAGTATTATTCATCGATGATCATTCCATGAGAGAATTATCCTATTATTTTCGGTTATTTGTGTGAATATATATATATATATATATTTTTTGCATGGATGAGATGAACTGACTCTGAGCGGGTCAAACCCGTGTAGTTTCTATCAGAGAAGAGGAGAGCATATGATGATGGAGCCCAATGAGCACCAAGCATCTCTCCTTCCCTCTATATGAGGGAAGTTAATAAACTCTTGCAGAGCACGAATCAAGCGATCCTTGAGCTCTACTTGGGAAATTATAATCGTCTTGCAAGCTAATAAGAATTTGTGAGTTCTTTTTCATCTTTCTCCTTTTTTTTGGTTTGCAATTCCACCCCACACCCCACTCCGACCTGGGTAGGTCGGAGTGGGGTGTGGGGGGCCAATCCAACCAAAAAGAAATAAGGAGAAAGATGAACCTAGGTCGGAGTGGGGTGGGGGTGGAATTGCAAATAAAAAAAAATAAGGAGAAAGATGAAAGAGAACTCACAGATTCTTATTAGCTTGCAAGACAATTACAATTCCCTAAGTAGAGCTCAAGGATCGCTTGCTTCGTGCTCTGCAAGGCTTTACTAACTTCCCTTATATAAAGGGAAGGAGAGATGCTGGGTGCTCATTGGGCCCCATCATCACATGCTCTCCTCTTCTCTGATAAGAGAGAATCAGCTCTAGGTCACTCATTGATCACTTTACACGTCGATCACCTTTACAACTTGTGATCACACTCAGTTATATTATTACATTCTTTATCGGATATGATAAGATATGATGAGTCGGTGGTGCTTGTGACTTTGTCCTTCTGCAGGTCCACCATGTCCGCAAAATCATCAGATTCTGAAAGAAGATGTCCTTTTGATTGTGTCTTCTGTTAGCTTTACAGCTGTTTCCAGTTGCTCATCCATTTGTTGTATTGCTGGTAGCCAGTCACCCCACTACTTTCTGCGCAAGCTTCTTTCAGTCCAGGCCTGTAACTTCATGGCATGTAGCAGCCTGAGCTGCTGGAGGGCCTGTTTGGTGGCCTACTGTTGGATGTCATGCAACTAGAGATCTCACGTCTTTGTTCATCAATTTTGTTGTAGTCTTCCAAGGATATTCCGCGTAGAGATCTCACGTCTTTCTTTCGTCGTTCTCTGAGGAGTAACTGCTGGTACATTTCATGAAGTAGCCCAATTTCACAAGAGCTTGGGCCATCTGATTGCATGCTTCTGGACTCGATCTCTCTCCCACTTCTTGCAGCGCTGCTGCTGCTAGGCCCAATTTGTGTCAAAACAAGAAAATTAATTAATCTAGAAAGGACATCGTATAGGATCGAAAACACGCTAGAGGAGGGGTGAATAGCGTGTTGTACACTTTTCGATTTTCGTAAATCTCGAGTGCGTACGGAAGCGAAAACAAAACTAAGTAAAATAATGGACAATTTTGTTTACTTGGTTCACAGCCCTAGACTGCTACTCCAAGGCCCATGGTCGTTGACCGTTTTCTTTGGGCAATTCCACTAAGGCACTTGCCCCTTTTCGGCAGCAAGTGTATCGAAAATACAAATACGAATCGTTTACAAAAGCTCGGTACAATAGAAATAATGAAAATGAACTTTTACCGACTTTTGATCGCGCAGTAGCTCCCCGGAAGTTGATCTCGGCGTTGCGGTGTGATTCGAAGTGACTTGGATCGCGTACAACATCGACGTCGAAGAATAAGAGCTTGGGAGTCGCGAGAATAGAGTTTCGGGGTGGAAAGAAGTGATGTCCGACTGCTGCTCGCGGGTTTCTTTTATACTGCACCTGAGTCGACTCAAATGCCTATCTGAGTCGACTCCAACTGACGTGGCAGATGAAGTTTTATCGCTTCCGCCCGTTATCCTCTCTGAATCGACTCCAGTTGCCTCCTGAGTCGACTCCAGTCGCTGTAGCGTCAACTGCGATAAGTTTTGACTCTGAATCAGCCTGAGTCGACTCAAAACCTCACCTGAGTCGACTCAAAACCTCACCTGAGTCGACTCAAAACCTCACCTGAGTCGACTCCAGGCCGATTTGGCGGAAAATCGACGCGCTGACTTCCGGATTTCGGCTGACTCAGCTGGAGTCGACTCCAGCCATCATCTGAGTCGACTCCAAACCCGAAAAATCAGCTTTTCGACCCGGAGTTAGCTTTCGTTCGATTTTTCCTTTCTGCAAAGAATGTTAGTGAAATAACATGCAAAGTATAATCATTTTAAGCCAGTTCTCAGAACCAACTAAGGGTCTTAACTTCAGATCTCCAGTGAGATCCTGGGTTAGACCGACGCCTAATGTTCCCCTTGGAAACGCGTCCTCACCCACTCCTCTCGGGAGAATTTACCTGATTGCCAACCGAGTTCTCCTGACTCGTTGGACTTGTGCTCGGCTCTGTCCTCGGCCCCCAGGATTTGTGCTGCGATTGATCCTCCTGATCAACCCAGTCTTCTGCTGCAACTGATCCTCCTGATCAGCCCAGTCTTCTGCTGCAACTTGATCCTCCTGACCAAGCCCAGACTTCTGCTGCGGCGTGGCGTGGTCCTCCTGACCAACCCAGACTTCACCTGGTGCACTTGACTCTGCCAAGACTTCATGCCTAGCTTCCACTAGGACTTAACCTGTGTCTCCTGTATACTCAGTTCAACATGATTAGCACAATCATATATTTAACTTGATCCTAATTCCATAATCAAAACCTTGATTCGATCTGCTAGTGCTTCCTACACCAACACATCAGCTAGCTGATTGTCCCTTCCGTCAATATGCTCAAAAGTAATAGATATTCCTGTGCCCGTAATGATGTCTGTGAATGCCACTCAGCGGACTCTTGAGGGTTTGTTGATAGAGGATTTGCCAAAGAAGCTGATAATCGCTTGGCAATCAGTGCGAATTACTAGCTCCCTTTTGCCCACGAAATAAATCTTCAGTGCATCCAGGGAATTCATCACTGCATAAATTTCTGCATCTATTATAGACTTGGGAGGATTAAATTTGCCACTAGCATATGCACAAATCTTTTCTGTTTCTCGGGGGTCATATTTCTAGAGTTTCCATTTACAAATGCCTCCCCATCCTTCCATACATCCGTCCACTTCGAGCAGAACGAAGCATTCTTCGGGTGGTACCTCTAGGTCGGGCAGCTTCTGCACAATGTTCTTGATTTCTCTTACTAAAGCTCAGTCCTGACTATCCATCCGCTTATTGATGGAGCCAACTTTAGTTATTAGAAGGGACTCATGGAATTTTACCTAATAACTAAGTTCGAGATTTGGTTGGCTTTATAGCAGAGATATCAAGAAGAAATTCTAAGCATCCTCTGACGGATGAGTTGAACAAAGTTAGACCTCGTGTTTCAAATTTCATTCTATATCGATCAAAACAAGCGAAACTTCTCATCCACTCATCGAACAACACATGAGAGAGTCTGAAATCCATGAGCTCATCCTTTGCCCATCATCCATGAGATTGTTTGACAGCTACAAGTTCAGTTATTGTCCATGAGTTCATCCTCCATATGCATTTTGTCCACGATTTTAGTTGTCAGCTGCAAGTTTGGCTGTGTGTTTGGCTACGAGTTTATATGTCATATGCAAGTTTGGGAACCATCTATGAGTTCATTCGCTACTTCATCCACTGTCCATGAGTTCCTTGTGAGAGAACCATGAGTTCATCTGTCATCTACTCGTAACATTACTAACTTAATAGCAACACTCAAAAAGAAAGAAAATAAAGTCAAGACAATTTCTTAAGAAGAAATTGAATACATCATCACTCATTGAAGAGTGAATCAAGGAGAGAATAAAGAAAATGTATTTATTAAAGTTGATGAAGCAGTTACTACTTACATTTGAAAACTATTACTAAATAAAATTTTAACCATTTACTCGTAGTCAAATTCTCATTGGTTGGAGAGAATGATATGGTTCAAAATTGAGAGTTTAATTTTGGAATTAGTTTCAAAATTTGAGTTTGAAACGTTGTCTTAAGCCTTTATAATTTTGTTATTTGTTAGGGTATGTTTGGCCTTATCTTAAGATAATTGGATAATTGGTTTCTATTCCATTAATAAAGGCATTTAGATCCTCATATAAATACACTTTGATTTAATGAAAATTTATCTTAATTTCTATGTGAAACTGAAATCAATTTCTATGAGATAGTTATCCCTGCTTGTTGTGTTGATTTTAATATTAATTCTTACGTGAGTTTTGAGTCAGCTCAATGATGCATTACATAAATCTACAATAATGTGGTGACAAAAGCAAGACTTCCATGAGTCATATATCCTATGGGATGTGAAGGTGATGCTTCCACAATGGAAGGCAAAAGTGTGGCTTCTATAATGGGAGGTCAAGATTAGAGATGAGACAACGCAAGCGCAAGATTTCCATGGACTATGATGAAAGGTAAGGGAGTAGCTTCTACGATGAGAGCAAAGGCAAGGCTTCTGGAAGTCACAAGAGCTCAACTTCTTCAACAACATAAGCTGCCACCTCTTCATCTTCTTTGTTCCTCCCTCTGACTCCTAATCGCATTGGCACCACATATCGACACTCGACATGGCATTGGTGTAATTTCCGTACTAAGACCTCAACTTGAGACAAAACATTAACCCTTGATCATACTTATCATACCATATATAATAATTAGATATTACTTTGCTTTTAAACCCACCATAATGTTTATCTAGAGACTATCATAAACTTTTTCTAGCTCAATAAAAAATCTCATGCAAGCCCTACTTTTCACTATATTTATTAATTAATTGTTATATTAAATAATATCTATTGTTGATCTTACATATACGAAACTAAATTGATTTCTCAAACTATATGTCTCATCTATTATTCTCATCTCGAGAAAGATGGGTGTTAATAATGTGTAATTTTTGAGTTATGTTTGCATTCCCAAGGAAGTTTAATATCCACGGACAAAACAAATCTGAGTTCACATAAAGGAAGCCATGCTCCAGAATTCTAAAACAAGAACTCCAAGTTCTTACCTCCCAAAAGAAACATATCTTTCCCATCTTTGGACTGCACTGCGCCATTTTGCCAGCCAAAACAGTAAACATTTTCCTGGAGAGGGGCCATCAAATTTAAGATATCAAGTTAAAACAAGAATGATGAACAACAGACAAGAGATTGAAGGAAATGTAATGTAAAGCAGCATTAATGATCAGTTGAAAACAGTGCAAGATGGAAGTTGAAAGAACACCAAAAGGAGAAAAAAAGGATATGTGGTTATCATATCACAAACCCTCATGTGAAGTCATAGTTGCCACAACAGAAAGTAAGATTGACATTGTTAGCAAGTAGGAACAGCGAAGAAAGGAGTTCAAACAAAAAAAAAGTGAGATGTTGGACATCAAGCCAGACTGCCAAAGTAATAAGTTTGCTAAAACTGACCAACATATTTAATTCAATAAGATAAGCAAACTTATCTATAATGTATCTTCTTGTTAAGATGTAGATTGTGATTTCATGATTCACTTCCAATTGATCCCAATTCGGATGACAAGAAAAACCAATTTTGATGACAATAAAAATGGACAGCCTGGTGGACGAAATTCCTATCAATGCGGGATCCCAAGGAAGGGTTGAACCACATTGGATCTATTATACGCAACCTTACCTGTACTACAATAGGTTGTTTCTGCGATTTGAATTCGTGACCACAAGATCACATGACAACAACTTTACCGTTGCGCTAAGGCTCCCCTTCATCCCAATTTTAATGACAATGCCATTTTAATTTTTTAACTCCCCCTTGACTTTAATTTAGATTCCCTAAAATTTGGACAAATTTATTCTTGCTAGTAATAGTACATATTTGCTTGTAAACATTACCCTAGAGTGTGATATTAATTGATATTGACACTTGTTGTGACAATTTCATATCCAGATATAGAATCTACCAAATATAATTATTTGGCTCAGACCTCAATTGACAACTTGATCAGATGAGTAGAAATTGTGCTGCGTTCAATCCAAAATATATTAGGGTCCAGCTGAACTCACCTGAGCTATATAATCCAACAGAAGTAGTTTAGGGTTTGATTTAGTAGTAATTTTACCCACATTTCCTCTCAAATCTGATCACCAACTGATTAATTTAAAAAAAAATCACACAATTACACATGCTTAATTCTTAAAAAGTCAAGTCAAAGAGCAAATCATAAAAAGGTAAGAGATAAAATTGAGAAAATTTAATCCTCCTAGATCCGATCACTTGAACTGACATAATATTGCTCAAAAACTAGAACGAATAAAGAGAAGGAAATTCCTTTGGAAAAATACAAGTGTATGATGGTCGACAATATGTTGCTAGGATAACAGCAACGTTAAAACCAACCATATCTACACTTGGTTGCAAATGCAACTTAAATAATAAAAAGGAGACTAATAGCATCAGGTCAAGAAGCAATCCAATTGCATAAAAGTGCAGATATGAACGAAATCAAGAATTCCAGCCAACTTTGAAAATAACTATCTAAATATAGAGCTACATGAGCTTACCGTATTTTGGAAAAGGTAATCATGAGGATACACATTTAGCAAGAGGGAATTCTCAAAATGAAAAACTACTTCTGGAAATCCATCATCCACACTGCAATTATTATACGACACATAGAAGTAAGCCAACTAATTTCACAATTATATTGAAAATAGATATCTAGATTAGAACAAATGGGCAATAACTTTGTTAATTTTGAGTAGCACAACTGAACTATATAAATTAGCTAAGAATGATGAAAAGATGTGAGGCACCAAAAATATCATAAAGGTGTAGTTCATCTAACTATAATTAGGTAGCCTAAGAAACAAGGAATAGAAGTGCGCTAAAGACTAATTTTCTGAAAGTGCTTAGACCTTAGAATCCGAATTCCCACATACAGTTTTATATCCTAAATACATTTAGAAGATCACTTGTATCAAGATAATAAAATCATGTTCATGATAGGTAAACCAACTCTGATTTGTTTATAAGTATTCCTCCTGCAAAAATTTTTCTCTCAGACTAGGAAAGGGATTATCATTTTAACAGGAAACCACACATTTGGGTTAACCATGTAAAACAATCTCTATGATGGTCCAGAACTTGGTTACTCGATCTTATTCATTAATTCTGTCTAATTCCATTAAACTAAATAAACAAACACTATATGATGAAAATATGAGATAAAGCATTAACAACTTGAAATTAAAGAGCTTGTGCCAAAAATAAATAAATCAATTAATTAAAGAGATGGTGTCTCAAGTAACAGAAGAAAAATGGAAATAATGTCGCATGTTAAAATATCAAGGCATCTTGAAAAAAAAAATCAAGGTCAAAGTGGGCCATTCTCATCAGAACAGAGAACTGAATGTAATATGAGCACATTGAAGTTTAAAGATCGTTCTATGCCAGAGTTTAGTTGTTGGGCCAAAATGGCATAGTTTTGGTAACCATTTGTCGTGCTAGGACTTGGCATGTTTTATGCTTCAAAGCATACTAAGATCAACTCGAATAGTTTTCTCCAAGAATTCACTTTCATTTAGATTGTTTACCTTCAAATATAAGCTTATAGCATTTAAAATGTTAGAGAAACAATTTACAAAGATATGTAAATGATTTTACTAATACCAAAATGAGTATCATGATTGGATGAGAGAATTGGTTCTCGTAGCATCTTGGTGAGATCAATCATATAATTCTTCAAGATTCGGTTAAATAATACTCGTAGGATATCCTTTGGTTTCTTGACATGTTCATAAATATATCTTGGTTAATCATTGAGACTTGAGACTTAAACTTTGATTGACACAATTGAAATGAGAACAAGCATAGGTATATAGATATTTTTGGTTTCTTCGACTCCAACATCACGACTCTTTGCTACTCTTATACTTTAGTTGATTCTTCTCAAGCTTCCCCACTCTTTTATATCTGATAAATAAAAGTATAGGACAAGTTATATGAAGAGAATTTTCCTTTCACAGCCAGTTTAAAATGGTACCAGCCGCAACAAGTCATGTCTTGGTTGATACTAACGAAATTACGTTGGCATGGGCAGCATAGTGACATTTCCCTGTGCCAATAAGGTTTCATATCATTTGTGAATCAGAATGACACATTTTAATCGTGCCAATCAAAACTGATCTACATTCAAAAATTGAAGTTGAAACCATGGAGCACACTATGATAATCACCATTATCATCAAAATAGGCTGAATGTAGCCATTAAACTTTGAGAACATGGATTATAAATATGATCCTAAGGGTGCATTTGGTTCAAGGTTATCATGTATGACCTTGGTTATGTGATTACCAGGTAATCACATAACCAGATTATAGGGAATAAAACATAACATAATATTGTTTGATTCAATTTTAGATAATGAAATAAAAACTTATTTGTTTGGAGGTTTTAGTATATAACTTAATATAGGAAATTATATCAACCGTCAGATCAACTAATAAAATAAAAATATATATAATAATATTATTATTAATATTAATGATGATATATATAAATAAATAAATTTGGATAATATTTTAAAATTTTTTATTATTTTAGAATTTTTTGGGGTAATTTTATTGGGCTTTAAATTGGATCTATTTAGTTTATCTCAGCTATAGCTAGAAGTTGATTAATTCAATTAACTAAAGGTTTAATTAAAAACCTAAGTTTAAAAAAAATATCTAATTTAAAAAAAAAATGATTTCCTTCATGCGATCTCCCTATCCTCACACTCGCGACCCGCCGCCTGCCGCTCGCCTCCCTTAGAATGCCCACCATCGCCGCCCGTCACCCGTCGGACGCCCACCATCACCTACCTCACACCGGACACCACGCCTCCCGCCCACCAGGCGCCTGCCTCCCGTCGAACGCCCACCGTCGCTACTTGCCGCCCTCAGAGCGCCCACCGTCGTAGCCCTCCTCCTGCCGGATGCCCGTCCGCCACTACCACTCTGCCTTCAAGCGCCGCCACCACATTCGGCCCCAACAAATCTTTCGCGCGAAGGAACAACAACAGATAATCCCAGAATCAACAAAAGCCTAAAAAATAAGAGGTAATCTAATTTTGGATTTGATTCCCGAACGCTGATGAAAAAGTGACGTGGCGGGCATCGATGATAACTTGGGAATCGTTGATAATTTGAACCAAACAAGGTTATCATTGTTAACCTTGGACAGATAACCAAAGTTATCAACGATAACTCTCAACCAAGCGCCTCCTAAAAGTATTGCTCAAAACCTAGATATCAAAGCGCTCAAAACCATATCAAAACCCACAAAAATATAAATGTTAGTATCTGATGAAATCTTAAAATGAATGCAATATTGTCATATGCAACAAATCTGCAATTAGAAAGCATTTAACACACAGATAGAGATGTTTCAGAAAAAAATGTTGCTCACACAATGTTGTATCTAGGAGTGACAATGGATGGTGTTCCTAGAGGTTCATATGAGAATTTGACTACATACTAACCTTTCAAAATTCTGAAACATAAATAATATAGTTGCAATTGGAAACTCACTTTGCAGAATATTGGAAACACATAAAGTCCTGAATGGTGAAGATTCTCAATCCATGATGATTAGAAAGTATCTACAAATGGGAAAAATCAACAACTAATATACAAAAAGAATTCAAAGGCATGATTGTCAGAAAAATTCTCTAACCGCATTCATCAGTGCATTGTAGGCAACTTCTGGTAGGTAAGCTAGTGTTGTACCACTATCAATTACTGTGCCTTTCTTGTCTCCAGTGTCAAATATATCAGTAGGAAGCTGGAGAAATGATCCGCCAACTTCAATTGCTTTCAAATTCACATTGTAATGCGGCCTGAAACAAAGCAGGACTTATTAACAGATGAAATTAAAAAACAGTAAAAAATTCAAAGATAACGGAATTATGGTGCAAAAATAAAAGAAAGACAAGATAAGTGCGTCTTTTAGTTTAACTTCAGGGTGTAATAACTAGTTATTAACTCAGTATTAAAAAGGAGAATCGCTATCATATTATTTTAATTATAAATGTTTAACAATAAATCTTAGAAGAAAAACTAAAAGATTTAACAGTAAATCTTAGAAGAAAAAATAAACGATTTAACAGTAAATCTTAGAAGTAGAAAAAAGGATTTAATAGTAAATCTTAAACTAAAAAACAGGGTTTGTAACTCTGAAAGAAACTTTAAGTACAAAAAGTGGAATACCTGCAGTAGCTAGGCTAAAGCATTTACAGTCGAGGAGCAACTGGAGTTACTATCAGAGGCTTTTACTCTGTCTACCTATCCTTACCAAGAGGACACCAATTTACATGCATCTGTTACTCATGGATAGACATGGATTAAAATCTAAAAGTGATTTATTCTACATTCTATGGGTGCTCATGATTTTCTACAACTTGATTTTTCCTTTTTTTTGTTAAATTATAGTTAGACAATTTGGCTTCCAACAGTTAATTTAGCATTTTATCTTTGAATATAATCCAAAGGGCAGAATAAATAAAGGATGAGGAACCGGATATTTTTGAATCTCACAAGGACAATGCATAATACTTTTTTCAAAAGAAAAAATCTAACTAGAAATAAATTTATGTTGCAGCTCTACGTAAAATATCAGATTTTACTACAAATCTAAAAAATCAATTGTTGGAAATAATTGTACATTATATTATCCCATTATGAACAGGCTCAATCCCTCAACAGCTTATGGTCACCACAAACAAAACAGAACAAAAAGGGAAATTAACCACTAATGTTCATGAGTCAGATAATTACTTACTGGCCAGGTACCAAGGGAGTTGTTTTCACTTTCGGCTGCACTACATGTCCTATGGTGAAAAGACCTCCTCCATTCGTAGTATCTAAACAATGAGCAAATATCTTGCTCACTTTTCCTGCAGAAGCTAATTGTGAAAGCATGGATGAATTTGACTGGCCAAAACCAAGAATTCCATCAAGTGCTTCATTCGATGAACCCAAATCACCAGATTGTTGAGCACCACAACTGTGGCATTAAAATTATTACAAAAAAGAATCAGCACAAATGTTGATTACAGAAGGGAGAATGAAGATAATACAACTATAAAGATAAGCAACAATAGAAAGTAAGTGCCGTTTCAACATAAAGTCTATACCCAACTGATAGACTACACAAAGGTACAGGTGGTTTGTCATCCCTATTGATCTGGAACTGGCAGACCTAATAGGTGCGGACCCATAAGGTGTTCAATTAACCTGGTATTGTATTAGTCAACTTCACTAGACATTCAATCAACATGATCATGAGTATAATTAACCTAGTTTAGTGTTATTTGAATATGTATTCACTCAATTCAATCTAATGCTAACTCTGATGCATTGGGCTAGTGCTGTCAACCTCACTTCTAGAAGTTGCAGCATGGTCCTAATTTACATGGGCTCGATGATTACAGAATCCAATTCTAGTGTACATGTAAAACCTAAGTCCTTGGTCCACAAAATGGGAGGCAAAACCATTTAGTTGTATGTTCATGTATGTTTGTGTAGTATGTGTTGCGGCGAGCAACACCACTAAATGAAACCAAGGTGTTGATGTATGATAAAGAGTTTAAAGTTAGTCTTTGTAATTTAACATATGTGTCAAGCGTGCAAGTGCAGAAAACTGATAGGGACATTGTAGGAGCAACGGAAGCAATCTAAGTGGGTTAGGAGGACTAGGCATTTGGCAAGAAAGAAAATATCCAAATGGGTCAAGAGGATCAAACATTTAGTAGACGAGGAGAAGTCAAGTGGACCAAACATTTGCAAGACAAGATGTTCAAATGGGTTAGGTAGATCAAATCAAGGATTAAATTTCATGCCGAGCCGGTCGAAACGGACGAAACATTTCGTTCCGTCCGCCAACCGACACTGGCACTGACATGACCCGGCACTAGCCCAACTGCCGGAGTTGTCGCGCGACCTCGGCAGTGGCACCGGAGGGGTCGCAAGACCCCACGGCTGCACCCGGAGGGCTCGCACGACCCCACGGCTACGCCGGAGGGGTCACACAACCACAGCGGCCTCGCCGGAGGGGTCGCGCAACCACAGCGACCTCGCCGAAGGAGTCGCGCGACCTCTCCGGCGCGATCGCAGGGTCGCGCGACCTCACGTCCATGCATGCCGAGATCGCGCGCGTCGGGGAAAAGATTGGGGGTTTTTAATTAAAACGCTAACTTTGATTAACTTAATTAAACCTTAATAAAATTATCTAATTAATTATATATTTTATTTAAATTCTAATAATTTTTTATTTATTTATCTCTTAATTAGATTATTAGTTTTTAACATATCTCATCAACCCCTAACCTAAATAAATAATCAACCCTAACTTAAATCAAATATACTTTCTAAAATTCTAATGAAATTATCCCATTCATTTATATAAAAATTTATTTAAAATTTTAATAAAATTTTATATATTCCTAAAACCCTCCACAAGGGCTACGGTACTGCGACGACCTCCGCAGGCTATTGCAGCCGCGATTTTTTTAATTTTTTGATTTAGTTAATTTTTTATTTTTTAAATATGTATTTTTTAAAAAATAAAATATTATTAATAGTTATAAAATATTAAAATTTATTTCAAAATTTTTAAATAATTTTAAAAATTAATAAATATTTTATAAAATAATTGAAGTTTTAAAAATAATTTTAAAATTAAATATAAATTTAAAATAATGTAAAATTTTAAAGAAAATATAATTCTTAAACATTTCAAATAAATTTTTCAAAATTAAAAGTTTACAAATACATTCAAAAAAATAATTTAAGATTTTCAAATAATTTTATAATTATTTTTAATCTTTCAAATGATTTTACAATTTTAAATTTAATTTGAAATTTTAAAAATTATTTTTTTAAAATGATTTTTATAATAATTTAATAAGTATTATCTTATGAGAAAATATTGAAATATAAATTCAACATTTCAACATATAAAACATATTTAATAATCAAATATTAATAAAATTAATATACATTTATATTTAAAATTTAAAAAATACCGAAACTATATTGGCACGGCACGATACGATACTGAAATTGTATTGTTCCGGTCCGGGACTGAAACCTCAGCACAGGTCGAGATTTTAAACCTTGAATCAAACATTTGGCAAAGGTAAGAAATCCTAGAAAGTCAAGGATGACTAAATACTAGACAGAGATAAGAAATCCAAGAGATGACCTTTGCAAAAAAAGCTATGAGGAAGCGTCTCTTAATCTAGGATGAAAGTAGTCTCTTGCAACCTAAGCAATTGACTTGACCGAGAAACTAACAGAAGCTTTGAAGTCAAAGTCATACTGTCACTTGATTGGAATCAATTGAGTTGTAAAGAGTTGCTAAACAAATTTTGAATTCTTGTCATAATCATGGTTGAACAATAATAAAAAAATTTAATTCTCATTACTACTCAAATATATTTTCATATTTGTTGTATTTCGAAATATAGAATATTTGTTAAAGAAATTATAGGATGATGATAAGGCAGTCGACCAGAAATCAAGCCAACAACCACTAGTGAACGGATAAAGTTATGCCACATGAACAATAATAGTCGACCAAGATACCGCAGTCAACAATTGACATAACCGAGGGAAATGGTCACTGATGAGATCCAGCCTAAAAAATTATTCAGATTGGTCGATCAGATGAATAGTAATGATCGACCATATGTAAGTTAGCAATCGATAAAGCAAGACGATAAAGTCAGATCATAAAATTTATCCGAATTGGTCGACCACATGAACAATATTGGTTGACTAGATGACACAACTAATGTCTAATCTAGATGACGCAATACATGTGGCAGCCAATTAGATGGGTTGGTCGACCAAAATGGTAAAGTGGCCGACTAATGTTCTGATAACTGTCGTAGCGGATAACAATCAAAGTGTCAAGTTGGCCAACCAGATCATACCATTTTATAAGTATAAATAGAGGACTGTTGCTCATCCAAAACATCAACTAACAATCAAAACTCTCCAGAAGGCTTACAAAAGCTCTCTTTATGAAGAATTCTGTCGAGAGAGATAGAGAAAGAGAAAGAACCAGTAGATTGAAGAATTTTTTATATTGAATTATGTACATAAGGATCATTGTTATTTATACACTTATTCCCTACTTATTTATGGAATGAAATACAATCAAATCAAATTTGTCCAAATCCACATCCAAATATGCCCAAATTTGCATCCGCCCAAATTTGCCCATAATATCTAATCAAAAAAATCTAAATCAAACTATCGATATTTACAATATATTCTACAACACTCCCCCTCACGTTGGGTCATACATATTGTATATGCACAACTTGTCACATAATTCTTTAAAGTTGATCCTTGGGAGAGCTTTTATATGTCTGCGATTTGGTATCAGGAAGGAATATACGAGAGTTCCACAGATCCTTTCACCACGTTTTTTGAAATAAAGTGTCTATCAATTTGTGTTTCGTTCTATCATGGTGAACAAGATTCTTTGCAATGATGATGGCTGTTAAATTGTCACATTGTAGTTTGACAGTTTTATCTGTGATTATTCCGAGTTCTTTTAGGATTCTATGAATCCATATTCCTTCACAAATTCCCAATGCAAGAGCTCTAAATTCCGCTTCAGCACTACTTCTTGCAACCATAGATTGCTTTTTACTTCTCCATGTTACCAAATTACCCCACACATACGTACAGTAATCCGAGGTCGATCGTCTATCTATAAGATCCCCAGCCCAGTCTACATCTGAGTACACATGTATTCCTCAATCTTTGTTATTTCAAAATAGTAACCCTTTGCCTAGCATACTCGAGGTATCTCAAGATTTTGTAGACAACATTCATGTATTCTTCTGTAGGACTATTCATAAATTGACTTACCACACTGACAGGAAACTCGATATCGGGTCGTGTGTGGGATAGATAGATGAGGCGTCCTACAAGTAGTTGATATCTCCCATTCGCTACTGGTGCATGGTCATTTCCAAGCCAATTTTGTTGGAAACATCCATCACAGTATCTACAGACTTGCACCCAAGCATGTTTGTTTCTTTTAGTAGGTCCAACGTGTATTTCCACTGTAATAGGAATATTCCGTGTTCAGATTGAGTTAGTTCCATGCCAAGGAAGAATTTTGAATTTCCGAGATCTTTTATATCAAATTCCTGAGGATCTCCTTTAGATTTGTGATTTCCTTCTCGTTATCACCGGTGATGATGATATCATCGATATAGACAATAAGAATGGTGATCTGTCTTTTAGGAGAGATTTTCACAAATAAGGTGTGATATGATTGACACTGAGTGTATCTAAGCTTTGTCACAGAAGTAGCAAGTTTGTCGAACCATGCCCTGGGAGATTGCTTAAGACCATATAATAACTTGTAAAGCTTGCATACCTTGTTGTTATGGGTGCCAAGGCCGGGGGGAATTTCCATGTAAATTTCTTCTTCCAAGTCATCATTTAGAAAGGCGTTTTTGACGTCCAATAGGTTTAAATGTCGGTCCTTATTTACAGCCAAAGAGTATAAGATTTTGATAGTGTTGAGCTTGGCCATTAGAGCAAAAGTTTCTTAGTAATCGATGTCATAGGATTGTGAGAATCCCTTGACTACAAGACGTGCCTTTAGTCTTTCAACTGTACTATTAGCTTTGTGTTTGACTTTAAAAATCCATTTGCACCAAATTGCTTTCTTTCCCTTTGGTAGTTCACAAACAGACCATGTATCATTCTTTTGTAGGGTTTTTACTTCCTCATCAACAACTTTTCCCCATTCAGGGTGTTTGAAAGCTTCATCAATGGTGGTTGGAACCTGAACATTATCAAAGGCGGTGGGCACACGCCCGATAATTTAGTGACAGCCCTTTATAAGAAATAAACTTGGAGACAAGATGCATCGTATAAGATCTAACTCTCTTAATGCAATTGGAGTGGCAAGGTTATCATCCACAGGTGAAGTAGATTCATGATTGAGTATCGTACCTGAGTGAATGTTTGTGGGAGTTGGATCCAATTCTGACTCTTGAACTAGTGTTGAATGTGTCTTTCATCTTGTGTATACATGAACTTGCTTCACTGGGGGAGGAGATGATGCAAGTGAAGGAATGGGATGTGACACAGGGGTATTGGATAGAGGGTGAATGATGTCAAGGTCTAGCCTGGAACAATGTGATGGATGATGATATTCACTTAGATTCTCCCCTTGAATATCAAAACTGGACTAGTATGGTTGTCGTTCAAAGAAAGTGTCATTCATGGTGTTGTAGGTTTTCTTAGTAATAGGTGAGTAGTATTTTTAGCCTTTTTGGAATGGTGAGTAGTCGAGGAAAATGATTTGGTGGATCTTGGATCAAGTTTACTACAATTGTGATGATGGATGTGAACAAATGATATACATCCAAATGCTTTTGCAAGAATATTTTGAGAGATTACCTAGGTGTGGGGGTATGATTTGAGGAGAAGTTGGGACTATATAAGTTGAGAACTCGAGAGGGCATTCGATTAATGCGATAGGTGACTGTGGAGACGACATCACTCCAAAAAAATTTTGGTACATTGGAAGAGAACATGAGTGAGTTACCTCAAGAAAATGTTTGTTCTTCCATTTAGTAATCCCATTTTGTTGAGTGTTAACGCAGGAACTAAGGTGGATGATGCCTTCTGAGGATAGAAAAGCGTCAAAATTCGAGGCAAAGGATTCCTTAGCATTGTCGATTTTGAGTGTTTGAATAGATGTTTGAAACTGAGTTTGAACCATAATATAAAACTGTTCAAAAATGTGACTCACTACAGATATATCTTTCATTAGAAACAACCAAGTCAGGCGAGTATGATCATCAACAAATGAAACGAACCAATGATTTCCTGTAAGATTTTTAATCCGCAGCCCCAAACGTCACTATGAATGAGCGAAAAAGGTTTAGATGGTTTGTAACTTAAGCTTGGAAAGGATACTCATGTATGTTTAGCAAATTGACAGAACTCACACTAAAAAAAATGACATTTTCATTAAGAAATAAGTTTGAAAATAATGTTGCAAGATAAGTAAAGTTTGGATGACCAAGACGATAGCGTCATAACATGATTTTGACATACTTATTGCAATTCACACAATTTAGGAGAAAAATTCGCAAGACACTTTAAATCATAAGTCAACTTTCCTATGGATAATAAGTTGCAATTCAATGTAGGAACATAAATGACTGTTTTTAAGTATATATTTGGCATTATTGTTACGGAACCAACGCCGGCGATTTTTGTGGCAAACCATTTGCAATAGGAATAGTGGAATTGTCTTTACATGAAACATAATTATAGAGGAGGGATATATCGCCCATCATATGATCTGATGCGCCCAAGTCAATAATTCATCGTCCGAGAAACCTATTTATATTTAAGGAATTAGGGAAAATACCATCATTGTCGGATGAGTAACCAATGGGCTCTAGATGGGTTGAGGTATTAGATTGGGTCTGGTTTTTAGTAGGCCTGTGTTGGGAAAAGAACCACATATGATTTTCAACCTTTCCATGTCTCTCGTTGCTTGGTACGTCACACAACATCTTCATCAGCAAGTCAATCTGTTCAGCGCTGAAGGAATTGGATGCCAACAGCTAATTGTGGGTGAGATGAGCTCGGGCGTGGCGTTCCGACTTGGGCTTCCAGTCGTGTGGCTTCCCGTGAATCTCCCAAGATTTATCTTTGGTGTGCACAGCTTTGTGACAATAGTCGCACAAAGGGCGACCACTTGTAAGGTTTAAGAAGGAACCTCAACCCAAATTAAAAGATTGAGAAAAAGAATTCTTTAAAACTTTAAGTTGAAGATATGAAAAAACTATAGAAAAGTTCGCATTATACTCCAAGCACATAAACTGTTATATTTGAAAGGTATCCTAAGGCAATCGTCTTAAATAATATACTATTTATTGGATAAATAAAATCATTACATTCTCTCTAAATCTGATTAGATCTTAAACTCAATTAATGAAGTCCACAATATAATGCATAGCATGAGAGAAATTGTGATTGAATCACAATTAGTGGGTATCTCTTCATGTGTAATTATGTGCGTATTGAAATATTTCCTAGACGATGAATTGATGAGATTAGACATCATTAATTCTGTAAGACTACCATATATTAGACTCCTTGGTTTAACTAAGCAGCCGATCCTAACTGGCTGAAAACATTAAGATGTTGAGAGAACATATGAATGTTGATTAAAGGTAACTAGTTCATCAAATGTGACCTACCATGAGACTTCATGTGGTTCTATACATGTCTATAAAGATCTCATTGCAACTCGAGTGCAAGTTTCTTTCGACTTGATGAATTCAAGTCATCTTAGTCATAAAGACTTATACTTTGACATCTTAAATAAACATCTCTTTAGAGATGTGACCCTGGGATGATTGGGTATAAGTCGAAGTGTCCAAAGGTGATTGAGTAGCCCACAGAGGATTCACCAGTTCTTTTATTAGAAGACGTATACCCTATGACCACTTGTCAGGATTATTACTCATAAGTCTTTGGCTAAAGCAAAAACACGTCAAGAGGATAATTTTCTTGGATAGTTGTTTGAGTAATTTGAATCTGCAAGATAAGGAACTACTGCTTGGATTAGATGTGGCGTAGTTAGCCGAGTAGGAACTGACACATAAAACATGTCCTGAATTAGGCGGATATAAGATGAGTGAAAGGAACCGACGCACGAACAACTGTAGCTGCTGAAGGGTTCAGAAGTGGTTCTGGATCAACTGTGATTTTCAAATTAATTGGGGCATATGATGTATTACTAGATGTCACTCATGATTGATCCATGATTAATGGTTAATTATGAACGGTCAACATAAATCGAAAATCTATAAGGTCATACGCACTACGAGTTTATTCAAAAAAAACATAAAACAAGTTTGAAAATTGAATTCTCAAATTGAAAGAGATGAGTCTGGTTGGACCAGATGAAGTGCAAATATGAATGATATTTTGTCAGAATGAAAGCGCGAATGGACCATGTCTTTTGAAGACGAATTGGACCCTCTTTGGTTTAATTATAAATCAAATTGATTTGATTTTAATTAAAGGTGGTTTGATTTTAAACCAACATGGTTTGGTCTTGAACCAAACTTAAGACTAATGGTTTGGATTTTACACTAACGGACCAAGGTTTGGATTCGCTAATCAAACCCGTTATGAGATTTATAAATAGATCTAATTAGAAGAGAAAAAATAATAAATTGGATTAAAAACCTAAAGGTTAGGTTTTTAGATCCTTATCTTCTCCCCTCTCCTCCTTGTGCCATCGACCACCCAAGGAAGTCGTCGTCATCCAGCTGCCTCCACTGGCTAGTTGTTGTGTCGCTGCCATCCAACAGCGTCATCGGTTGACTCTCCTCCACCGACCAACCACCGCCCTCCAGGAGCAACAGCTGTCGATCACAATCGGCAGTATCTTTTTCGACGCCGGACAATGGTTGTTCTAGTCGCGAGGAAGCTTCTTCCACCACCCTTAGGTATTGGTCTGGTGAGCAATTCTTGCAGCCGGAACTTTGACACTGCTAGACTTGCTACCCCTCGCCAGCAGCAAGCCTTCCGACCTCTGAACGGCGGCTTCATCATCTATGTTCAGTTCGTTTCGTATCGTTGATTTACTTTGTGCCGCCGGATACCGAATCGAACCATGGATCCTCTTTCGGATCACTTTGTTCCCCTCCTACTAGTATCAAAATGAAGACACAACAAGTAACTTAGTGAAGTTGTCTCGCGGAGATCTCAGCGTGGATACTAGTAGAGGCAACCTTTCAAAATATTACTAGTTGATGTTGTTTCTGTTTCACGTCATCCAACAGGTATAATTTCATTATGTTATTTAATTTTACAATTATGTCCATACGTGTGTATCCTTGTATGTATGTGATGCGCGTGATATAATAATTTAAATTATTATGCTTCCGCTGTTTGTTTATCGAAATAAAATTTTTAAAACGCGCATAGAGACACCCAACATAAACTCATATCTTAACGTGCTTTGTATAATAAAGTTGGTTTTGGATTTCAGTCAAATGCACAATAAAAGTCATGTATCTCTTGTTAGCAAGAAGCCTAATAATATTTCTAGAATTGTTAAAGCTTTGATTCCCAAGCAATTTTTTGTTAATAAAATTGGGCCCAACAGTTATTGTCTACCAAAATAACACGTACATTACTTGAATGCAGGATCGGCAAGGAATGGAGGAACGGATGTAAACAATAGGTGTAATAGACATGTGACCAAAGGCAAAGAAAAGTTTACCAACCTCAAGCTCAAGGGCTTAGGAGCAATGTCCTTTGGCAATAACGATGAGTTAAAAGTGCTCAAGTCAAGTAACATTGAACTATGCTTTGATTTAATTATTGAAAAGTTTTGTTTATTGAAAATCTTAAGTTTAATTTGCTTATTATTAATTAATTATATGATATTAGATATAAAGTGGAGTTCCGCTCTAGGTACATTGATGTTACTTTGATAGGAGTTAGAAAAGAAAACATGTACTCGATCAATTTATCTAATTCCTCACTCAAGTGTCTTATGACACAACAAGAGGAAACATGATTGTGACACAGGAAACTCACTCACATCCACTTAAGACATTTATCAAAAGTAGGTAGAAATGTGCAACTCCATGTATACAGGTCTTTAGGTGTCTATTAAAATTAGATACTTTCATCATACGTGAATAGCTCCTAAAGCCTCATTTTGTGCATTTTAATACATGCTATATAATTTTTACTTATCCAAAAAAACAGTAGGTATGCTTGCCAGGAAGGCAAGCAAACTTGATCAACACCCAAATTGACCAATCAAACCAAAACCACCTTCACTCTAGAATTACCACACTCAGATTTATTTGGCAGCCATGGAGTCAAGGCAAATATTACTTAATGATAATCGATGACTTTTCACATTTCACTTGGATTCAATTTTTAAAACATAAAGGATGAAACGTTAGATAAATTTACCAATTTTGCAAAATAGTTAAAAATGAGAAAAACACTAAAATGTGGTTTGACCCCCAATGTGGTTCGACCCTTCTCCAAGATCCCACATTGACAGGAGCTTTGTGTATCAAGCTATCCTTTCGTGTCTTTTTCTTCTATACATTTTTGTATTGATCACTTTTTAGGTAGTTGGTTGTTGTGTTTTCAACAACGTAAAAAAGAAGCATCATTTTCTTAGCCACTGGCATCTAAGCATTACCAATTTCCTAGCAACATCAAATGCTAGATGTCATAGGACATACAAGCAGAAAGCAAAGTTCCAGTATATCAACAGAAATGTCCATACTAGTCTGTGTGAAAAAAACCAATTATTGCAATTGCTTTTATTGGTTTTCCTAGTGATTAGCCTAATACATCATTTTCCAATGGGAAACTATCAGACACAAGGGGACCAACCAATTTAATCCTTATGTTTCTATCATAGTACTTGCATTCAAAAATGTTAGGAGGGAAAACGAAAAGGGTTAAAACTACTTCAGGCTAAAGCAACCCCCAAGTTTAAGCACCTGTCATAACATGCCAAGAAGAAAATCTATGTGATGAAACATTTAAACCTCTAATTCCCAATCTTTGTGTGCAAGAATATTGGTTAGAAGTATCAAATATCAAATTGGCAGATAATAGGAGAGACGCACCCAAATGTAATACTTGCATTGGCCGATTTTGTTTGGTGGTTGCCAGAGACTTGGTCATACTGGATGGTGTCTGTCACGAAATAGCCAGTAGTGGAACTCCCGTCACCATATAGCACACTGTACTGGCACGGCAAGTTTGCTACGCAGCCTGGAATGTCTCCGTAAGTGGATACACAAAACTTCTCGTCGCATGAGACCAAATCCCCACTTGCCGAGGCCCTTGGATCATACAACGTCAATTGAAGCTGCAACAACCAAGTCCAAGACTCACTTTTATTAGAGGCCAACGAAAGTTAGCAACAACTCAAAAACACTTCTTTTTTGCATACACCGAGGTCGCTCTTAAGAGGACAACGCGTGCAGGAGATGCAGTTCACCCACAAGATATCGCTCCCTGTGTCGACTTGGACGTAGTAATTTTTCGACGGGTTCCCGATCCCAATTTCAGCAAAATAGAGTCTATAAAACCCAGAAAAACGCCCAAAAATAGAAAGAACAAAAATTTTAAAGAAAACAAAAACAAGGATCAAATTCGGTTCTAGAAAGAACAGCTAGAAATCAACAACAGTGAGAGAGCAACCCGGTGTCGGTGGGGATACCAACGCCTCCGATGGGGAGATCGGCAGCTGCGAGGATCCGGCTGTGGCGACGCCGGTCGTGAGCTCGAAGATCGCCGACGGTATGGCTGCGACCCAGGAACTTGTGACGCACCCTAAAGACCCCGTTACCCCCGGCCAAAGGGCTCTGCACCAGCACCCCCAGAAGCACAACCAACTCAATAAACAAATAGCCGAAGCAAAAAAAGGAAGCAGACATCCTCCTCCTCGATGCCATGGTCGCCAAAGAATGCTTTTTCACTACTACAATCTGGTAGAAAAAACCAGCAGCTTAAAATTCTGAGAACAACTACATCAAATCCAGCGAAGTGGGAGAATAACTCAATCGAGATTGTGGAGCGAGCGAGAAGAATTGGGAGGAAAAGGCGAAGAAATCAACCTCAGGCCCTTCTCATCTCTGCTGCTAAAGCGGTGGCGGTAAAGTCAAGGGGAGAAGGGAAAGAGCGAGAGGAAGTAGATCAAAGAGACGAAGTGGGCATAATTAGATAAACACCCTCCTCTTATTGGAAATGTTAAAAGGATGTATGCCTTTGAAGCGATTGCCGTTGACATACGCTATTTTGACCCAATTTTAAAGCTACTTTAAAACAATTTCATCTTTTAGCAATTTTGATAACAATTTTGATTAACTTTTAATTGAAGCAACTTTATACAAAATAAAATTACAGATTTAGCGCCATCTATTTCAATAAAAAGATGAAATATGTTACTCCAACGATCTTACATTATCGACCTCATAACCACCTATAAAGCGGTAAATTAAAAAATTATAATTGACCACTACGGAAAGATTATATTTAAGTTTCATCGAAATTCAATTCTTATCCACTTCAATAAATCTGTCTTACACTAATTAATTCAATTATGTTTGGAAGGCATTTAATTATAAGTCTTTGATTTATCGTTTATGATGGATGAAGAAACATATTAATAATATATTTGATGGTTGATGATGTCATTTTAAATACAGAATTGATATTTACAAAAACATAAATATATATATATATATAATATATTATACTTTGGATATTTTGATAGTATATCATAATGATATATATAATTAATTTTTATTTAAAAACTTAATATAAAATAATTCTAAGATAATAATTATATAAAGCAATTTTAAGACGATACTCTTTTGTAAAAAACATCTCTAATATAGTGACTGTGTAAAGTATTCCTAAAGTGATAATGGTACAAAACAAAACAATTTCAAAGGCATTCAATTTTATAAGTTTGATTTTTAGTTTTTATTTTTCTAAAAAGATATATAAATTAATAATATAGTTATATAATAGATGGTTTTAATCAATCTCGTTGAATGTAAGATTTATTTTTCCTTTCAGGTTTTTATGTTTTTAAATTAATGAATGTACATGTGCAAAAATAGAAAAGGTACTTATTGATTTGTCAAAAGACTTTTCTTTTAAAAAAAAGTTAAAACAACACCCTATTATATTTTTCATATCAAAAATTTTCTTATTTTAATGCTATTATAGCTTAGTATTTTTTTTAGTTCAAGTTATTTAAAATAATATATATATTTCTTTTATATAAATTTTTTTACAAACTTAATTAAAATTATTTTTAAATAATTAAAAATACTGCAAACTATTACAATAACTATTTACTATTTGATACACTATTATAACTATTTAATAATCATTACGATAGTTTTAAAATAATTTTAATTATTTTATAATTATTTTAATTAATTTTAAATAATTTAAATAAATTAATATAAAATATAATATAAAAGTGATTATAGTGTTTTGAATTGCAATAATTATTGCAATTGCACTGAAATATACTAAAAAAATATCATGAACTGTTATTTTATTTTTTAGAAAAATATATATCCTTTTGATAATCACGTGCCCACGCAGGGCACCGACGGGTGCACAGCATATCAAAAGAGTATAAACAATATCATTTTTTTTTAATTTATCTTGTCATACTATTCATGTATATTATAACAACTTAGGATTTTATATGATGAATATTATCATTATATTACATGTGAGAAGATAAATCAAAAAATTATAATTGATTATTGTGAGAAAGTATTTTTTTTTCAATTTCACTAAGATTTGATTTTTATTCATTATAGTAATATATATATTTCGTAGTAGTCAATTCAATCTTACATCGGAGCTAATTAATATATATAAAGTTAAATAAGAGAGTAACTTCTCCATAAATGTTCTATTACTTTACAAAATTTTCTTAGAAAATTTCAAATTCCGTGTCTAAAATAGACCTCTAATGTGGGCTTTATTTATTATAAATTAAATTAAAAAAATAAAAATGCAATAATTATAGAATTTTATTTTATAACTTACAACTTTTATAATTTATATCTATTATTGTAGTGCTATTGTAATAATAATTATATTGTGGCTGTTATTAATTTCAATTCTTCTTTAATTTGCTCAGGTCTCAGTTTATTTTATCTCCTGATTAAATTTTTTTCCATTTTAATCAAACTAATATAAGCAAAAATATCAAAAAGAGTATTTATTATATTCTGTATCAAAATACCTCTCTGTTGTAATTTAATAAAAAGCCCCCTTTTAAATTTTACCTCTCACTATATACATATCAGAAATAATTATTATGCCTTGGGTTATGGTAAGATAGGAAAAGGTGAGACAGACTTTCTATGTAACGAAAGTTTAAATTTCACCATGCATAACACATTACACTTGAAGAGTTTAAAATTGTTATAATATTGAATCATTCGCTAAGATCTAGATACCTAGATTATCTAGATTAGTTTTCCTACAGTATCCAAGAAGTCATATTAGAAGTCCTCCAGTCTTTTGCAACCTTAGCATTATCCTTTCTTTCGTTTGTAATTAAGTGTGTTATATTGTAAGTTTATAATTTTCAATTTGTATTTAAGTTTGTTGTGGTAATTTCTTAGTGTAATTTATTTTCTAATTTATGTACTATATTGTGAATTAATCTAAGTGTTTTCCTATTATGACTTCTAGGTTAAGAAAGAAATTAAGGCTCTTGTCTAAATTTTTTCTGTCTTCAGTCTTTATCCAAGTATTCTCTAGAGGAGATGAAGTAACTATTGTAAAAGCTAGAATTTGTTAATCTAATAAGACATGTGCTGATTAAGTAAGACAAGACTTAAGGCTATAAGATTTGAATATAACTCGGGTATAGTACCAACACTAGTTTTTCACAAATGAAACTTACTAAAAGAGAAATAGAAAAGAAATAAGATTATTCCTATTTTTAACCTAGATATTTTTATAAAGTACTCACTTACTTATCTGCTTTTATACATTTAAAATTTTCTAAACTTAAAAAAAACCTGAATATATATGAAATAATTATTAAATTAGCACAACATTTAATATTTAATAAATACAAATACAAACAATTGAAACTAAAAACAAATTTAGGTCACATTTTAAGTCCTAGCTTGTTAAATAATTATTGCATTGCTGACGTGGCATTTCCAAATGGGTATTAATTAATTTTCCTGGTAAAAAAATAGCCTTTATGGTATCAAAATTTTAAACTAGAACTAGATTTCTGGTTTAGAAGCCACATATTAATAAGTTATATATGTAAATGAGATATTCTTTAATTGCTAGTCTAGTAACTCTCCATCTCATACATTTGAATACTTATATTAGTATTTGTAGGGTAGTCTATTATTATTGGTTACAAGTGGACATGACCCACTATTATTATTTTTAGAGTTAATGGTCAATAATCGCCAAACGATTAACATTAATAAAGGTGATCGATAGCCAAGGTTAATGGCTGAATTAATAAAGGTGATTGATAGCCAAGTTATATTAATTAGAATTTATAGGAGAGATTCTTGTTTTAATTATCTCACTATCTCACTTTTATACTTTACTATCACTGCACCGCTAGTGACTTAAGCATTAAAGGAGCTTTGTCTGACAACTCTGGTGCTCTTTAACAATTGTTCTAGTGCACGCAGGTCATCTAGTAATGATCTTATCTTAGATTAGTAGTTCATGCCAACATGGTCACACTCCACATTGACATATGATCACATGTTGTAAGACCTTGGGTAGGTTAACACTTCTGAAGGTTAGCAAGTAAATGTCATCAGTTATGTTGAGCTTAGTATTTCAAGCTCTCTAATCTAAGCTCTCCCTTCCTAGTTCAATAAGTTATAGGTCTTCTCGAGACATCTACGTAGTTATTATCCACAAGCAAATGTAACTAATGATCATCATTTCTAGAGTTAATGGCTAGTACCGTTGAGGTGTTGGATTTTTTTTTGTTTTTGAGTTAATGGCTAGTAATGGATAAACCGTTGACATTAATGGAAGTGACTATAAATGATTTAAATGATTGAATGATTTCGAGAGATCATGGTCATGATCTCTATAGGAAAAATACCCATCTCATACCTATAAATTCCAAGATATGTTGGTATTTATAGTAGAGTCTCTCTTTCTCTACTATTTACTACACCCCTAGTGACTTAAGTATCAGACGAGCTTTGCTAAACAACTGCGACGTCCTCTAACTATTTCTCTAGTGTGTGCGAGTTAGGTCACATAGTCTAGGACAAACCATACTATGTAGGCTAGACTACATCTCCACCTCGACATCCACCTTGTCGATATACCACTACAATAAATTTGACTTTCCGCAGCATGTCATTAACGGTGCACAATTATAGTGTGCTGTTAATAATGATTTTTACGGCGCACCTAATATGTGCGCTGCGGATAATATGTTATATTTTTACAATTAACAGCGCACAAATAACAGTGCGCTGCGAATATTATTTTTTACAACGTGCAAAAATTATACATTGTTAAAAGGGGTTAAAAAATATCATTAACAGCGCGCGTAGATATACGCTGTTAAAAGAAAACAATTAAAAAAAATTAATTGATTTTTCCCAACCCCGGTTTTCCCAGCTTGTTGCCCGCTCGTTTAGGTTTTCCCAGCCCGTTGTTTTCCCCTCCCGCTTCTACCGAGTGTCACCCGCTCATTTAGGTTTTCCAAGCCGCTATTTTCCCCTCCCGCTGCTGTTATCGAGTTCTTCCCCGACGGCGGTCGACCGCGCTCGCCTGCGAGATTCCCTCCCTCTCCGTTCCTCTCCACGCCCTCTCCGCTCCTCTCCGCCCGCCCTCTCCGGCAGCCTAGCCGCTCTAGCCGCCCTCTCCAGCCGCCCTCTCCGCCCGACCTCTCCGTTTCCCCCGCCCTCTTTGTTCCTGATCGAGCTCGGCTTCTCCTTCCTCTCCACCGTCGCAGCTCCCCCTCCGTCCGTGCTCGTGTTTATGCCGGTCAATCCGTGCTCGCCACTCGCCGTTCGCCCTGAGTCCGTGCTCGCCACTCGCCGTTTGCCCTGAGTCCGTCCTCCTCCGGTCGTCCGTTGCAAGCTCCTCTCCAGTACCGTGTCCATTCTCCTCAGTCCTATTTCCTCCTCCTACAGCAGTAATCAAAGGTATAAATTAACTGTTGATTTCGTGTTTTAGGGATTTGATTACGTGTTTTAGGGTTTTTGCATGTTGTTGATTTTATGCTGTTAATTTTAGGATTCTGATTTTGTGTTCTAGGATTTGCCATGTTGATTTTAGGCTATTAATGTTAGGGTGATGATTTTGTATTTTATGGTTGTAATTTCGTTGTTAATTAGTTCTCTGTTTTTACTGATTTGAGAGTGCTGTTATGACTTAAGATATATGGATACATGTAACATAAAATTGACCAGAAGTTAGTTACAAGATTAATCAGCTGAAACATTCCTAGTTATGGACACTTGTTCTTGGGGAAAAAAAGATTCTTGGTCCAAATTCCAGTCAGACTAATTTTGCTGCCTTTAATTAGTTGACAAATCTAATCCACCATTTTTGTAAGGGTATTGGGCATAACTAGACATTCAATTTTATCTGAAGAGCAAATATTTCACCTTCTTGCAGGTATATTGTTTGGTTCAGAAGTATACTGAAAGATGCATAAACATCAACCAAAATTTATTTTTCATAGATATTAAAATATTAAGATGACTGGGCTGAAAATCCATGTCAAAGTTTAGGCAGTTGTTACAATATTCTGTATGATAGCTTTGAAAATTTTGTTTGAATAACTCTCTTAATATTCAGTCTATAGAAATACACAAGAGAGTTGGAGCATTTGTTGTAGCATTGGAAACAGTTAACAAGTGTCTCTCAGATGCAATCTGCGCCATTTCACGAGGAAAGTTAGATGGTGATAGTCAAGCTGCTAGTCTAATTCATTTAAGCAATGATATATTGGAGAGCTACAGGATTTCTTCTGATGCCAGGTTATACATATATAAACTGTGTCGCTGACTTGTTTAATGGGGGCAGTGCTTCTACTTGTAATTGTATTTGTTTAATGTTTCATTATTTTATTTATTGATTTTCTCTTTTAACAGTAAACATCTAACTTTTCTAATCTTGTGTTTGTAGCCTCTAAGAAAGGGAACCTGTTTCTGAACAGCAAACTGTGTTACAGGAGCTTGAAGCTATTCTGCAAGTGCATAAGCTAGCTAGAGCAGGCCAGCACGTGGATCAAAATCCCATTCCTCCCGTTAAATCCTCTGGTACTTAATGCTTTTCCAACATCATCTTGATGCTTATTGTTTGTTTCCACAATTGACATCCTTGTTGATTGATGTGCGTAGGATGTATACCTGTATTTATGCTTTATTTGCACATCTTTCTGGATTTATCGCTTAATTCTTGTGTACATTGCATCCCATATTCATGCATTTAGGCATGTATCTTGCATTTCCTAGTTCGGAGATCTGCTCGTGCTTTTACGTGTTTCAGGATGAAAATTGGAGCGAAAACAGGCAAAACGGAGCATCATTGAAGATCAGGCAAGACAGGGCCGTGCCTCATAGGCACGGCCGTGTCTCAAGGACCTCCTGGCCGTGTTTCAATAGGCACGGCCGTGTGCCAGAACAGAAGAGCCCAAGCAGCAAACCGTGCCTCAGAAGCACGGCCGTGTCCAGCAATTCAGCTCCAGTCAGTGTGTGGCCGTGCCTACCAGGCACGGCCGTGCCATCAAACAGAAGGAAGTCAAGCCTGGACCGTGCCTAAGAGGCACGGCCGTGCCCCAGATCCGAGACCTCACAGCTTCAGGCCGTGCCCACAAGGCACGGCCGTGCCTTCTCTTTTGCCCAAGGCCAACACAAGGCCGTGCCTCCCAGGCACGGCCGTGTGCACGGGGGCGAACCCTGCACTATAAATAGGTCTCTAATGAGACCTAGGAAAGAGGGGAGACTTTGGAGAGCCACCGGAGTTGTTCTAGAGCCGCCGACGCCTATTTCGGAGGGAGATTCGACGATCCATCACCGATCCGACTGCTCCAGACCATCTTCATCTCATCTACGCAGAGATTTCACTCCGAGGAAGAAGATAAGTCTAATTTCCTGCATTTCTTTGTATACCTTTGGGAAGAGATGTATTCTTTCTTTCTTTTGGATTGTATTCTCCACACTATGGAGTAGATTTCCCTAGATTCTAGGATGTAGGATAAATCAGATGTAATGGATGATTGTATTTGGATTTGATTAATCTACCGATTTTCTATGAAATACTGTGCATTGCTTTGTGGATTTATGCTTGTACTTGATGATAAATTATGTTGTGTGAATCCATGAGGGTAGGGATTTACTATGAATTGGGGAATCATTAGGCCGTATACCGGGGCGCTCTGTAAAAGGGGCAGACCTTGAACCGGGCGAGATTCCGAGGGGTTTCCTAATACATAGTTGAATTCCTATGAGGGATAGTTAGCGGTCATTCGTTATTGGGGAGAGATCTGTAAAAGGATATCCAGTGACAGTGGATAGGGTTCTTTTAGTATTTCCGGGGCGCCTGAGTGACACGGGCAGACCTTGAACCGGGCTTCTAGAACCGTTTCAAACCAATAACGAGTGACGTAAGAACACCAATGATTTAATTCGAGGATACCTGACGAGGTTGAATTGGATAATTTGGTTGACATTCCTACAATTGAACAGTTATTGAGGAAAGGTAGAGGATCCAAGTCGATTAATCCATTCTCTGAGGAGTCCGAAATCCTAGGATCGCTTCACCCATCAGTGTCACAGTCGATCCCTTTCTCTGCCTTCTAGGATAAAGCACTTTAGAACACTCCCATCTCCCCCAACACAACTCATGATCTATATTCTCTCCACCTTTTTGTGCTAGATTTAGTAAGTAGTTCCACGGTCCCTGTGGATTCGATCTTTTTATTACTTGGAACACGACATTCACATGCAACACTTGCGGAAGCTCGATTGGCTATCATTCGACCAAACAAAGAGATATTTTTTCTTGAGGATGCAATAGGAAGCACAGTCGTTTGAGCATCAATGTTTATAGTTTTGTCTGACTGATATAGATTTGATCATATACTATTTGTAGTAAAGATAAATTTTTGTTTGGATTGTTTTATCTAACTAAATGTAGATGATTATCTCTAATATATATGCACAATATTTGAGATCTAATTTGTATGTGGTATTTGTATATTGGATTATACATATTAATTATAGCTTTGAGCATGTTATATTATTTGTATTTGTATTATATTTGTGTATATAGGTATATTATATCTTAAGAATATAATTATCCGCACGCGCGGGGCGTGCGCTGTGGAAAATTACATCTGCAGCGCGCGTCCGCGTGCTGCGGATGCAACTTTCCGTAGCGCGCACCCGCGTGCTGTGGATGCAACTTTTCGCAGCGCGCCCGTGTGCTGTGGATGCAACTTTCCGCAGCGCGTGCCCCGTGCGCTACGGATGAATTATAAGTTTCAACAGCTTGGAGTTGAGCATGTGGCTGTGGCCATAGTACCCGATGTAGACATCACAGCCGTGGAGTTTCAGGTCGGAAGGAGGAGACACCGAGCCTTTTGTGAGCGAGATGCGAGGAACCGGGAAGGAGAATGATATGCGAGGCAGCATGGCATCAGAAAACTTGGGCTTTTGGTCGACTTGGTCTGCAACAAAATCCGACCTTTCTGAAGGAGGAGTGTAGGAGGTGCTTGGGATGTCACCAGAATGCGAAGCGGAGTACGATGTGCTTGACGGGATCGTAGCTGTGGCCGACGCTGTGGAGTAGTTGTTATTCGCATTCAGAGGCTCCAACGCTCTCGGAGAAATATACGGAGATTGCAGAGCCGAAACAAATGCAGATGAAGGCGGAGAAGGTGAGTTCAGGTGTGGAGAGAGAGAGATGGACGGAGATATTGGGGCAGATTTCTCTCCGCTCTCAGACGAAGGCCCTGCTATCTTAATGGTCAGCGTCGATGTGCTTGGTCCAGAGGAATCTGGGAAGACATCACTCATAGTGGGAGGGCCTTGAGAGGTTGATTCATCCATCAATAGCTAAAATCTCTCCCTTCCTTCAACAGTAAACCAGAATATGATTGAAGAAACAACTCACAAAGAGATCTTCTTTCACGTTCCAGCTCGGTGCGTGCTCGTCTCCATGGCAACAAGATAAATGGAGGGCAAGAACGGCGCAGCCATTTTCTTTTCCACTTCAGGAGCAAGAAAAGAAAGAGTACCGTCCACAAGGAAACAACAAACAGTCTGCTCACCAAAGCCCAAGAGCTCGATCAATCTCTGGATACATGAATTTTGACCGGAATTGCTGCAGTGCTCACATGACCAAGGTTTGAAATGAGATCAGTGGGAGGGAGGAGAGGTGGTGCCAGTCCTCAGGCTTTGAATAAATAATACAACGACACTCCTTCAATTAATTTCACACTCCTCGAAGCCAAAGATCGGCAAGAAATACAAAGTTGGCGAGGCATTGGGAGGGCAACCACGCCCAGACATCATTGGGCAGGGGGATTCAATGGAGCAGAAGAAGACAAGCAATAATGTTGCTGGCGTGTGGCTCAGCATTGTACATGGTTGGCAGTGAGCTTTGCTGGGAGATTTGGAGCAAAGACCGGTCAACTTCCCCCCTCTCTCTCTCTTCTCTCTCCTCCACCAAGCAGCTAATTAATGGAAAACTGGAGATGTGTAACTCACTCAAAAACAATGTCTGCTCATACAATTGTCTTCATGTCTGCAGTCTGCAGAGATGGAAGCAAATTTCCTACAGTCATTTTTGTGAATAGAACGCTTTGAATTGCAAATTTTGGAGGTTCCAGTACTCCTTTTTGTTGCCTAGTTGTTGAGGCAATCCAAACACCAGATTAGTCAAGAAAAGTGCCTCCCCTGCATTGATAATCGATGACTGTCTAGTGATTCTTTATTTTTTGTCGTCAAAGGCAGGCCTTTTCTTTATGATGAGAGGCTCAATCTTCTTTTTGGCATGTGATGGCCCTGAATTTTAGCCTTTTCTTTTGGACCTTGACTCAGATGTGTCTCGCAAAAGCTTCATCTTGTAGATAGTAACTAAATCTCCTCTCTTCAAGATCTTGATCAAAGAAAAGGCTCTATATGAGTGTCACAAATCATGTTTGATTAGAGGATAATGTCAAAGAGATCTTCAATACTCATCAACAATGTCTATAAGAGACTTTAAACCCATGCTCTGTCACTTCTATATAAAGTGGCATAACACCTTTTTCTCATGAAAATCCTCCACTCTTTGCCTATAATAGAAATCTAAGTATAGTGTGTGAGTGGATAATCATGTTTGATTATCATCAAAGTTCTTTAGTTTATGGAATCATCAATATGGTTGAAGCACCACTTTTGTATCTATATTCTGGTTCAATACATAAGTCTCTCACCTCTTAACTCATCAAATCTAACCATCCTTAAATTCTATCAAGAGTAACTTGTACCACTCCACAGATGTGATATAGTAGTAAAACACTCATAAGAGCAATAAGAGAATTAGAGTTTAAATCTCAACTCAGATCAATATTTTAGAAGTCAATTTCGAGTATGCATAAGTTGTATCTCTGCGAATTTACTCGATAGATGAATTAAGAGAAAATTATTTACCATTAGAATTACTTGGGTGAAATCTAGACATCTAAATTATATATAAAAAACTTATCTACTAATATCTATCAAAGAAGGGTGTACTTTTATCAAAACACAATACTATGTTTTGATGTAATGATGGATATACATAGCCATCTATGCAAAAGAACTCTATATATTTCGATAGAATCAAAGTTATATAGTTGTAACTTGATTCAATAAATTATGAATGAAATGATTTTTCTCTTCAAAAGATTAATTTATCATGCATCAAGATCAAAAAATGATCAACTATCATTGATGATATACAATCTGAAAACGTCAGAAACATTTTGCAATACATTATACATTATTAAATTTTATGCATTTAAAATTATGTGAAAATTTTGATTAGTTTAAAGACAAACGATAAATATAAAATCTTTTAATAAAACCTAAACTCTCACTCCAACTAAACAAATGTGGGAAACAAAGATATCTCCATCAAAACGAATGCCTTGATAAAACCGGCACACTGATGTCCTTTTTGATTGTGTTCTTCTGGAAGAATTCTTTGGTACTGTTTAATTTAAGAATCTTTCTTGCCAACAACTCATAATAACACAGAATTATCTGAACAGAAAGAGAAAATCAGACATGAAGAAAAAAAAAGTTCAAAGTCAAACATGAATGAATAAAATTTTAATTCCTTTCTCAGCATTCTTTTTGCATGATGCGTGTTCAGGCATTAAGTCCTGTAGTTATTGTTGATTTCACAGAATGCATAAAGACTAGTTATGTTCTTCAAGAAAAAGAAGCTTCAACTGATCACGATTTGAAGGCATTCCAAGGTTTGATGAATCTTTACTTAATTTTTGTTCTATTTGTCTCGAAATGAATCATACATGCTTGAGCTTGTTAATTTACCTTTTTCAAGGAGCAAAAGTTTGTCTCTTAACTAGTCCTAATCTTTCAGTTTCAGATTCATTCAAGCATGGGCTGTGTTTCTTCGAAGCCATCAACGAGATTGTCGACGTACAAAAAGGTAACCGATCGAAGAATCAAATGGGGTTCCAACATGATAGATGAGCTCGATTCGAAGAAAGGTGTAGAAAAACTGTCTTCCCTTTTTCACACTGCAAATTTGGGATCTCGAAAGATTGTGCCCGAAGAGCCTAAAGAGAATTCAGCCATAACACTCGAGGATGCTGTGAAGAAGCAATCGTCCAAGATTGCAGATATCGAAGTCATCAATGTGTGGGAGTTGTGGGATGGTTTGGAGGAAGAAGAACAAGAGGAGGATTGCCATGAAAAAAGTGAAGAAATCTCTAACAATTCAGTAGATTATGAGTTCATTGCGATCCAGAATTACTCCGAACTAGAGAAGGATGAAGTCCAAGTAGGTGAAGGTTTGATCGGGTACAACCCAATTGAGTTCCAACTCCATGGAAGTTCAATTGCTCTCGTGGAAGATAATGATGAACAAAAGGCCATGGAGAAGGGTGTTGAACAAGTAAAAGACAAAGCTCCAACTATCGAATTCGCAAAGAACATTAGCTTGAGGGATTGGCTTGGACAAGGTAGCAAGATGAACTGGCCTTGTAGCACTATAGAACCCCAGTTTGGTGGTTTTGTGCTTCCGGAGAACGAAGATGAGAAAAATGTGTTTGATCCTGATATAAACAAGCCATGGATGAATTAAGTACAGATGAGGAAATGCTACTACAACAGATAGTAGAGAGCTTGGGATAAGAACAAGAAAGGACTAATTAAGAGGATGAAGTAGCTTAAATGGAAAGATAAAACAGCACAGAGGATGTGTATTTGTGTTTTGTAGTTTATTTATTTTTTTAAAAAAAAGCTTGTTGATACTCCATGTGAATTTCTTTGAATCTAAAATGGTCAGTAAGAGTCTTACACACCTTAATTTTACACAACAGAGAGTTTCATCGAACACAATCAATAGCAGAAGTTGCAAAGTTACAAAAAAAAAACATCCACAGCTGACTAAAGATATTTGATCACTACAGTTTGTTTTATTTTATTTTTTGTACTAGAATCGAAGCAAAATACCGGGAGTAGACGCAAAAGCATGTTGAACCACAACCTCAATTTGATCAGCACTTCACCTTCTTTGCATTCTTATGGAATAACTTAACACAGCCAAAATAGAATTCCAAAAGAGTCTGTCACACAATGCAGAAATATTTGTGCACAATACATTCCAAAAGGAAAATCAAAGAGCAAGGGAAAGCATCAACATCTGGTATCACAACCAGTCCAACCATTCCAATACTTTGCATACGTAATCCTCCCAATTCAAAATGGAAAACAGACTCATTCAAACCTGAAAGAGAATTTCCTTCTGTTTCTAATGCAAAATTTAACTATAAAATGCATGCAGCCGCTGCAGAAAGATGCAGATAGGCTATCAACACTTGTAGATTTTCTTTTTCCTCACCAATAATATGTAGGCTTTCGTCAAGCCGCATCTGGTTCTATCCAGACAAGAGACCTAAAATTGGCCTTTGACCAGAGAACAGGACCATCAGTAATGCTTTGGTTCTCCATATCAAATATATGCCAAGCAATTTCATCAAACGGTTGAGTGAAGTATATGCAGTTCTCTTTGCATCCTGTATTTTTCACTGGAAAACATATTGACTGTACATTTCCCAAAAAGATTGCGTAGTTCCTCAGGCTCTCCACCTTGACAAATGATACTTGTGGAAGAAGCATCTGGTAGATCCTGTTTTTCATGTTCAACACAGATGCTTCTTGCTTAAGCTGAAATACTGAGAAATTATTAATGGGCCCATTCTTATATTCCTTTGATGCAAGAACTACCAAAATCTCAGTACCATGCTTTATCAAATGCATACCTAATTCCCCATCATCCATGAAGCGCCATGAATCAACCAATGAAGGTTCAGAGTTGGCACGGAGTATTGAGTCTACAACAAAGAGGAAAGATTCTTCTGCAAAATAGAGTTTCTCCTCTGAGAGTGCAGAAAACTGAAGAAGGAATGCATCAGACAGATTGTCCAATGCATCCCATTCATCATCCCCAGGACGGCAAGCAAAAAAGCTTGACTCTTTCTTATTTCTCACCTCAGCCAACAAAATACAATGTCTGGTTGCAGGGGTTGACAACAGGGTAACAAAAATGTCGCCTTGTATCTGAAGAAGTGGAAGCTTGATACTAGCTCCAGTTATCACATTTACTATACTCATATTATCAGAAGGTGGATCTCTAAACACCAACCAACTTTTGTATGCACCACAACACTCCCCATTCAAGTTGGACTGCTGAATCACAGAGCAACTCTTTTCATCCGTGCTGAATAAGCGAACAGTCCCCAACCCAAGGTGCAGGAGGCATGGGCTCTGTGTTCCCACAGGGCTGTAATTTTGCACTGCAGCCTTCCATGTCCGGCATACTCTACCAAGACTCAGAGCTTCAAGCCAGCTCAAGCGATTCAGGATTAGCTCAACAATATGGACAGGAAGATCACGTGATGGCAGAGATGATGACATGGTATGTTTGTCACAATTTCCTTGTGGGTTTTCAAACTTCCCATCCATATTGCTTGTACTCATCTTCCTTTTAAGGTCCTCAAACTATTCAGGCCTACATGTTTGAAATAGATGGTTATGCAATGGAAATAAAGGTAGGTTCAGCACTAAGGAACACAATAAAGGTTTAAAGAGTAACAAAACGACTCCTCTTCTTCCACTTTAAATTAAACCAAGCCAATTAACTACTTGTACAAATTAGAAATTAATTCTTCATAACAAAGAGATTGGCGTCTTAGCAATCATTCATCCACCATCAGCCAATATCAAGTATGAGAAGATCAAAATTATAATATTGGTTACAAAAATCAATTCTAGAGGAAAAAGGAGTCCTTTTAACTTAAGTATCATGCAAAATCTTCTAATAACTAAAAAAGCATGCAACAAGTCTTAATTGAAGTGAATACATCTAGAATATATATTAAGATGATCTGGTGCAGAAAATCAAACTGAAAAGAAAAATGGAAAAAAAGACAGTGTTTTGTGACCAATAGCAACAATAAGAACAACAAGACATGATATTAATATTAGGTAACAAGTGAGAACCATGTTCAAATTAATAAAAATACATACCGGAATTACTATACATGGAATAAGTTTAACTGGATTAGTATGTACCTCACAGTTCACACTTAATTTAAATTGTCTTTAAATTAGTCAGCATGACAACAATAAATATTATAAACAATCTAGTATATTTGTGTTAAGCCATCTATTTTCTAAAACTACAAATTATGGATACAGACATAATATGCAATATAACAAGCAAAGAATAGGCTGATATGGAAACATAAAAAAAAGGAAATAGCATTTACAAATAAAAGTTAAATATGGTTATGGATAATAGAAACTAAATACTAAACATTTGAAGTATATACCTTGTGCAATATTTTCCTTTCTGCATTACATCCAATCTAAAAATTTATATACTTGACTTGTAACTAGTAAGAAGCACAACTACAATACAAACCATATAAAAACTGAAAAAGTACATTAAAATCAATTACTAAGATTAAGCAGCAACATAACAGAATTAGAAATGGTTAAGGATTACCAAACATCAAAAGTACTCAAATCCCCATATCACATATAGCTACTACTTCTTCAAAGTTTCCTGTTTTCACTCCAAGCAGGGCCTTCTCTAAAGCGTTATTGGTAGAAGTATAATAAAATCAAAAACCAAAAGAGAAACTTGTACCATCTGATTTTTCCCTTTGTTTACCAAAGAACAACAAGAATCAGACAGTTTCATTTACTACTCACAAGTCAGTGGATAACAACCTAGCTCCTAGCTTCAACAACTTTCGTCACAGCAACTCAATCGGTAGCTGTTGACCGAAAAAAGACACTCATAAGTAAACGAGAATTTTCGTTTGAACAAAAAAAACGAGCCTAGAAAACAAGCATATCCCGCTGCACAAGCGGAAAAAAAAAACTGATCTTGCATCGAAGATCGTGTAGATTCAAGATGAGAATTAAGTTTCACGAAAAATGGAAGAAAGAACTGCAATTCAAATAAGAGCAAAAATCTCCAATCCATCACCCATTCTTTCCCTAGGCCTCTTTCAGGCATAAAGAATTCCACTCGAGACGGGATCTGAAAATAACGCACTCGATTAAACAGATCAGGACGATCGCCGAAACCATCAGAGCAGCGAGAAGAGGCGAGATCGAAGAAGGAAGCAGCTGGAGAAAACTGAATCTTACCCTTGGCGAAGCTAGCTCGCCCCTTCTGCCGCCTCCTCTCGCCCAAATCCGTTCACGCCTGGAACTGGAAGAGACTGCCGGTGGGCGACGCTCGAATGGGACTCTCCCGTAGAAGCCCAACGACTCAATCGATGCCGCAACCGTCCGATCGAACGGATCGACGGCTGATATCGAAAAGGATGCAGTCGAGCTGGCAGAGACCTCTACGACCGGGTCGCAGCCCGTAGCGTCGAACTCGGAGCGAGTTAACTCGGAAGTCGAAACTCCAGCCACGTACACGTGTCACCTCCACTCGATATTTGATGCCACGTGTGTAAAGATAAGAAGATCATTACACATTATCCTTCCAAAACAACCTTTTTTTAATAACAAAATAGAACTCATTAGAGCTTTGTACACTCTTTCTCCTCGTCACTGTGCGAGAAGAGCTCGATCGTCGTCAACGATCATAACAGTTGATCAAATTTCTGTTTTTTCGTCGTTATTATTTGTTATTTTTTGATTTATCTTTTTATAGATATTATAAGATCGATAGTATGAAATCACTGAGATGATAATTTTTTTTTTTTTTTTGTAAAAAAGATCAAACCTCTGTTTATTATTCATTACATAACAGTTAAAACAGGGGCAATCTTTTAGTTACAAGAGCATCTTCTGCAACCTCCGCCGCCGCCGCCGCCGCCGCAGTCACTGCCGGCGCTTCCGAGGAGGCTGCTGGGAGTCGTCGTCGACGTAGGAGAATATGATCCAGGAGACGATGGAGAGCCACGCGACGACGACACAGTACATGGCTTCGCCACCGAGGCCTTGGAGCACGCCCGTCGCTTCCATGATTCCCATCTCTGTCTCTCTCGTTGCTTGGAGTTTATAGGAAGAGGAGTCGGTGAGCGATACTGATGACGACGGCCATTATTGTTGACTCAGTGCGTTGGCGTTGCTTAAGAGTTAAGAATTAAGAATTAAAGGCTAAGGAATATCAAATGCTCCGCGACACTGTAGAAGTTAAAAGTGATCGAGACTGACGATAGTTTTTTTTAGTGATCTAGGAGCCGCCGACGCCTGGATCCTCCGACGGCCGGCCCTTCTTCGTCGGCGCTGTTCCGCCTCCTTTCTGAAAGGCAAGTTCTTATGATTTCCCGGCTTCCCCCATTCTCTCGATCATTAGCATGCCTACATTGGAGTCCGGCAGGGATGTTTTGCATTGGTAGATTCTAGGGTTTATAGATTTTTTCCCCTTTTTTAGTCGATTTGGCCTGTCGATGTGTAGGATTGGCGTTCTGTTCGGATTTGAGATTCTTCGTATCCTCTTAGGTTTGATTTGTGGAATGTTGAAAGATGAAATTTGTTTATGGAGATTCATTCTCGCTGATTAATGAAAAGATAAATTAACATGGAACTTGTTTCGTGAATTGTTTTTTCCTCGATCCATGAATGCATGGCCTGCTGATCAAATTCCTCCTTTTTTTTTGTTTGGGAAAATTTGAAAAGAAAATTGAACTTGGCAATTGTAAATAATAAAAATGACTTGACAGTGGTAAATTGGGAAAGAAAAAGAAAAAAAAAGGGAAATGTTGATCGTTTGGATTCTTATAACATAGCTCCGGTTCTATGTCAAAATAGGGAAGCTTCATATTTTTCCACGTCGCCTAACCCTCGGCCGCGGAGCTCCTGCTCTCTCGCAGATCGGCTGTAGCGATGCAAAGATGTCGCCTTCCGATGCTCCAATTCGATGCGGCTGGTCTCTACCCCCCAATTGCCCGATGCTTGTTCCGCTTTTCCTCGCCGGCTTCTCGCAGAAGGCCCAGTTCTCTGCCGAAGCCCCTTTCTTCTCGGATTAGCTCCGCCAAAGGTCGTCCCTTCCCATTTCTCGCTTTGTGTAGTTTCATTTCCGTGTTCAGGATGATGATGCATTTGCGTGTTTCTTGGCTTTCCTACTGATTAAGTATGCCACGCCGACTCAACTAAAAGGCGACAACCTTTCTTCACTGCCTCTTCACACAAAAGCACATCGATGACCTGAAAAAGTATGTGGCACCAAGATTACTTAATACAACGGAATGGAAAATAATAATTAAGACACCTCTCTACCTGATTAGTCAACTTACAGTTAGTATGAAAAATGCATTTGTTAATCAACTGGAAATGCATGACAAACAGTCTTAACATATAGCAATTGAATTATTCAATTTACACTAGCCATTTGAATTGTTGTTCGAGTGCTTCTACATGTAACATGGTGGCTATTTCCATGCATGCCATAACCAATTTTGGGCATACACATTAAATGAATGAATAAATAAAGGTTAGATAATTGTCATCAAATTTTCTCTAGAAAATGAGATGATTGTTGAGGGTAACGGTGGTTTTTCTTTTCTTTGACCAAAAAGTATGCTACCCTGGATCTATGGTAGTTGTCAGATTGAAACAGTTGAAGAGGGAGTCATGTGTCCCAATTACACTGGGTTTTTGTGGCCCCTCTCAAAACCTATGTTTTTAGATAGTGCCTTTAGCAGTTGAGGAAAGGAAAACTTACATAGGAAAAGGAAAGCACTGAGGTACATGCCTTTACAAAAGGCCTGAGGAGTAAAACATGTAATTCAGTAATAAAATTTCAATTCTCTTGTTATCTTATCGATCCAACACTTGGTAAAACCAAAACTCACAAAGAGAACAGGTTTAATTAAAACTTAAGATGATGGCAGAAGAAGAATAGAGGTCTTCTAAATGTCCTAACACTAACCTAATTTGTAAATAACTAAATTATTCCCTACAAACATGGTAAATAAATAATCTACTCTTGAAAACAACTTATTCTCCTAAACAAGGATCAGCTTTTGAAAACAAAAATTTAGGTCTCCCTAAATTTTCCTGCATCATGTCCTATGTCTTTTATATAATTTTCTAATATTCATTTTTTGGCTGCCAATTGTAACTTGATATTACCTTCATCATGTACAAAAGAAGAAAAAAATGAGGAAGCTAGAATGACTAAGAACTCTGAAGTTTTGCTTAAGAAGGATAACGTCTGTATTTCTTTTGATAATTTTTTTTAGCATAATTAATGATGTTGACACTGATACTTATCAGGAATGAGATTCTTTGGTATTTTATGGACATGATTACAATAGTAGAGATTTTGATTATGCAGTGGTTTTAACATTTATGTGTTATGTTAGTGTGTGACTTTACATCTTATACATGGGTTATGTTACATGCACATATAGATCAGATAGATGTTGTAATCAAATTATATATCACTTTTCCTAGGCAATGCCTGAGGCTTGAGCCTGTGCCTTACAATTTACTGCCTCATAACCCTAATTGCATCTATTGCCTTTCAAAACAGTGTTTGTACTTCATGCTTCTCAATTTGACTGAATCATTGGTTGACTCAAGAAAATGCTATTGTTTGCTGTATTTATTTATTCTGCACTAAGTTCATCATTGTCTGGACTCAGTTTTTAAATAACAGGAGATTCAGTTAAATCTTGATCATTATATTGATTTTGTTGACATCCTATCAGATCTCACTGGTAGAACTGGAAGCCAACCTGTTGCATGGTCTTTATTCAGTAAAAAAAATCAATCTTTTATGACTTCAGCATTTGCTACCCAAGGAGAACAAGTTGAAGTACTACATGCTACCAATGATGATCATGGAGGTGTTGTTGTTGAGGTGAAAGATCAAATGGACTCAAGAACCTATGCATCTTTGCTTAGAGCATCCTTGGAAATTTGGAGGAAACAGGTGCTCAGTTTGTGAGTTTTAAGGAGTCATTTTTCCCTCCATTCCAAATCTATATGCTTGAGAGATATGATACTAAGCACTCTATATTGATGATTATTGTTATAATAAGAATAATTGGCAATTAATGATCTGAAATTGATCGACAACCAATTTATTTCCTTGGACTTTGTTATTTTATTATTTAATAATATTAGACCTGAATATTATTGAAACATTTTTGGATAATACATCTAAATGCACTTTGCTGATGTAAATAGTTAGTTATAAATTAGAGATGCCTAGACAGTTTGAGTGAGGCAAAAGAAAGCTACAAAACTCTCACTATACAAAATTAGTTAGCCTGTGGGATTCAAAATGTTTAGTGACAGAAACTGTGTTCCAGATCAGAGGACAAAATTTCTTGTGAACCTTGATAAATTATCAAAAACCTTGAGGATGATGGCTCTAAAATGGAAGTGAATTCTATCTTGATCCTAAAATTAGGACTCTTGTTTTTCTTTAATTACATACAGATTCTTTTAGTTATGTTTGTTGGATAAGATACATCTATGCATCTTTTACAAATAGTTTGACTTGTATTCCTCAGGGAAAGAGAGGTGTGTGGATCAAATTGCCAATTGAACTTGCAAGTCTCGTTCAACCTACTGTTGAGGTAACTATTACTAATCTACATTATGCTGCAATGCTTATAACTTCTCAGACTCTATGATTGCCTTAGCTATACTCATGCTGACAAGACGTGACCTTGTTATGAATTTTAGCACTTGGACTCTTCATCTGACCCCTCCACACCCATATTAAGCACCCGATACTCAAATACCCAATATTGCATGTGGGCAGCTGATATTTCTATTGATCATGTGTAAAAAATTTCAAAAATAGTCATGTCAGACACAGATCCATATGCATGTCAGATACTCGTACCTGAGTCCTAGTCACTTAGGGTATGGGCATGTGATGTCATAAACCTAATTCCCTTGATCCCATATTCTGAATAGAATAATTGGAATGCTCTTACATGGATTATCTCTAATTGGTATTTCATGCTTCAATTTTGTCTAGTCTTAAGGTCTTGGTGTGCGCTCCTTATTTCAAAAAGCATATAGATACTAAATAGGCATAAACTCTCTACAGAGTCCAGCCCAAGGATTTCAAGTAATTTGATTTATTTCTTCTAAGGCATACTTTATGTGATACTGTAAATATGCATTATATTGTTTTTTGTTTATTGTTTGTATCCTTGAATCCTTGAAACTTGATATAGTTGGTTGTCATGTTTCAGGAGGGATTTCGATATCACCATGCTGAGCCAAATTATTTAATGCTTGTATATTGGATACCTGCAACTCAAAATACATTGCCAGTGAATGCTACACATCGTGTGGGAGTTGGTGCTTTTGTCATGAATGACAAAAGAGAAGTAAAATTCCTCTTATACCCATAACTTTCATTTTCTGTTTTATAGTACCCTTGATAACATAACCAAAGGGTCATCAGATCAAAATTTTCATTGTTAGGTTACTCATTGTTTAAATTAGGGGAAAATAGATAATTATCCTCAAAATTAGGAAATAACATAATTGAAATTGCCAAATTTAATATTTCATATGTTTTCTTCTTGATCTACAAATTTATTCAACTAGCATAAGTTAAACTGGTGAACAATGACAAATTTAAGGAAACATAAGTCAAACTTTTGACGTTTAGGAAAGTCACATATCTAGATTGCCTCTTGTATCTATATTTGTTTTATCTTCTCCTCCTTTGACTTATGCCAAAATTCTAAATAAACTTAATAAATAGAAAAAATTGCAAAAGATATTGATCGTTGTTCAAGTTCCAAAGCATTATATGATGTTAAAAGTAATGACACTGTTGTTGCTTATGCTCATTATATAATTTCATATGATAAAATTGCTTGATTAAAATTTCTAGGAGTATCTTCAAATTACTATATTTGTATATAGTTAGCATATTTGCAATTTTCCCTTTGGGGTTGGAAAAGAAATTACTCATTCTAAAATGTTAATAACAAAATATTTTTGAATTGTTATCCTTATTGCTGTAGATTTTGCTAAGCTGTAAGCTTCTAGCATCATGTGAAGTTCTTGCTATGACCTCAACTTGATATGGAAATTGCAATTTGGATAAGGTTCTTGCAGTCCAGGAAAAGAGTGGCAAGTTCCGTGGATCAGGTGTATGGAAGTTTCCTACAGGAGTAGTAGATCCAGTAGGACCTCTTAGAAAATATACTATACTTATCTTGTCTTCTTTGCCCATTTTTATTAAGTTTTTCCTATTTCACCAGGGTGAAGATATATCTGCTGGGGCAGTAAGGGAAGTCAAAGAAGAGACAGGAGTATGCTCTAAACTGCCCCCCAAAAGAACATACTTGTTGGATTTTCTTTTGATTTCAATTTCTAATGAAAGAAATATGGCTAACACTATCCTACGTTTGGCAGATTGACACTGAGTTCGTTGAAGTACTTGCATTCAGGTATACTTCTAGCTAAACGTGTTACTGCAGCATTGACTTGTGTCCTTTAAACTATGCTTTAATAAACTTTTGCAACTTAGATGTGTTACTCTTTTTTGTTTCAAGGGAGTATCAGTTCTAAGTTAATTGTCTTTTTTTTGTTTGTTTTCTTACAAAAAAGCTTATTTACTTTTCTCTATGTTAAAGGTGTTTATGGAAATAGAATAGCAGTACCAGGGTCAGTGCAAGTTGGCTTAACATAATAAAGGGCTATATATTGTCCTCTGTTAATTTATGGAATCATATAATATAATATCACTCTAGTATGTTTTGATATTTTTAATACATGATCTTATTAGACTTTTCTAGTTTTTTCTTGTCACTAAAGTGTGCAAAATACTTATTGAAACAAGTAATGTTTTAATCTATGGATGAAGTCAAATTCAATTTTTGTGTTCTTTAATTTCCAGGCAAAGCCACAAATCTTTCTTTGACAAGTCGGATTTATTCTTCATCTGCATGTTGCGCCCCATTTCATCAGATATCAAGAAGCAAGATTCAGAGGTTGAGGCTGCTGAGGTAATACAATTGTGATCTTGTGGGTTAACATGCAAATAGAATGAAATGAGTAATCATACTTTCTGATCTAATTGAAATTAGTATATGTACATTATTTTGAAAGAGAAATAGTAAATTGATCCTTCTCTTCCATTTTTTTGGTGTATTTTAGTGACATATTTTAAAAGATCTGGCACTATTTTCACAGATATCACAAGATTTTATTCTGGTCAAACTTTTACCGATTCCTATAGAAAATAAATGGCGCCCTGCAATACATGTAATTTTTGAGTGGAAGTTGATTCTTTAGTTGAGAAAAAAAAATGTTATGAAAAGGAAATGTAAGCTTTAAAATTTTTTTGAAGATGTTGCAACCTCTATTGAACTCTGCATTTTACTGTGACTCAAATTAGATCTATTTCAATTGCCTGGCGAATAACTGACAACTTAATTCATTCAAGTCAGACTTGGTGTATTTCAGCATTTCTCACTTAACTACAAGAACTTTTTTGATAATTACGCAACTAGCAGATTTTCGTTTAATTACCATTATTGTCTTTGATAGATTAAAACATCTATACTATACCTTTAGCAATTTTAACTGTCATGGAATTATGAATCAATAGGCGTGAATTATCTTCACACTTTTTCTGACTAAATTGTAACAACAAGAGGAACAATAACAACAACAGAAATATGATGCTACAAGAATCTTTGCGAATGAAAAGATGTTTTCACAGATGCCATCATTCCATTCTTGAATTCATCAGCTCAGACACCATGCTGATTTGGTGTGTGTAAATCATATCTATGAATATCTATCAACAAAAAGGAAGGATGCTCACTAAACAATGTGTCCATATTTCTGTTTCTTCTGTGCAAATTTGAAGCTACTATTCGTTTTTCAATTCCATTTAAATGCTTTTCATGATCTCATGCAGTGGATACCAATTGAACAGTTTGAGGCACAACCTTTCGTGGAGAAGCACGAGCTTTTAAGGCATATTATTGATCTTGGCTTGGCCAAGTTTGAAAAAGGTTATGCTGGTTTTTCACCCATTTGTATAAAGTCAGCATTCACCAGCAGGCAGAGCTCCCTCTATTTAAATACGAGGGACCTGAACCAACCATGATGACCTGGTAGCAACTCTTAGACTCTCTATTCTGTTTATGATGATTAAATTGGATAATAATTAGTTGCAATTGTTCCAGTACATCGATTCCATCTATGCATACATTTTTTATGCCAACTACCTTCTTGTGGTAAATAGGTTGTGAAAAAGCAATATTTCCTTGAACTCCCAAAATTTTCATTAACTGGTTTGGTGCTGGAAAGTAGTAGGAAAAATATAGACTTAAATTGGTTTTTGATAGAATAAAAAAAACTTTTAAGTTGATTTGGAACTTCTATTAAGATCAATGTAAGAATAGATAGTATATATATTTTAGAAATTGATTTTCAGCTTGCTAAATGGTGAGAAAGCCAGAAGTCAAATAATTGCACATGCTTCAGAAACTAGTGTTAGCTAGAATCTAATATGATACTTTTAATGATACACTAAAAGCAGGTTTATAGATACATATAACTATCTATCTCTGACTTGCAATATCTTGCTTACATTTGGCTAGTACTACTAACTGCACTCTTCTACTAATTTAGCAAACACACATGAAAATTCTCTCCTTCAAGGACTAGAAAGAAGGCACAATGCCATAGCTTCCATCCGATGGCACCAGAGTAGAGAACATCTGTTCCATTTCATGCTCTGCATCCGACCGTTTGGCAAAACGCCCCTTGATTCTTGGTCTCATCTCGGCGTATGTCTTCCTCAACTCATACCTTATGGTCTTCTCGAATTTTCTAGTCCTCCTCTTCTCTCTATATTTCAGCACCTTGGCCTCCCTGCCCATGGGAAGCTGGGATGCCACTTGGGGCAGGGGAGGGCAGGGGAGGAGCTTGATCGGTCCCTTTGAGTTCACAAACCGGTGTGCGTTTGTGATGTCGGTTATCCTGGTTCGCGGTACGATACTCGCATCCATGGATGTGAAGGATACCTGAGAATGAGTTTTTAGAATTGCAACATCAAAAGAGGGCTCTAGTGTGCCCAATACAATTATGTTTAAAGTCAAACTGTAGCAATTTGAATTTCAATGATCTTTCAGCTCAACTATAAGCACATACTCTAAATTCAATCATCATCATCATCTACTAAAGAGAGTTTCAGGTGTTCTCCACTCTTTGCAGAATGATTGAACTTAACCTCACCACTTTCAGGTGTTCTTAAGAACAGAGTGAAACAGAAACATCCTGACAAACCTTTTTAGTTGATTGAAAAATAGAAACTCAGTAAAGTAAAGCTGAAGCATCATCAGATCATGTAATCGATGCTTACCATGAAGAAGGAAACAAGAATATGTGAAAACATACCCATGATCCCGTATTGCCAGTAAGATGATATCCACTACAACTTGACAGAATGACTCACGCTGTGGCTGGTGGAATTGGCAGTGTAGCTGAAACCAGCAGTGGAATTCGAGACCTCATACTCCATCTCTTGCTTCTGTAACTGTTGTTGCTCTAAGCAAAGAGCCGAAGGTACTACGCCCTCACTCTGCTGCTGATGGAGTTGTTGTCTTTGTTGTTGTTCTTGATTGTGGATCTCGTTACAGGCGTTGTTGTTGTTGTTGTAGCCGACGAGATCCAGGTAGTCATCTATCTGATCGCTGCTGAATAAGGCCCCATGGTCGTCGCAATTCTCGGCGTTGATCAGAAGCCATGACTCCGCCTCATCCTCCTCGGAGTTGTGGCGGTGCAGCTCCTCCGTCGCGGAGAGGAAAGCGGTTCCGGCGGCGGCGGGGAGGGGGATGGGGAGGATGGGGACGCGGTGGTGGCGGCGGGCCAGGGGGTTGGCGGAGTGGACCTCGGCGTCGCAGGCGGCGCAGAGGGCCGCGGCGTCGGCGCGGCAGGCGAGCGCGGCCGGGGCGGCCTCGCACGCCTCGCACACCCACACCCGCTCGTGCCGCGACGCCACGCGGTTCGCCCCGTGCACCCGCGCGTCGCACCCGCCGCACAGGAACGCCGCGTCCGCCCGGCAGTACACCGCGCTCGGCGCCGCCCGGCACACGTCGCACGCCCGCGCCATCCCGCCGCCCTCGTACTTCGGAACGATGCCGAAGCCAGCCATCATCGCGCGGGAACGACGGCGGAGACACGCGGCGCGCTTCTTCTGGTCGCCGTAATCTCGCAACCCCTCATGCACGTGGGAGAAGACGCTTGGGATTGAATTATTTGGCGGCGGCAGCCGCCTCCTAATAACTCACACTGCAATCATAGAGCAGCCAGAGAATCTAGCACGCGACACGTGGCGAAAAGTGAGAGAGAGACATTTTTTTTGTAAAGGAGCCGGAGAATCTAGCATGCGACACTGCTGAATGGCCGAACCCGAAGGCTTTTGGAATCAAACGGTTGCGTAGAGGCATTTGCGATGCCAAACAAAGCAAATGAGTGAGAGTCGACGATAGAGCGAGAGTGTTGACTCACTCATGGCTTTATGCCATGGAAGTGGGGAAGAAAAGAGGAAAAGAAGATTCCAAAAGGGTTAGGGTTTTATGGGCATTATCGCAGGGCTCGTAACCTTGAGAGCGAATGCTTGAGGCAGTGGATAAAGAAGATACAACGACCTTTGAAAAAAATCTATCAGCAACGTAGATAAAGCCATCCACCAACAAAAATATCTATCCAGATCATTGCACTTTTCTTCTTAGACAAAAGTCGTATACTCTTTAAGTGATGATTCCAACTCCATCGAACACCAAAGTTAGAGATCACGTCATAGGTTTAGTTTTTAACTGACTGATCAGTTCTTTTATTTTGTGTTTCTCTCAGAAACCTTCTTTGAAGAAGAGATGAATTTCTCAGAATTCAGATATGGTGATGGCGAATGGGATAGGTATTTAGAAACTCTAGCTAAAGATTAGATGATCTTGCTAAATATGTCTGTTTCAGTTATCGCTGAATAAGAAATGCTGAAAATGCTCTTCTTTCTTCAGGTTTGTTTCAGTTGCTGCTGAACATGTTGTGCAGAGTGTAAATTCTACAACAGATATGCTGAAAAAACAGAAGAAAAACTTGAACCCAACTTCACACCACTCTCTATGGTGGTTCTTCTCGTCGATCTTTAGCAACTTTAAGTAACTTCAAGAGCCTGTCAAATATCAACACATTGCTTAGCTAAGACAATTCGGTAAGTGTGTCTCAACCTATGCAATCTAAATACATAGAACAGATGAATAACTGAAAGTAAGAGAACAAGTTTCATCTCAAGTCCAGTCTTTGAGCTTGAAACTGAATGCAATAAGGTTTTGGTTTTCGTGGTTCGGTCTAGTTTCGATACTTTGGTCGAGATGAGTCCTTCAACACACCCATATTCCAAGTATTGAGAACGGCAAGACTAGTTCCTACACCAAGGACCAAGGGCTGACTGATCTGTCTGACATGAGGGTAAAAATAAGTGGTACCAAGTTACAAAGAAACAAACACAAAGCACACAAAATTCCCTCAGCACCTGTCTATTCCTCCTCGGCATAGTAAACTAAATTGAGGTAACTTCAAAAGTGCTACCAAATAAAGACACTCAGAAAAGCACCACCTTTCTTCCTACACTTTCTTACAAATAATATATATATATATATATATATATATGATATGCTTCGTGTGCACAACATCTATGATTGAATATTAATTGAGATAAATCAGGATGTCTGGAAGTGATTCGAGCGCTCCATGCACTTAGTCGCGGATGAATATCGTACACCAGATGATGTTTCCGAATTGATATCTTACGTGTCTTAAAATACACGACTGTGTGTGACATCAGAATCGGAATGCTCGAAAAAATTTCGGATGCTTGGAATAGTAAATAATATCATTTTATATATTTTTTAAATTATTTTTACTTATGATTAAGCCATTTAAAATTTTTCGTTTAAGATTTAGGAGTTAGGGGTTAAATTATAGTATTAAACAAAAAAAAAAATTAAAATTAAAATTATTATTTATTTATTTATTTTTGACTTATGGATAAATTATTTAAAATTTTTTCTTTAGGATTGAATTATAGTATTAAATAAAAAATTAAAATAAAAATTATTTTTATTTATTTTTTATGATTAAATTATTTAAGATTTTTTTAGGATTTAGTGATTGAATTATAGTATTAAATATAAAAAAAATTTAAAATAAAAATAATACTTATATATATTTATTGTTTCATGCGTTGAAATTTCTTTTGGTATTTCAATTCTGATATCGTACATAATATCATTTATATATATATATATATAATTTTATATATTGATATTAATGATAATACGATGAAAAATTGAAGTCGCTTCATGGTACGATAAATCTTCTGGGAATATAAATACACCTGAACCTTCCCTTATACTTACCATCCATATTTCATAGCTCTCCGCCGGGTTCTGGTGCTCCGCGGTGATGGAAAAGCAATGAGGAACCAGCTCCCTCTCCTCCCGGCATGCCGCCCTCGCCATCAGCCTCCTCCGCCTCTTCCGGTTGCTTCGACCTCCACTCCCAGGCGGACGCCGACTCCCTCGCCGGCTCCCTCTCCGTCTTCGTAGACGGCGACGCGGAGGCTGAGGAGGAGGACGATTCGGCCCGGCTCGCCTCCGACTCGCCCGACCACGCCGCCCGCCGCGCCGTCGTCAAATGGATCCTCAAGGTTCTCTCTTTCTCTCTCCGGCGCAGCGGCGCATCTTAGAATCGTCACCCTCCTCTTGACGGACGTTTGGCTGGTTTTCCTCAGGTTCGTGCTTATTATCAGTTCCGGCCACTGACGGCGTACCTCGCCGTCATCTACGTGAATCGTTTCCTCTCCTCTCATCGCCTGCAGGTAGACCCATCTCCCTTCAGTCGTTTCTTCTCACGTAAATGACTCGATCGTGTATAATTTTGCTCGACATGTTTGGATTTTTTGCCCCCTTCTGATGTTTAGGAAATGTGCAAAAACTCTGGATTCTTGCAACTGTAGCACTCGTTAAAATGGTAGAATTTACAGCATGGAAGATATGATTGATTGTAAACTTCTGCGTGTGCTTGCATTGCTTCTTGTATCCGAGGATTCATGAGAGTAATCTAATGCCGGTTTGTACCAATGCAGCAAAATGGATGGGCACTGCAGCTCTTATCAGTGGCCTGCCTCTCCCTTGCTGTGAAAATGGAGGAAACACTGACCCCGACCCTCTTGGACCTCCAGGTGATTGAACTAAGGACTAAAATTGCAACTCCAACTGTTGTTGCTCGCATCTGCATTAAGCTGTGTTAATTGTATAGGTTGAGGGCGCAAAGTTCATATTCAAGCCTCGTACTGTGCTTCGCATGGAGCTTCTTGTGCTCACTGCATTAGATTGGAGGCTTCGAGCCGTGACTCCTTTCAGTTTTACTAGTTTCTTTGCTTTCAAGATCGATCCATCAGGTAAACGAGCAGAAGCCTTGGTTTCAAAGGCTACACAGTTCATATTATCCGCAATGCAGGGTAACAAAAATGCTATCCCAATCAAACTTTTTGGTGCTAAATAACCTGCATTGCTTTTTAATCTGAAGTCTATGTTACAACAGAGATTGACATTACAAGTCATTCCCCATCGGCGCTTGCTGCATCTGCCATAATATGTGCGGTCGATGAGATTCATGATCTTGCCATTGTTACTCCTACAATAGCAGCATCATGGTTTACTGGGCTGACAGAGGTAATTAGTAGCAATGATCTATAGTTCATAATTGATGGATGGATCTAGCCTCAGCATAAAAATTGTTCTTTTAGGAGAGAATTTCAAATTGCTACCGAATGCTGCAACGAGTTGTCGATGAAGGAAGGCTCAGAAAGTCCCCAATCATTCTTTCGCAGCACAGAGTGACTAGTTCGGCTAGAAGGGACTCAGGAACCTCATCTCCTTCCTCATCTCTGCCAACCAAGAAAAGGAAACATAAGAGCCACAGTTGCAATTGAGCCTTAGGGAATAAAAATAACAAGGCATAAGGATTAAGTATCTCGTTGGCTTTTCAGATTCTTCAGTATTTTATACAGGAGTTTGGTGTGATTCCACTTAGTGTTGTGATTTTTGGTCTTGTGTCTTTTCCGTCCTTGAAGTTGTTTCATTTGAGGGCCTTCCTTTGTTGCTGTAGTAAGCCATGATGGCATAGAGTCACAGGTCTCCGAGGGATGGGGATTCTGCCATTATTTTGTGTGGGAGTGATGTGTTTGTCTCCAATGGTAGGGGACTGGTGGTTCCAGTGCCAAAAGCATTGATTGTTAAAAGGAATTGTGTGAGCTGGTGGGTCTTGTTGGGGTCGTGGTAAAAGCAGTAGAAGTTTAACCTTGGAGCAGGGGTAGAAGGAGGTAACTGATGACAGACTCCAGATCTCACACTGTTCCTTCTGATCAAGCTGCTCAGCTCAGCTCTGCTCTGCTCTGCCATTGTTGAGAGTTTTCTTTTTGTTGTTTTGTTTAGGTGTTGTAAGTCGAGCAGTGTGAATTGTGACTCTCATGCCTGTATTTTTTCAGCATGGTGTATGTATTCTGAAAATTTTGTAATACCAAAAAAATATAATAATAAAAACAATCCTAATGCTTAAGAGAGAATTATAAGCAGTTTGCTGCTACCTACAGATCTAATGCTTTACTGTTTCGACTCTATCGAATCAGCAATGGGTGACCAGTTTAATCGGTTCGTCTGATCGAGCTTTGGAACACTATACTAGGGACCTTACAAAAGGCACATGGTGAAAAGTTGCAGTAAAACAGACACCAAGGCAAGTGCTAAAGATTTGAATGCAGTGATGGAACCTTTGTAAGTTGTATGTGCTCTGAACAAGAAATACATAAACATGTGAACAACCTAATCTACTGAAGATTGTGGGATCTGGGTTTAGGACCACTGTTGCTGGTCACAGTAGTCTCATGAAAGTTTAACAAGACAAACAACCACTAAAGGAAAAGTAGTAAAACATGTGTTAACTTATTTAGGTGTTTTGAGGAACAATTATCCTATTTTGAATTTCAAGACTTCATAAGGAATTAGTCTGCCACACTAGTGGTGGAATTTGCGTGGGGGAACAAGAGCATGCTTCACTACAAAACAAGAGTTACAACAAAGAAAGGATGGATCGGGCAGAGAAATGATGAGACCTGGTCGGAATGCGTCCAAGCTCAGGAAGTCCGGCATGCACCCGGGGCAGTTGGCACCACAGTCGATTCCCTCCTCTGCTAACGAACTTAGAGATACTGCTAATGAGTTGCATTCCAATCTGCAAAAAGACAACACACACACACAGACACATCTCTGCCCGTTTGGGACCATGCCATGCCTTCAATTCACAATGTCAAGCTCGTATTCTAAATCAAGGTCTTATTCACTATACAACCTCTCTCTTGTATTCTCCAATGATTTTATTTGTGTGCTTCTGTTTGTTTCTCATCGCATAATGTCCTCCTAAACTCCTGATCAACGGGGAACAGTCTCCTCCAACCAAGCCAGTAACAGTTGGTAGAGAAAGAAAAGGATGTCCTAATGCAACCTCGTTAGATTCCCTCATGCCTGACATGTTCCCAACCGAGTGAAAGAAGAGTAGATTTATTATTTTTTCTTCTTCTCCATTACCTGAAAAAGTGAGAGAGTGAGAGAAAGAGAAGTAGAAGCAGCTGTGCTTTAATTTGCATTCTTATATATATCCTCCATTGCCTTTTGGCACTCACTCTCTTTGTCCACCGAGCATGCAGGGAGGGAATCCCACGAGTAATCCCAAAAGCCAAAGACGCAATGCCACTCACTCTCCTCGCCTCCTTTCTTTCATAAAGCATGTATATTTAGCTAAAGGTGAGCATGATTTGATAAAAGGGACCTTCGACTTTAATTCTCTCTGCAGCATCTATCTACCTCGTGCTCACGCTGTTCCAGTAGGTCCTGAAATAATGGACCCAAAAGTTATTAGCATCATAACACGATACTTGTCGTAAATTTTTTCAGTAATTTTCGCAATCAATACGTGCATAATCAACAGTGTTTGTTCCTCATCTACCTGTCGACTAGTTAAAGCCATGCCCTGCTCTTTCTTTTGACTTTCTTTTCACTGTTTATGTATATATACATATATAATTTCTGACGTGATGATGTTGTGCAAATGGAGAAGACACTTTGATGGCTGGGGAGAATGGCAAGTTTCAGAGAAGTGGTAGAAGGCACACACTGAGTTGTTTGCTAGTGATGAAAGGAGGAGCTCTGGAGGAAAGCAATTGGATCGATGTGGAGTTGGTTCCAGTGTACCAAATGATGGTAAAGGCCATGTAAAGTATGCCTGGATTACGTTATGATATCTACACATACAGAAAAGACAATAAAGGTTATTCCTCTGCATTGCAAGTGTTTAATACTTTTTTTATGGATCTAAGAATCGAAGAAATGATGGATGATGCAGACAGACATCAGCAGTGGCCACCATGTTGATTAGATCTTGTTTGGATTTGGTTGAAGGAGCATCAGGTAATAGTGAGAAGTGATGACTCTACAATGAGTTCCACTGAAACAATGGCAAACAGCACATTGTGCTGGGACAGGGGAGGACAGCGGGATTGGAGGATTGACTCTTAATGGTTCTTAGTCTTTTTAGTTTGCATTTTTATAAAAAAAAATTCAACCAGGCCGGGTCGACCAGTTCGACTCAGTTAAATCAGAGGTCATTTGAGCACGACTCGCTTAATGAAAATGCTCGGGTTGAATCGAATATTTAACATGTTTGACTAGGAAAAACTAGCTAGGACTCAAGGAGTTGATGGATCTAATTCTGATTTGGGGGTTTGAAAACTATGCTTCGACTCCCTTCTTCAGCCATTTTAACTTGTTGGCCACCTCTATTCGATCTGGCTTAAATAAGTTGGGCCTTAAAGCTCAAGCTTATATTGAGTGGAATTGATTGTGACATGAAAATACTTGGATATCTACTGATGCATCTCTAACTCGATGGAAATGTATCATACACACATGATGTGAATGAGATATCACTGTGAAATCAAGGACCAGGAATTGATACTTCCTCTAGTAATCAGCACTTCAAAATGGATAACTAAAAGTGAGGAAGAAGTACTCTTGAGTGGCTATAAATTCAAATCATCCTCACCAGTTCGATCTACTGTAGGAAAGATAACGTTCCAATTTAACATCGTCGAGCATTTACAGAGGCACAGAGCCAACCATACACTTCCAAAGGACTCAAAGATGTCTGAGGCAAATTGGAAATCTTTTGTATCGTACCCAAGTTTGTAAGGATTTAGAAGTTTGAACCTTAGAGCTTAAATACTAAGTTTTAAATCCTGAACCACGTCAATGCAGACAACACAGAAACTCAAACCCGTTTCAACTGAATGTGACACTATTGAAAACTTCATTGTGTTAAGGATCTTTAGTAACTCATGCAATTACAAGATTAACATCACAAAAATCAGTCGACTATGGTGTTTGTAGTCTAGGCAGGAAGATGCAGCATGTCCTTTATGATTGAAAGACAAACTGTCGAAGGTAATAGTGCAGCAGGTTGACGTTCAACAAACAAAGCCATAATAACCTGGGAAATTCATAATGCGGTAAAATACAGAAAACCAGGTAATTATATCTGCAAAATTCAGTATAATTAAGAAAACAAATAGTAGTTCAATGTCATTACAACAAACATGTTGGTGGTCGTCATGCCACTATCACATAGCAGCATTTACCGCCAAGTATTCAGATGTTTTATAACCTAGTAAACATGGTATGCCAAAGTTTATATCTCTGATGCTTTACATCTAGTAAACATGGTATGGTATGCCAAAGTGTATAGGATGGACAGGTACTTCTAATAGCCTGAGATTAGTTTCAAAATTAACCTGATGGAATAGTAAAATTGTTTTTAGTAACAATGATGGATCAAAAAAACAGTAACAAGATACATCAGAAAATATTGCAAATAATATATAGGAACAAAATATTTCAAAATATTTTAAGTTTCTAATGTCTTTACTGAAAAAGAAAATGAACTTTTGTCACATAATGGGAGTAAAGCTCCCTACTCTCCTAAACAGGCCAATCCAAAAACCAATAAAACCATAGGAGAAATGGTGTCTTGCAAGAACATGTGAAAACCTACTCTCCCTCTAATTACAGGCATCATTACATATGGTCAGGCTGCAGTTGGAACCGTTCCAAAGACTGATTAAGTAAGTTTCAACCAATTATGACCCGCTCTGGCTGATTTCATTTAATTGCCAAGTGAAGATACCAACTTAAGAATCAAATGGGATCAACTCTTCTGGTGAATTGTGGGATGTAATACTACATTATACTGTCTAATTCTATCATTGAGTTGTTTTTCAATTTATATCAGATGGCTGAGTCAAGATGCACTGAAAATCCTACATGATTGAAAGAATAACCAAACAAGATACTGTTACATGCTTATTTTTTATGGCTATGGGACTAAAATGAGAATTGTCTCTGCTCAAGTTCTATTCATTTATTAATTTATACGCTGTTAATCAGGTTAGTTCAAACAATACATTTCATGGTCTATGCATTTTGCACAGGCGCTGTAGTGCATAAATGTCTAATAATTATGTTCCTCATCATGCATCATTCACAATCTATCCCCCATGTGATAAAACCTTTTAATGTTGATAACTGAAACCATGCAGTAGGCATATAACATTCTCAGCAGTCAGCAGCTTTGGGCAGAGATCCATTATCATCAACCCTTATGATCATTACGTTCAAGAAACAACAATGTTCTTTCTGATTATTAGAATGAAGAACAGATAGGTCATCAAGAATTTAATAAGAAATAATAGCGCAATATGCTGCAAATTTGATAACAAGATGATCTATGCTCATGGTTAAGTTTCATCTCTCGATAATGTGAATCCATCTTTTGGAAGGAATAACTACCATGTGATTGCATGAAGCTATAGGTCTTGTGATAATACAAAACATTCTAATTAATTTAAAAATCATCAAAGAAAAGAAACATCGCCAAATAGAATACTGAGAGTGAGATGTGGATTTAAACAAGTTCATCAATTCATCATAGAAGTGCTTCAGAAGTAGTTTCAAGCATCGAACAATATGGAAACTAAACTTTATCGACACCATCTTGAACCATAGAGATAATTTTGGTTAACTATTCAAGAAATAGAAGTCAATACAATGCAACACATCAAGATTAGCTTTTTTTTCAGTCCTAAAGCGGAAAGGAACGCTCATGTACCTCAACCTTCGGAATTATTCCCTAGAGAGAAGGAGAAGATCTCCCGAACAGGGGAGAACTCAACGAGGCCGATGTCCATGGCGTACCCAGAGACAGGCAGCTTGAGGTCCCGAAGGATGCAGAAAGCGTCCGCGATGCGATTCCGGGGCACATCCTGAGCGACGGAGCAATGTGGCACCCAGGAATCGGGACGGAACTCATCGGGCGGCTCGACCCCTCCTTCCTTGCGGAGCGCGTCGCAAACCTGGGCGTGAAGGTGGAGGAGGGAAGCGGCGGGGGTAGGAGCGAGGAAGAGCACGTCACCTTCTTTATCGGCGTCGGGTGAAAGAAAGGAGCCCACGGAGGAGAGGGAGAGGGGGAGCGGGTCGAGGCGCGCGGCGAGGCCTCGGATGGCGACGTGAAGGCGGTGAGGGTCGAGGGATGGGGCGGAGAGGAGAGTGATGTGGGGGCGGGCGGACATCTCGATGAGCTGCGTGCTGATTTGCCGGCGGGCGAGCACGTTCCACGCCTTGAGCACCTGGTTCTCCAGCGCCGGGTCGAAGTATAACTCCACCGCGTAACCCTGCTTCTGCCCTCCTACCACCTCCGACGGCGCCGCCGCCCTCTCCGATTCTCCCTGTCGCTGAGCCATCGGGAGATCCCTCTCTCTCCGCCTTCCCTTCTCGCGTTTTCCTTCCGGCCAAAAAAGAACGGTGCGATGCGGGAGGAGCGAAGCGGTGTCAATGAAGGTACTCGAAAAATAACCTCAGCCGAAGCCAATAAGAAGAGTGATATGTGGGTCCCAAGTGGATATGAACACATGTACCATTCAAGTGAAGGTAAGAAAGTTGAGTACCGTTGTTGGTGAATTTAACAATAAGGGAGTGCAGTGCTTAATCTTTGGCCAGGATAAGGACCTTCCTGGTCCATGTCTGCTTCATCCTGCAGTTCACTTTGCAAATCTAAAAAAATGAAGGGGAAATTTCGCAAGAACAAGTTCTTCATAAACCATGTATCGGAACCCTAAATCCAGAGTCAGCAGAGGCAATTCATTAGTACCTGAGAAGACCGAGGTAGCGCTGCCCAAGAGGATCAAGCTGCTGCGGGATCAGGAGGAGGAAGACGAATCGAAAGTCAGATTGCGGGAACTCATCCTCCTAACTTGAATCGGGACAGATCGAGCGTCCGATTATGTTCCCAAGTCCGTATCCCTCCTCCCTATTTCCTCGCTGCTAACTTCTACAACGCTTATCCCTCCGATCGAAGGGGGATCCCTAGATCGGCTTAGAAGGCGAAGAAGTCGGTGACGGAGATGACCTTATGACGGAAGAAGCTGGTACTCCACAGAAGGCGCGTCGAAGTTTTCATCGGATAGAGAGAAAACCCCATCAACCGCTAGAAAGACCGCGGCTAGCAAGAGCAGAGACGACGAATAGAAGAGCCTTCAGCTACCACTTCCTTCCGGCGGAGACCCGCCGGAGAACGACCCAGTTCCCGGATAAAGAGGGTGAGGACGATGGGTCTCGACGCAGTGTGATTTCCAGGTGGCTCTGCCGCCGGAGCAGGAGATTCCGGCGAGATTTCTCAAGCGCGGGTTTTTATAGAGGATTGTGGCCTTAGAGTTTAGAAGGGGAAGAGGAGGCAACTGTAAAACATATTTTTTGGGGGGTTGAACTGCAAAAATACTTTTAAAATACGGCAAACTGTCCAATATCTTAGCAACAAGCCGTCTTCCATTACACTCTTCTCATAAAAATGTATCTTTAATATTACAATTCATGGCGCTGCAAACAGATCACGAGGAACTCCAGCAGTAGCATGAAAATAATGATTGAATTAATTACTTGAATTAGTAATTGTCTTTTTACGGAGTTTCATGTTTAGTGAGTTCAAGATCTTGTTTTCCTTTCTCTTTATCACTGTGAAGGATAAGTTAAAGAACCTGGCACAGAACTCACTCAATTGGAAGATGATCGATGTTCCTACTCATTTCTGATTCATTTTTTAGAAGAATTCAGATTGTTGCAGCATCTACACAAGTATGCAAACACAAGAAAGCTAAAGGTGCTCAATAGAGCCAGGAACCAGAAGTAGTTGCCAAGCCACATTTCCTGTATATCATCAGAGAACCAGCGATCTAGATCTTCAGCACCATGGCAGAGAGGATTAACAGCTACTTTCTTTACCAACCATGAAGAGGGAAGCGAAAAAGCATTTGAGCTCTCTCTTTTGCTCCTGTCAAACAGAGCTCGAGCACAAAACCGGACGTAGGAGAAGCAGGTTCTGCAAGTGGGCGTCAGTGTGGCCACTTTTGCTAATGGCGAAGGCCAATTTAAGGATCACAAAGTTGCAGACAGACTGAATCGTCTCCATGTCCAATGAGACCAACTATTTGTTTAGGATATGATCAACTTGATCCACAGAAATAATGAAAAGCTGAGTAGAGAGCAGAGAATATTTGTACAGACGAATGCATGATCAAGGTGGAGGATGATTCAGGGTTGCAGGAGAGGCGGTGTAACGACTCAAAATCCCGATCTCTATTTTTCTGTGGGTCATGGGCCGTCGACCATCGACCGTGCCGTTACCTACTAGGACTTTCCACCCCTGCTCAGTGGATTTTTGCCTTCCTCAGATTCGAACTCTAGCTCCTTGAATTTGGTAACCAAGTGAGAGCGTCAGAGTCCTCGAGCACAAAACCGGACGTAGGAGAAGCAGGTTCTGCAAGTGAGACACTTGGCGAACTCTCTCACACTTTTGTCTAAAGGCCAATTTAAGGATCACAAAGTTGCTGAGATAAATAAAAGACGGAGATGCGGTGCTCCTTGCATGGATGATTCATGGAGTCGCCATCAGCTTCCCCGAACGGCACCAATGTCCTGACCGCTCCGGCGCCGACGCCGCCAATCGCCCATACCTTCGCCACCACGTTGGAAATTATAGAAGATGAAGACATTACTAAAGCTCTTATTATTATTATTGTAATCTTTCTACCACCACTCCTTTTTAAATGTCAGGGAACAAACAAGAACCACTTGAAATTGAGAGGAAATCTTCATGCTTCACGAAAATCCACAGAAATCCAAAGATCTCTCTTTCTTTTTATGCTTTTTCCTTCAAATCTTCTGCTGTCATAGCTTATCATGGTCAAGGTCAAGTTTGCCCATGTCGATTACTTCGATCATGCGTCTCCATTGAATGCTATTCCTACCACCTCACCAGTGATGTCATCTTCATAAATTAACAATAATATTCACAGCGACTGCCAGATCGAAGCAGTACTGGATTGGACACAAAGCTGTTTCTTTTTCTTATTCTTGTTCATTGTTTTTACTTTTTGCAAGGATTCAAGAACAGGTTTTAAGTCAGATCTTCGATCAAAGAGCACAAATATTTTTTTTTCTCACATAAAACTCTAATATAGCATACACTGAATAATTCCCATGAACCATACAAGGAGACATCTCGACAACAGTTTTGAATAATCTCCATCAAACACCTAAAACTCTGCAGATTCTTCGATTTCTCTAGTTTTTCTTCATCTGTCCAAAGCGCTAATCACCACCCTGCTCGATCATGGATCAGCTTTCAGCAAGCGTAAAAATTTGGAACAAAAAATTGCAATTTTTTGTTTTAAAAATTTGTTTTTTCCCCTTTTTGGAGAAAGAGAAGAAGGGAAAGGAAGAACAGGACGAACCAGTCATAGACAGTGGGCTTCCTCGGCTCTACGGCGTCGGATCCCCCGCCCTCCGCCGGCGCCGACTTCCTCCGGAGCCTCTTCCAGTCCCCCCTCGGCGTCGAAGCTGCAGAAGCAAAGAAAAACAAACGTTCAAAACCGATCTCGCTGAGGTTCCGCGACGCTAGCTATCCTACGGGCGGCGGTCTCACCAGAAGCAGGGGAGTCAGGGGGACTGCGAGGGGAGGAGGCGGCCGACGGCGACGAGGGGCCGCCGATCCGGAGGATCGTGATGCTCCTCGTTACCTGGAGGGCAGCGGGAGGCGCCGACGCCGTCGAGGAGGAGGAGGAGGAGGAGGAAGAAGGCGAAAAGGAGGAGGACTTGCGGAGCCTCCCGAGGCCGGAGTCCGGCGGAGGCCCGGCGACGGTGTCGTCCCACAGATGGCGGAGAATTCCCATCCGCCACTCAATTATTAGTGTTATTATTCGTGTTACGATCAGGTAGCGCCCGTCATAAACAGCGTAACGGCCCGTTACATCAAATGGACGGACACATCGAAGGCTTCCCTTGAAGCTGCGGGGGCGTGGGCATTTATAGGGGGAAGTGAGCGGAGGAAAACAAATGGCCATGAACTTGTTGAAAATTTCAAGTATGCCATCGGATAATTCATACGCATTATTGTTCAATTATGAGATTTTTCTAAACACTTGCCTCCACAAGGAAAGGCGTAAATCATATGGTCCCACGACAATAAAGTTGTCAAACGAGCCAACATATGATGAGACAGATTAACCCATGATGGATCCATCATATGGCAGGATAGAACGGGCTAATCCATCAACTTGGTGGGTTGAAAAATCTCCAATCCAACTCAACTCAAGGCGGGCCGCGGGTTAGACGGGCCAATCCACGGGCCTGTTAAAAAATAAAAATATATTAAAAATATTAAGTTTAAATTATAATTTAAATTGATTAAGTTGAAAGTTTTAAGTTTGAATTATAATTTTTAAGCTTGAATTATAATTTAAATAGATCAAACCCACTAATTCATTAAGTTTACTACTTTAATTTTAAAATTTAAAATAAATAAATAAACTTTCTCAACCCGCGGGCCAATCCAAGTCCGCCGCGGGCCAACTCACGGGTCGCGAGCCTAGGCAGACCAATCCATCTCAACCCATCTTAAAATGGGTTGATAAAATTTCAACCAAATCCGTCTAAATTACTTGGCATGGTGGGCTAATCCGACGAGCCTAATCCAACTTGACGGCCATACACGACAATGACAAATTCATATAATTTCCAAATACATAAATAATATTATTCAATCCACGTCACACTATTCATCATCACTTTGTTCTAACAAAGCTATTTTATTGTAAAAGTAAATTATTTGGATTGACTTATTCCAATTTTCTTGGCGGACTCGGATTAATTTTTATTCGGTTGAATTAGAAATTTTTTAATAATAAATTTTTAATGGACGATCCGTCTTATGGTTCTAATTATTTTATGATAAATAAATGATACAGTTAAAATTTTGAATATTATATCTGTCTGTCATTTTAGAATGGGTAAACAATGAAAGGAAATGGAGGGACAAAAATGGGCACTACAATTTGTGTGGTGTCAGTGATGAGAAGAGGGGAATGAGTGAATTATTGATCAATACAAATGACCAAAATCTATCACTGTCTTTGATAGCTGCGCTTTCCACACCAGAGACTAAGCCAAGGATTAGGAATCAGTTGCTGTCATTAAGGAGGCCAGTGATAAGAAGTTGTTGTGGGGGATTATGCGGAGTCGTTGGAATGATGAATTTTACTTTTTATTAAAGAGAGATTATGTCACATATTTGAGGGTGTAGTTGAGATAAATTTTTTTTTTATGATTTAGGACTTAATGCTTATTTAAAAATAGTACTATCAACAAGATCAATCATGATGAGATGAGCCGATCTATAAAAAATTCAACGTATGTCTAAGCAGAACAAACCAGCCCACTATCTAGTAAGTTGTAGATTAGATGGATCAATCTATAAACTCATCAAAAATTTTATATATATTAAAATTTTTAAATTTAAATTACAGATTAAATGAGTCAAACTCACAAAATCATATTAAATTTTCTATTTTAATTTTAAATTTTGAAGAAAAAAATTCTCAATCCGTCAATCAATCCAAATCCACCAGGAGTCAACTTTGTGAGTTGTGGACCCAAACGAATCAACTCACTTGAATCCATTTTAAAATGAATTGATAAAATTTCAATCCAATTCAATTAAATTATTCGATAGAATGGACTAAGACGGACCTAATATCTACTCGAAAGTAACTGGTTTGTTGGTGTGACTCCTTATTTGAAACTGACCAAGCAATAGTATGGGCAAATCAAGAACCTAATAATTGTTTTATCAGTGATAAGTCTCATGGATAAGGAAAACATAGGTGCATTCCATGGATCAAAATATAATTGTTACATTTATGAATTATATAACACATATAGGTAGATCCCCATATAATTAACCTTAATTGAGCCTACTTATGACCAATTGAATTTTTTTTTAATCTCTAGGCCCCTTACTTGCTAACTTGATAGATGGACACTATTAAAAATCTAATATCAAATACCATGAATTATAGCATTCAAAATGCAACATTATGATTCAGAATAAGAGATTCTTCAATGGCTTCAGTTATATTGAAGAACATATCCTCAATTTCCTTTTAAGCAAAAAGGAACTCCTTTTTCCTACAAAGAATTTAACCAAAGGCCTTCACATATGCTTTTACAAGATGTGCTAAGTAAGCACATGATAAAATGCTACCAAGTTTCATTTAATAGTGGTAAAACCAACGAATTCATTAGAAGAATCATATCTCATAACAAAAGTTGATCTAACACAAGAACATTCATGTATGCTTGAACGGCTTAAAAAATTTCATATATTCCCTTGCAGTAGTTTCCTGCATCACTCGATCATGCAATGGAATTGGAACCTCACCTCAGAATCGGATTCGTTCGATCATATAATGTGCATCACCAAAATCTCAAATGAAGTTATTTTAGTACTCATTAAATTTACAGGTGTTTGTGAAACCATTGATGAACTTAAAGAAGACTGTCGAGTTGAGCTTGCAGATCTTGTATTGCGACCATCCCGAGACTTTCAATTTCTTCGGCCAGATATTCAGATTTTATCAGTGTCTGCAGCTGCAAATGAGCTTCAACTATATTTGTCCTGCAACGAAGAACTATGAAATTAGTAGTTCATTTGACTAACAATCAAGTGCAACAAGTTACAACCCTATGTTTAGTCAAATCACAAATCCATTTTTTTTTACCTAAAGTCATTTTTGATAACAGCAGAACAATTTTTCATCAACAAAATAAGAGTAAAAAAGAACTGCACGCAGGCATCTTAGAAACTTTGAAACGAACTACAATAGTTTTTATTTTATTTTGATTTTAATCGACCAACAGAGTAAAAAAAAGCTAGGAAAACTTTTGAGTTTTTGATTTGTAGAAATCAGTTGAGTCAACTCACTTGATGGGTTTAAATAGAATCATTCTAGTTGATGGGTTTTGCAGATATAGCTTCATTTTTGTCATTACTTGAGGCAAGTCTTTCTGAATGGCAGTTGCAACCTGTCCGTGCCAACATACTAATTAGCACGATGCAAAACTATCAATTTGCCTTTTATATTGGAGCATACCTTCTGAACTAACTCGGCAACTTTGTCAGGAGTAGCGAATGCTTGACTCTTAAGGGGTTTTGCTAGAACAGGATCCAACTTCTGCCCTTGATTTCCCGAGGATATTGCAACTTTCACTGCAGTGACCTAGGAAAGAGAGATTTTATCACAGTAATTTGAATCTAATTAGATTGATCATCTTTGAGTTATTATACTTCACAGAGTAAAATGTCACAGCAATCATGATGAGAAAATTTGCAGCCAACCAAACTGTATGAAATTTGCCATTTTATGGAATGCAGGAAGCAGTTAAATCAAGCAACTTACGAAATATAAGCAAGTTTTGCAACCATCATGTTAGTATCAAGCATTCATGTGCTATATGTATTTTATTCACGTCGATCAAAAATCCGTAGGGGATTGTTCTGCTTATGATGAAGAAAAGCGGCACTGCATATATGTTGATCACAAACCACATAATCTAACTGGTGTGCGTAAAAATGAGAAGAGTGTAATACCTTTGCAACAAATGACAGCATGGGATCTACCACTAACTTTGTAGTAGACATTATAAATTCTTCACAAGTAGCTTTAAGGCTTTTCTCGAGTTCCTGTAATCAAAGAAACTCAATCCAAATGTAGAACTGTGGCAGCAGCAAATTTCATTTAAAAACAAGCTCAGAAAAATAAAAAAGATCGAGAACAATGATACTAAATTATTACAAAATGTTGTGGGTTTGCATGTTTCAATTGGCGATGTCGCAAGAGAAACAAGAGTATAGGAGAACCAAGAGCTCTATTGATTTTTGATGAATGTAACAATGAAAAGGGGCCTTGTATTAGAGGCCTTAGAATTGGATGATCCAGTAAGACTCAATTTTTATAAACCATATATAGTAAGTTTAAAATTAGAAATGTTTTAGACTATTTTCATTTTGACTAAAAACTTTTAATTTTGGCATCATCACTCTTGTGATCTTCAATGGTTGTCCCTGCATTGATCAAACATTTCCTGGTAGTCCAATGAAATTTGACCAAGGGAGAACACACTGACAATGTTCGGCTAGTGTGCCAGTATAGGTTGATCAAATTCCTTAACTGCTATAACTGTAAGTGTGCTGATTAATTTATAATTTTGGTTTCACATGCTTTGCCTGAAATTGAAATAGCAGTTATAATCCACACAAATTACAAAAAGGTGGAAGATGTATGGGACCCTGAATTTTATCAAACAATAAAATTCTAAAATCTGAATAGCACCTTCTTTGCATCTATCTGACTCTCAAGCACCCGAGGTGAGAATGTTCTAGCTAAGGAAGATGACATCGACCAATCAAATAGTGAGGACTGACCTCTGAGAATCCTCCTTAGATGCTCCTGGAAAATCCAGTAAAATATAAGTTCGTTTCAAAATGAAGTTACACCAAACTTTTTGCATTACTGTAGTATCATCTTGAATCATGAAGCATTATTCATTAAGGAATGAAAAATTATAAAGAAAATCAACATTGCTAGATAACATAGAGAAGTAACACCATCTTTGTTTTATTTATCATCATGTACGTTTGAATGACAAAATCATAAAGTTAACACAAAAGTTTAGCAGTTATTAATGAAGACTGTTGTTAAGAAATTAAGCACCATAACAAGAAAAGACATGAACAAGCTTTGGTCTGTTAAAAGGAATAGAATTCTGATTTGTGTTAGATTAATGATTCAACAGCAATCAAGCTTGGTGATGTTTGTTGCACCAACATGGGCACAAACTCACAAAGAGGAAGACTCTCACATAGAGAAGGCATTACATATACGTTTAGATTTAACCCTATGAAAACTAGAAAATAAATAACCAAATTCGGAAACACAATAATGAATTGATTTACCTAAATAAAAGATAAACGAACCACAAAAAGACTATCTACTAAACAAATTGAATTATTTTCAAACTGAAATTGAATTCAAAATTCAACCATGAAAACAAAGCATTCCTTGCCCAGAGAGAGACAGTCTCCATGTCCATATGGACATACAAAAACCTTCGTATCTTTTAGTGGTGTCGTGATAGAAAATTGATATAGAGTGGATAGCTGATTGTGGTCTTTCTAGTGTAGACATGACAACAAACTAAGCTTTAAACCATCCTACAGGAACTACAAATTAGTCATTTTCTACTTTCTTGCAGTATATTAGCAAAAGGAACAGAGTAATATTCCAAGAATAAGATTGTGATCATAGTAGAAACTATCAAAGAGACAAATAAGTGTTCATCTAGCACTAACCAATAAATGAGAAAAATCCAGCTCCTTGTGAGTTACAGAAAACTCAATGTCAAACGGTGCTATCTGCAATGTGACAGGGAGGATTAAGAAGAATGAGATCCCTTTTTTGCTTCAATAAGTCAAAATGGTTTTTTTGTTCATGATAGTTAAGTGAGGAAAGAAGAAATAACTTGCCTGTTCCCGCAAGATAAGGAGGTGCTTGATAAGAAAAAGTTGCCCATCCATTGTGGATGACCTCTTTGATACCAATTTGCTAGCATTCTGAGCAAAGTGGCTGAATGAGACATTTATTTCAAACAATGAAAAGACACCAAGAAATAGCATTTTCGATGAAATTTTCTCTTTTACATGGACACACAGATGTTATTCTTCAGCTAAAACACTTAAACATATGGCGTTTATGACCAAACTCTTTTTCCATTGTTATCATCATCACAATCAATCTTGTTAATCCCAAATGTTTGTGAATTGTGATTGGCTTTATTAATCTTACCCCATCATTGAAGTTTATGCCTTTCAAAATTTGGGCACATATTCTTCTATTATTCATATTTCAACAGATCTATTTTCATAATGAGCAATGATACACTACATGAAAAATGTAGTATGAAACTTAACATGACACACTCCATGCAGTGGGTCCCACATTCATGCAGTGGGGCCCACATCCATACAGTTGGGTGTGTCATGTTGAGTTTCATGTTACATTATTCATGTAGCGCATCATTTTTCTTTCATAATTTCCCTTTGGATATAGCCATATAGGACTGTCACTTGGGCAAGGTTCTTGTTTGTATTTTAATTTGTGCCACCATAGCATTAGTAACCTAGGAGGACAAGGATATGAATCAGATCTCCTACGCATCATGTTGCTGAAAATGAGTAAACAAACCTGAATAGATATGGAACAAAACTCCACAGCTTCCTGAATTTTTTTTTAAAAAAGTTTAGACATATTTACCAATAGAATATTTCATTAAAGGCAAATTTGTAAGGAAAAACAGCAAGTTTCATTTTACCTGAGCTAGACCAGTAAATACAAGGGGCTCCAAGCAATGGTATAACTTTGAGAGGCATGACACTGTTTTTTCCAGTGGCTGATAGCAAATCTTGAAAACATCTGAGTTATCGTCAACCTTAAATTAAATTAAGCCAAAGTTATTAAGAAGATTAAAATAAGAAAAAAATAGACATATTAATTAATACTTAATAGGACAAACAGGTAGCTATATATATAATAATTAATAGTTAGATACTTAATAAGGTAAAAATAACTAGCTCAAACAAAAGTGACTAAAATATTTGTGATGAAGCACTAATCCTTTACTATACAAGATCTGAACAGGCTTCTTATACCAGAATATAAATTATTGCATGAGAACCATCTAAAGAAAAACTACTTGGTGCATATAAAAGTTAACCAGAAACAAGCATGCAAATAACAAATATAATAAGCTTATGCATGATGAGCCTATCCGAACAGATTCCACCTTTTGCATGCACGTACAGGACATAATATTAAGGAAGAAAAACAAAAGTGAAAATCTTTGTATTTGGAATGCAGAAAATACATATGAGAGGATACATACATTAGAATTTGAAGTTGTACCAACAGATTGCTCTAGTTTTGCAGGGTAATCAAGTTCATCGGTAGAAGGACGGTAATTAGCAATCTGCCAATAGTTAATATTGATCTCATTAATTAATCATCAGCACCAAAAAACAAATAGATAGAAGGCAACTAATTAGTGACTCATTAGCTATTTAGCTTAAGTATTTCAAAAGTATTCACATACTATCTATTGGCACCTTAAAAGTTTTAATCAAAATTATAAGATGATATGTTCTATAATGTAATAAGACTCTGTTAAAACCTTAAATTGAAGATGGATTTCAACAATTATAGTTAAAATAACTGTAGCTTCAAAGAAATTGGCATGAGGTATTGCTAAACAATATTATCCCTACGGGAACTGCATACGGAGCATCTTGAAAAAAAAAAGGATAAAGGTTATGATTTCATATATCAAAACACAAAGGTAAAGGTTCTTTACATGAAAGTCCCTTCTTTTGGCTTAATCATATCTAGCTCCTATACTGTTGATATTGAAACTCAATACTTTGCATTTTCCATCAAGAGGTATCAAATTACCTTGCAAGAATGGTATCATAAACTTAGCCTATTCGTGCTTATTCCATGTGACATTTTATTTTTAAGATTATGATATTAGTAAGGAAATTATATTCTTAAGTTCCTTGACCGAATACAACCTTAGCTAGCTTAGCTCAACCATAACCCCAGAATAGTCACCTAAAAGTGGACAGACCACCTGCTATTTATTTACATGGATACAACTGATCCACTTGTAAACCATGACATTCTATTCCTCTACCAAGATTAGAATCTAGGCAATCAACAACCTATATGTAACAACAGATTTGGGACTTTTTTATGGAGCTGTTAAGGTGGAAATTTGATAGATTTTAATAAATCAACTGCAAAATAATAACAGAACCATCACACCCATAGCACATTAAAATTGCTCAATCTTGCATAACACTTTTTTTTTTTCAAAATTCATTACTAATGGCATCAATAGAAAAGGCATTCAAAATTATTCAGTCAAACTAAGAATTTATAGGTAGCAGTTTCAAACAATTTGCAATTTCACAAAAATGTTGCAAAAATGCAGTGGTAGAGAAGTCAGTTTTGGCAAGCATACCTCCTCACGTATATATGTTCTAGCACAAAATGTCAATCTTTCATGAATATCTGCTAGTATCCTTTCTAATGTCGGGCGTAATCCTGCAAGTGACTCACCACGTCTACTGAGCTGCTCTCCTAGAACTTCAACTTTCAGAATATCGACAAGTTCACAAAGTGAATCAAGATTTGCTTCATGTATCAGTTTAGGTCTCAGTGTATCATACAGATAAGTGGACCTGGGAGTTAATAAAAATAACTCATTCAAAAATAATAATGGAATTAATAAAATAGAGTAAAGATATACTTGAGACAATGTGACATCTATTAAAGGGAATGCAAAAATGAGGAGATTTAATCTACTTCAATCAAATATGAAAAGTTAGATACTGCAGATGCATAGCAAAGTATTAGGCCTGAGAATAAAGTGTCCAATTTTTGTGAAACCATATAACACTAAACCCTAGAAAAAACAATAGATTAAGATTAGTCTGTTTCTAGAAGACACATTGTACTTAAAGCATTGATGTATGTTCATTTCTAATGAAAAATCCAAAAATCCTTGTTATGTAAACTTCCTGAATCTAAAATGACATTTGCTACACTATTAGTTGCAAAGAACTTGCCAAAATAAGAAGGCAGAATTTTTTCTATAAGAATTGACTTACAAAGGATTTATTAAAGGAGACAAACTCGAGACATCAGCCGAAGATGATGCAAAGAAATGTTCAAAGAGTTGGTGCTCAAGCTGACAAACCTTTAAGAAAATTCACCCATAAGAAAATTCAGTTGTGCTGCACCAATAGTCTGTGTACTAAAATTTGAATCCTAATGAAGATTTTGATTAGAATGAAATAAAATTCACCTGCATTAAGTATGCACATCCAGACCTAGTCAACGATGGCAACTTTTCTTTCTTTGAGAACTCTGAGATTCGTTGTTGCACGATACCTTTCACCTGAAAAGACAAATGCAAAAAGAATGTTAAAAATGACTAAGTATAACTGAACATATTAGAGTAGAACCATGAACTCACCAAGGAAAGCCTCTGCTCACAGTATAGTTTGTGGCATTCTTTAAGAATTTGGGTGTACTCTTTCCTAGTTCGACTCTCAATTTCAGCTAGGATGGGTTTCATCTGCAAATGTTGAATCCAAATTACATCATATTTAACAGTAGATCAACCACATGTATTTCTAATAAAATTGTAAGCTATCCAATCCTTGGCACATATTCAGGTTACTCAGGACATAATTTTCCTAAACTAAATAAACAGAAGTTTCTTTAACAAAGCTTTGATTGTTTATACCTCACTAGCTGCTGCTTTGAAGCGAACATAAATAATTGATGCTTCAACGCCCTCTGAAACAGTTGTTCTACTTGAACCACTATCACGTATAGCAGCTTGAACCTGCAGCAGAGAAACTATGTTTCAGATGGTTGTGTGAAATTTGATTGATAAAAAAAATTCTTCAGATGTTTCATTCACCTGGGAAGAAGCACCTTTTAGAACAGAAAGCACATGAGAACGAATCATGCCTAATGCTCTTGACTGTAAAAGGATATCAGAAATTGTTCATTTTAAAACCATAATGATAGTGAAATTATGGTGAACTGAGGCATTCACACTAAATGAAAACTAGTGACATGCACCTGAAGTTGTTGAAATTTGACCAAGTAAACACCAGATTCCGCATACTGAGGATTGCTCTCAACAAATCTAGTTTGCAGCATCACATGTGCAACAACAACATTTGCAGTTGTCAAACAATGGGAAAATTACTTTTGTAATGAAATTGCAACATCTTAAGTGAAAATCACTCACGAAATGCATTCATCAAGGCGTTTTAGTAAAGGAAGAAACTCTCCGCTACTGATACTCATATTTGGAGAATAGAAACTGGAAGAAACCTACAAAAGACACAGGACTCTGCATATCACTAAAAACACTATATCAACTCCAAAACATTTAAATTAGCAATTTATTGGCGATGAATTAAGTAAAATTACTTCCAAATAGATGGTAAAGCTTTAAAGGTGGATTGTGGTGGTAAATACATAAGACAATTCAAGAATAGCATATAAAATACAAGTCAAACGAGCAACAAGAACTCATTTATGTGAGATTCACGTTCAACCTTATCAAGGGTGCATCTAGATACAAACCATGATTTAGTCGTTTATCTAAACAAAATTCTTTATCAACTAATAAAGAAAAATGAAAGTATATTAAACAAAAGATTAAATCTCATTAAAGTAGGCCACTAACAACATAAATATCAGTTAGCACCTTAGCAGTTGAAGCCACTAGGCAATACAATTTTTCATCCGATAAAGACCAATGAAAAACTATAAACAATAAAGCTTCTACAATATGGTGCCTATAAATTTTAGATTAATGTAGCTATTCTATCATGTTAATCTTATATTTTTGCTGCCCAGTTGCTTCTAAAAATTAGAAAGAGCTTGATATTGGGCATTAAATTTGATAAAAGTGAGAAAAATGAAACAGATAGAAAAGCTAAACAAACAACACAAGGAATAACAGTAAGACAATGCATTCATCAAAAACATTATTAGAAGAGATGATGATACATTCATGAAAAATTTTATTGTAGTGTATGACTACCTATGAAGGGGAGTCTTAGTGCAATAGTAAAATTGTTACCCTGTGACCTAGAGGTCATAAGTTCGAATTTCGAAAATAATCTCTTGCAAATCAAGGTAAGGCCCGGATCCTCCATTGGCGGGAGCTTTGTGCAGCGGGCTGCTCTTTTTTTAGTATATGACTACCTATGCTACAAAAGTACAAGTCATCTTTGACTAAGAACTAGGTCTTGATAACAGTTTTCATTGAATCTGTGAACAACTACTTTCTGGGCATATCCGTAGCTTCTTAAGAATCATTTCTAACCGTCCTAGGCTAGAAAATTTTTACTTTTTACTTCTTGTTTAAAAATTTATATTTTATAATGTTTAAATAGAATTCTTTATTAGCTTGAACAACTCTGACAAAAGCCATCAATGCTGGCAGGGTGTCAATAAATACAACAATCTAGCACTTTATATTTGTTGTTTGTTTTTCACCTTATAGACTCTCTATACTTGAGCCTAAATCTTACACCTAATAGACTAAGCTGACTCAACCATTACAGGCACATAAACCACAAGGATGCCTTGATTTTTAACTAACAATAATAGAGAAACAAATAAATATCTTGTCATTGCCTCATGATCTTAATGCTGCCTAGTTTCTGTTCCTACATTTATAAGGAAAGAGTTCATTTAATATAATATAATTCATCGAGACAGAAAATAAGAATATAAGAATGTGCTAATCAATCAAATAAGTACTTAACAAAATTACTATCAAACCTTACATTCTCCAATTCATCAAAGTACTTGAGCTTACTTCGAAGTGCATCTGCAAACTCAATCAGTCTTTGTTTTTCTATCAACTATAAATCATAGGGAAAAAATGAATATAAGAATTCATATATACTGGATAGTCATTGATTCATATTTAATTTTACAGAACCCCCAGGCAACACAAATAACATAAAACTCAAGCAGGAGAACCTAAACTAAATTAATTGTGGTCGAAAAGCAACAACAAATCTCAACCTTCAGTATTGGAGCTCATGAGCAAATAAAAAAGAGTGCACAGGATGGAGAAAAGTGAGAACGCTAAAAAGGAAGCTACATATCACCCCTTCATTTCAAAATATTGAATCAAGTCAAAGGAACAGTCTATTTCTTGCCACACAATATTTGTGATGATAACATATTGAAAGCCTTTTTGTTACAAAGCCCATCAAGAACATGACACCACATCCCTCCCCTGCTGTGTATCCTAGGGAACTCAAAGCCACTGGCCAAAAATCAGCAAAGCAAGCTTAAGATGTCATTTTCTCAAGTAAATTAATATAGGGCAAGAGTTTGCGATCTCAAAATTCAAATACGAGGATATCATAGCATATTAGCATCTGAATTTTTCTCTGTAGACTTGGCATCTTCCTGAGTTGGTGAATAACCTTAGCCTGAAAACATGTCAGTCACACTCAAAAGAAGTGGGTACAGAAAGTTTTATTCACAAGAGAAAGTTCACTCTCAAATTTTAAATATGATACTGCAGTACATTCATGATAGAGATATTCAAATTATTAAAGAAATAGTTCATTTCCAACACGATTGTCACATGCTCCCTTGACAGGTTGATGCATTCCTTCATTAAAATCCATTCACTAAAAACTTTATGGAAGTGCTTCTACTAACTATAAGGTAATATGCACAAACTTTAGTACTGAAATGACTGTGCAAGGTATTCCATTAAGACCTAGACACTTGAGAATTATCTAAACTAGGAAAGTGACAATAAAGCATATCGCACGAAGTGTTACAATCAGATAGTAACAGCTATCCAAGGAAAACTAGAAAAGTTTAGGTTGGAACACATACAAGACGATCACATGCATCATGCAAAGTTTTTGTCTTTGTGGCAACAGTCTGGTGAAGCAACTGAAGTTCATTGAACAAATTAAGGGTCTCATCCACCTGAAAAGTTAGGCAAACCAGCAACAGTTTATATACATCATGCTAAACAGATGTAAACTAGTAGTGGCTATATATTTGTTCCCAACCAGAAGCGAGAAACTTGCTTCCATTATTGTTGTGGGAAAATAGACACTCATAAGACCACATATCCAAACAATCTTACCTGCTGAAGAATTCCATCACATATCTGAACACGTTCCACCAGTGTATTCACGTAGAGACGATACTTTTCCTCTGTCTAAAATTAAATTAAAATATCCATCATTTTGTTTCCATATGCAAACCCATCTAATTTTAGTCAACTGAAAAGAAATTGGTATTTATCAACCTCTGATTTCATAGCTGATTCAAGATCTGAAAACCATTTGTAGAACTACAAGGAAATGATGATAAGGCGTTAGCAAAAATTCTTTGAAAGCAAAACAAATTCTAGAATAACTGACAGCTTTGTGAAAAGCAAAGGGTGTAGAGAGGGAAGGTGATCCTTGGCAGCATAATAATGTTGCTTCAATTCCGTCTAATAAACAAGATCAATGAAATAGAATAAAAAATAAGATAGCTCAAATCATTTCTTTTCTATTCTGTTCATTTCAACTATTTAAATTCCCTTCTATTTACTCCCTCCAAATAGAAGTGGATGGTATATTTATGACAATAGTCCATTTTAAACATTGAAATTGTAAGAGAGGAATGTGTGTATTTCAATCTGCAATGTTTCAATTTTCATGAAAAAAGAACATTTACCATGGATTGAGAATTGCCTTTTCTAGCTTTATTGTTGCTCAAGCACAAAAAACTAACTCCTGCTACATCTTCACTTTGATATCCAAATCCAAACTTGAGTCAGTAGATAGAACTAGATGGTGGCACACGCTTGCTGTCATTCTTATCATGGTTATAGAATGCCAATAACAACTATAACTCTATGAGTGCAATTCTGCACCTTAATAAAAACATTAGTATGATCATCCATAATGTGCTACTTGGACGATTTCCTATATAAATTTCAATTGAGGAACTTAAATTCCTAAAACGGTGAAATAGATATTTGATCAGCCAATACTGCTTTCTGTTTTTTCAATTTGAGTTGCAAAGGACATTTAAATAAATGCAATAGCATGAAAATCCCCTGTCATAAAGGAAGAAGTCTAGATTTTTTTAGAAAGCGGAAAAAGTTTAGTTGACTTGCTAAACAATTAACTTCTTAACAGACAGGTGTTAGCATATGAGTGCACCAACAAGGGCATCATATACTATTTTATGTTTCTAATGTATAACTTCACACCCAAACGAGGAGTAGAAGAAAAACCTGATGAGTATTGACTAAGACGACATCTATCGCCCCAGAATCCTCCAAAGTTAAAACATTAGGAGAAGCTACTGAATCACTACCCTTTGCTGGAACCTGCTCCTGAGACTACAGCAAATAAACTAGTATCAGCAGCAAATAATTTAGTCAAAGAAGATTTTTCTTACAACGAATCAAGTACCAAAAAATTAAACAGCAATTGAAAACCCATACGTAAAATAAAAAATCATTGCAACAACTCACCAAATTAGGAGGGAAGGGCCTCTCCGCGACAGCATTGGACAGCGCCAAGATCGCAGCTTTCTGTTGCTCCGTCAAGGGAGCGTTCTGCAGGGGAAAGATGCAGATAAAACAAACATCAATATCACGTACTCCTAGCCGACTGGATCTGATGCCAAACACACAGATCCACCACGAAGACCTGAGGACTTGCCAGGGATGGCGGATTACCTGCTCCCAAGTGGAAGCGAAGTTGTAGCCCTTGGATACGGCCCCGGATTTCGGAAGAGGGTTCGCGGTCGCCGACGCCGTGGCCGCCATGAGAGAAGAGGAGAGCAGATGCCGGAGAACTGAGAGGCGACGAAGCCATACAATGGATCCGACTATAAATGAAATCGGATCCTTAGCGAAAACCGAACCTGACCCGAACCCGGTTTACTCCAAAACATACTCACTAACAAAATTTATGAAAAAAAATGAATAAATTTATATATCAACAATAATCTCAAAATAATCATGGAAAAATCAGAAGAAAAAAAAATGGAAAATATCCACATGGTGATATTCTCTGGCCAAGAACAAGCATTGAACCCCCCAACCTTTTTCTCTTGCTCCCAATGGAAGAACCTTAAATAACAAACTTCAAAAGCTTCTGGGAACTAGTCAATTTCTTTCTGAATTGAGCACAAAAAACATGTCAATTTCCTCCATTGGCTGTCCTGGTACAAGTATTTTGTTCATCACTCAACACAGCAATGCCTCTGTGGAGTGAAAAGCAGGCACCTGTCTATTTTCTTATCAATTGTTTAGATCTTCACATGATATAAATGAGGGTTAAGGCTTTCATTGTTGATCTACACCATGGCACTTCCATTCTCTCACACTGGCATCACCATTCCAAGAAGCCAAATTGGGATGAGCAGGAGCAGGGATTGCTTGTGCCACAGCAGCAGAAAACTTACTGAAGCATCAGTTTCATTCTGCAAGTTTAATGGCAGTATCAAGGTATGATTTACTTTCCTCTGTGAGTTTTTTATCGTGCTGAAGGATTTGACATCTGTATTTAGGTCTATGAGGATCGAGATAATGGAGTGGTGTGCTTCAGAAATGAGAAAGGAGAAATTGTTTGTGAAGGACTGGATGAAGGACCGCGGTTCAATCGACCAGCTTCATCAGAAAAAGGATCACTTGGAAGATCATCTTCTTCCTTTTTGCAGATTGGAGAGCTTTAGATCCACAGCTTCCTGATGAGCTTAATGGATCACTTGGAAGATCATCTTAATCACTGAAAAAATTGTATCAAGATATGCTTTAACAATCTTAGCTTTTGAACAAGAAAGTAAATGACATTTAAGTATTTGGTTGTCTGATGAACTTGTTTCTTGTGAGGACAGAAATAACTGCAGGGACCAACTTTTGTTTGAGACTCCAATGAACTCTGACTGCACAATCATTGCAAGTCGTGGTAACATTTTTTTTAATGTATTTAACTCTTCAATATGGAGATCAAAAGTATCGTTCATATTGGATTTCACTGATTGCAAGAGAAATAATTGATGGATTTGCTATCACCTACTGAACCTTCCCTCTGGATTTGTTAGCACCATTTCAGCAACGCAATCTCCAGAGCAGTTCAACAAGCTTAAACCAAACCCCCTAATGGATCACTGTTCGGTGATCAGATAGTTTCCTCCAAACTTATGGCACCCAACTAAGTTGTCTCTTTGATGAATAATAGGTAATGAAAAAAGAAGAATTTTTTATTGTGTTAATGTTGAAGCTTGAGAAGTTTGAAGAAGTGATGAGAATATTGTTCCTCAAATTTTTGTCGAAATGTTCCAGAAATACATGTGCAGAAATGGTGGAAGATTTGGGCGTTGAAAGTTTATGGAGTTTTAATTCATACAATATCAGTGACAAGATCATACTATTGAGGAATGAACAACAAAAAAAGAGCTAATAAAACAGAGCAAATATATACTTTCTGGAACAACGAATCATTAAACCACCTAGAAATGGTGAATTCTTCAGAGAGATGAGAAGAATTCGAAATAGAAGCGTGGTGAAATGCTGCAAGTTATTAAGCATTCACCCTGTGCACGCAAAGAATCAAGATTCTGTAACAAGATCTTCGACGAGTTATGCCTTCGGAGCAGGGGCCTTGGGCGGCGGCGTAGGAATTTCCTCCGCCGGTCCCTGCTCGACGTCGACCTCCCTCGGGCTGAAGGAAGAAGGGCCGGCGCCGGCCCTCCTCCCCTGGCTCCAGAGTCTACGCAGGGTTCGGAACGTTGCTGACACCGGAGACCTCAGCTCCTCCTGCGCCTCCCTGCTCGACGGCAACGGAGAGGTTTGAGGCCCGAGGCCGTCGGCGGCATTCCTCGGGATCTCGATCGCCAAAACCCTTTCGTTAACCCGATCTTGGCCGCCCCAAATTAGCACATTGGTGGGAAACACCGTCGGAGTGGCCTCCGGCGGAGGCGGATTGGGCGACTCTGTTCTCGGGGAGGAGGGTTCGCCGGCGACGACGGCGCAGCGGCAGAGCGGGCAGGTGTCGTGGGAGTGGAACCACATGTCGATGCACTGGAGGTGGAACCCGTGGCCGCACTTGGGGAGCACCCGAGCTTCCTCCCCATCAGTGAGCTCGGAGAGGCAGACCGCGCACTCGAGCCCGCCGCCGCCCTCGAAATCGGCGGAGCGGTAGACGGTAACGGGGAGCGAAGCGAGGGCGCCGGGGTCGAGCCCGCGGCGCGTGGCGGAGGGGAGGAGGTCGGAGGCGGCGAAGACGAAGCGAGACCCCGCGCCAGAGCGGTCGTAGCGGAGATAGCGCTTGGCATAGAGGTAAAGGAAGAAGACTATGACGACGACCATGAAGAGGAAGATGACGGCGGCCACCAAGATCTCGCTGCTGATCCTCACGGCGGCTGGGTTGGTGGAGGCGTGGTCGCCGCCGCCGTCGCTGCCCATCGCCTGTTCAATCGTCGCTGACATTGAGAATGAAAGTGCGAATAGACTTCTGTTGATCAAAACAGAGTCGGTCTTTAAAGAGGAAGGCGGAGAAGGTGGAATCGCTCGACGGTGGGCCCCCGGATAGGCTGCGGTCTACCGAGCACTGGATTTCCGACTTAGATTCGTAGTGTGCTGACGTGTCAAGCTTGCTTGGGTTGACTGCTCGTGCAGTGGGCTGCATCTTTCGGTTCACTTATTTCTTCTTCTGTGGTTGCCGTTGACCCGTTCGGGATTTGTCCTCGCACGGCGGCGGTGTTAAAAACTTGGTCCGCAAGATTTGCTCATTAGATGAATATAAACATATAAAAAAAAAGTATTTAATTTATTAAAATTAATTTAATTTGATCCATCTTTGTTAAATGTGAATCAGGCAATCAATAAAAGAGCATCCCACGATACATGGAACGTGTTCTCTGCGTAAAATTAGAAGGAAAAAAAACAGCAAACAGCAAAGTAAACTAGATTTTACTACATGACACTATAACTGTGTTTGTTGTTTCTTTGGGTCCACGTCTCTTTGTGCCGTGTTGACTTGAGTAACCATGAGTCAACACTTTGCCTTAACAATTCTGCAACGAGTTTCCGTGTGCCATTTTGTTCATGCACATGAACAAGACCAAACGCTACCACGAAATTACATTACATTGCATCAGGAAATGTAATCGAATTGTTCTAAGAAACCTTGATTGGATAGGTCTTTGTTGACTTGACAGTCTGCTTGATTCAACTATTATTCTGAAGGAGAACAACAAACCTGTGTGCATTTTTCCAAACATAGATTGGAAATGCATGCTGGTTCAGGAATTAGATATTGATGATGAGGTTGAGGAATTACATACCAACTTCAACCTGAAACCTAACAAGGAAGCTTCATTTCCACCTCACAATTGCTGAACCCCAAGTCAGCCCGGCACCAAAACCGGCCGTAGCAATGGTATTCCCAGCCTGAACCTTTCCGCTCCGAACAGCCTCATCCAATGCCAACGGAATGGAGGCGGCGCTGGTGTTCCCATAGTTTGCCAAATTCGATATGATTTTGTCAGAAGGTATGTCTAAACGGGTGGAAACAGCATCTATGATCCGCTGATTTGCCTAACAAGGGATTGTTGACAACTGGTAAGTAGCTGGTGTAAGGTGAGAACATGGAAGGAGTTCAAATGCTCACCTGATGAAGTAGTAACCAATCGATACTTGAAGTGGGAATGCCAGCCTCATCCAGAGCGGCTTCAATAGACTGAGGTACGCAGCGAACGGCAAAGCGGAAAACCTCCTTACCATTCATTTCGATACAAGAAAAAGATTTCTTCTTTGGAGGGAACAGAGGAACACCATTCATGCATGAGGTGATCTCCATTCGCTCTTCTCTTACTAGAGCATTTAGTTGCCTGCAATAAAACACCATATCCATTGATTTGGGTGAAATTAATGGCGTGAAAACAAAAATCATGAGTTTAGGCAGCACCTTTGACCATGGCCATCACTGTGTACGTCAAAACCAAGCAAACCATCTTCGTCACTACTGCATGCCTGCAAATTACAAAAAGGAAAACGTAAGCTATTTCTTAAAGAATTTCGGTAGATGCATTGAACACATCACAAATAATTATATGAATATGATATGATTTCAAACAAACTTTATTAGCATTAGTTTCAAATTATTTTCCTTTTGTCTCAATAGCACAACTACCGCAGAGAGTTGAGATGGCCCCAGAATGCCAGTTGTTATTAGCCTAGAGACTCAGATTGATTCAGAAGACAAAGCAGCAACTAATTGTTGTGGCATAGTCAGAATATACCAGGAAACAAAGAAAGATGACCCGAAACAATAGCTTATTTTTATTTCTTTTCAAAAAATTGTTCTCAAATCTGCATGCAAATCTAAGTTGACTATTCAATTGTGCATCAGGAAGCAATGTCTTGCAGCATTTGATAATGAATGCAAAGTTGGGATTAAGAATTCTGCAAGAAACAGACAGAACTACCAAGGAGAGTTAGACTAACGATTCCAAAGAAAAACCTATGTTCTATCGAATTTGCTTTGGCTTCTATTTTGGATGTGTAAATTCTGTTATATTCCAATACCCACATTGATATCTCATAGAAAACACAAGACAATACTGCAAGTAGGTCTCTTATAAAGGTATTAACAACCTGGACTAACAAAGCACCAGCAGCATCACCAAAAATTATGCAGGTGCCTCGGTCTGTCCAGTCCACATATCGAGAGAGAGCATCTGCACCAATTACCAGGACATTCTTATACCCGCCACCTGCAGCATAAGTGGAATAGTCAGTCCTACAAGCAATGGTGATTCAAAGTAGATATGGTATAAAATAAAGAGGCAGACCTTTAATGAAACGGGTAGCAGTGATTAAGCCCACAACAAACCCACTACATGCAGCTGTTATGTCAAAGGTCCATGCATTTTTACACCCCAAGTCTCTCTGAACCTGAACAGGAGTAAATAAGCATGTTATCGAGTAAAGAAGCATGTTATCTAAACATCAAACACAATGAAATATAAATAGAAAATAGTTTTGGTATTTATAACTTGAGGAGTTAAACTAATATTTGCAGCATGTTAAACAAAAAACTTGCACTGAAAATATTTTTTTAAAAAAAGGTAAGAACAGAAGAGAAACCACAAAAATGAGCAAATATATTCTCAATTGAGCAAGAAAAAATATGTTAGATGAATATATATATATATATATATATATATATATATATATATGAATGAATTTATGAGACAATCATGCAAATTTTTATCATAATATGAAACTTTCAATAGGCATTAGCATGGTAGAATTCAAGATTGTATGACGTCTCTTGATATCTCATAGTATCACCATGCATGCAAGAAAATCATCATGATCTATGAAATATGAATTCCCATAATAGAAGTTGGCATGTATCAGTAGGTAAAATTCCAATACGTATATGGTGTTTTCTTTTTCAAGATCTACATGAGGAATGGATCCCTTCTTGACATGGGGGATTGCATCCTGGTGTCTAACTGTTTGGGATAACAAGTTGGTGGAATTGATATTTGGTGTTTTCAAGACAGTCATGTAAAAAAGATACATAGGGTGACTTAAAGTGCACCTCTAGGGCAAATCAAATGCACTGAAATAGACATTGAGACAATCCAAGCCAAAGGTATCGAGATCCATTCTTTGTCTAAATGAAGAGAATTTGGGAAAACCATTATAAAATAACTGGCAAACCTGGCCACCAGATCCAAAAAGATCATCAGGAGTGGATGAACACATAATGATGAGATCAACTTCTCCAGAGTCTACTTGAGCCATTTCAAGAGCCCCATTTGCTGCCTCCACAGCCAAGCTACCCAATGTTTCATTTCCTGTCAAGAAATTCATCATCACACAGGCTAGCAAAGAGGGAATTATAACAATGGAGACAGACAAAAGACTATTATATCAGTTTCGGTTGCATCATATGATGCCTAAACATAAGTTTCAAGGGAAAAGTGGTTGATTGTTAAGTGTATTGATAATTTGATATTCTTTTGACACTGGTGAAGTGCCAAAATATAATATAATGACTTCTCCTAATGTTATTTTTTTACACAACAAACTAATGTATAGAAGAGTAAAATTACACATAAAAAAATCATAAGTGTAGAGATATATTAACATAATTTATTAACTGTTTGATTACCTGAAAGAATTCGTCTGTTGCGAATCCCTGTCCGAACAGAAATCCATTCATCTGACGTGTCAACAATTTGTGCAAGATCATCATTGGAAACAATAAGCTTAGGGACAGCTGATCCACATCCAACAAGTTTTGAACCCATTCCAACAACCCTGCAGTGTTCAACTATCAACCTTTTTTTTTTCCTAATTAGCCTATATACATGGTAATTTTCAGGCATGCATTGATAGTTCATACTAAAACAGTTGTTGGCATTCCAGGAGACAGTTATAAACTTTGCAGTTAGGGAAGCTACTAGCCCAACCACAAGCCATTGGTTGTAGAATCGTTCATATATACCTTGAAACTAAATTGATGATAATTTTCAAAGAACATTTTCAGAATCATTATTTACATAACTAATCTCATCATAAGTAACGAGTTTGCAACTTCATTTCATTTGCAATTAAACATTTACGCCCGCTCGATTCCTAATTTTTCAAGGCGGCTGCGGAAACTCAAAGGAAGAAGCACCATTTTTGTAGTGTCGAGAGGGTGCCCGTGAAGCTAGAAACCGAATCAACATAAAGATACTTCAACTCTACATGCACCAACGAAGTGAAAAGAAGACACACTACCTTGGGCGCATCGACCTAGGCGAGGAAGATTCGGGAACGCGGGCCTCGACCCCAGCCTCGGCTGCGGCCCGACACCTAAGCGGCGTCCACTTGACGGGTCTGGAGAGGTCCCAAAGGGCCATCTTTTTACTCCGGAAGAAGTGCACCGGCGGGGATGCGAGCCCCAGCGCGTTGGCCATTCGTCCAATCGACGACAGAATAAGGAAAGGGAGACACAGAGGGGAGCGAGGCGATGCTCGACGATCTCAGAGGAGGAGGCGAGTGGAATGGAGATTTGAAGCGCGCGCCATCGAAGATAAAAGGAGAGGCTCGAAGAAAGATCCGCCCCCGGATTTTGATTCCTCCGCTGGCCCTCTGCCTCTCTCGCTTCGGCGGAATCCAAGAGCTTCGATATCTCCGACGGCGATGTAGACAGTGGAACTGCGGCTGGAAGTGGAGACGTGGAGACCCTAATGAGCAGTCGTCCGTTCGCCTGTCTCCAAGGAGTCACCGAGCGCAAAAAGGTAGCTTTGTTTTAGGGATTATGTACGTAGGCTGCCCAAAGAAATTCATTTCTCATTTTTGTCTCGTCAAATCGCGAGTTTGGTGGCTGGAATGAGTCACGGGATCCCAAGTCCGAAATGTGTTCCGTTTCCACGGGACGATGAGTCCACGGCTGTGACTTTGCGGTTCAATCTCGATCACGAGGTGTATTAGTTAGCTCGAGTCTAACCCGAGTCGAACCAACTAACACTCGACGTGAATCTATTTAAACATCTGATAAACGGTCAAGGGCGGACCCACTTGTGGAACGTAATTTTTTACTCTTTAAGGACTATTTAGGCTTTATTTGAGAGAGGACGAGGAAAGGAAAGGGGAGGGGAGAATAAAGAAAAATGATACACTATATTAAAATGTAACATAAAAATACAGCATGACATACTATACTGTAGGGATGTAGGATCCACTGGAGCAATGATACACTACATGAAAAATATAGCATGAAACTCAACATTACACATTCCATGTAGTGAGTCCCACATCCATGTAGTGGGGTCCACATCCATGCAGTTATGGATGTGGGACTCACTACATAGAGTATGTCATATTGAGTTTTATGCTACATTTTTCATTTAGTCTATTATTTTTCGGATCCACTACATGGATATGGGACACATTGCATAAAGTGTGTCATGTTGTATTTTCATTTTACATTTTCATGTAATGTATTATTGCTCAAGGATAAATAAGAGGAAGGAGAATTTTGATCCTTGTTTGAGATAGAATGAATTAAGGAAGAGAAAGGGAGAAAAGAATAAACCTTACCCTTCCATGCTCATAAATTGTTAAATTTTTTACACTCTGATTTGAGGTGTAAGGAAGGAGAAGGTGAATTCAAAAATATTTTATTTCAATTTTATTTATATTTTAAAATATTAATTCTCAACTTAACTCATTTATTTAGATATCTCGTCTTTGTGCTGTTGCTCCTCACACAACGTCCGTCGTCATCGTCCAGTAGTCAACTGCTTGCACTCCACGAAGTTCGCATTAGTGTCGATGTCGATCCTCATCGTAAATCTTTTCAAAAACAAGACTCAAGAGGACAAAGACAGATACCCCTAATCTTCTTCTTCTTCTTCATGACAGAAATTTATCTAAAGAACATATATTGTGTGAGGATATTTTTTAAGAATTTTACTTGCAATTTTGACAGAATTTTATATTTTTTCATCCGTCCTCTACATACATTGTGTTTTTGAAGAAGTAAGGATATTTTTATAATTTTATATATTTAATTTTTATTCCTTTTTCTTTTCGCCCAAACAAGATAATACATGTTAATGAACCTTCCATCCATTCCAAATAAGAAAAATATAAATATTTTACTTTTTTTTTTCCTTCCTTTCCTTTCCCCTTCCGTTAATGAACTTTCTTTCACTCCATCCAAATAAAATGTTAGTGGAATACAAACAGAATACTAATCACATCTCCTCGTTCTCTTCCTCTTCTCTCTCAATTATCATTATATATAAACACACGATTGTCTCACACTATTGAGAAGGAGTAAATTAGGAAATCGAAATTAGTCCCTCAAGTGGGAGGCCATTTCCACAGCTTCTGTAGCTGCAATTGATGAACATAAATGTTCCCCTTCCATTCCTTTCACTGAAATAATGATTCTCCATTGACATTTACCTGTAAAAGTGCTTCTTTTTTTTATCATAACACGTCTACCACTGTTCATAACCAACATTCTACTTGTGTAATAGAAGAAAGATAATGCCTTAAGCTAACACTCTTCTTCTGCCAGAGAATTTTCTTCCAAATGACTTCAAATGGAGGCCAGATTCTACTTAATTCAATCCTCTGAACATGGAGACAGATTTCATTTGTATTACAAAATCTTTAGCCAATCTTCTCTTGGAAAAACTTGAAAAGCAAGAGGAAACAAAACCCTGCAGTTATCTTTAACTTTGATCCATTGCACAGCCGTTTGATAACTCAAAAACCATAAACAGGAGTTGTTAAACTACGCTATCTAAGCAGATATTATTAATTAGAGCTGACCATTTATATCTCTTGAAACTATTGTGTTCCTTCCAGAGTTTGAAAACTGAAACGTGGTTTAACAAATGAAAATCGATTGTATCGTGACCGACGTAAATGCTATGCTCTCTGCTGATAGCAGTGGGCTTCAATGTTTAAAACTGCAGACAAAAGAATGGGTCCAGATAAAAGAAGACACAAGTGCATATGAAAAAGAATGTCCCTTTCAGTTTTAAGTTTTCCCTTGGTGCCACGGCATTCGTTCAATTCCCCTCTCAAACTGAAGCCAGTAGCTGGATTAAACAATCAGTATGCAAATTTTAACCTTAAAACTATAATCTTTGTTGTATTTTTTTACTGTGGAGAATGAGCTGGAAAGAGTTCAAAACTGTTAACCTTCCCCTGAAGAAATGCTTACGAGATGCATATAAATCCCTACCATTGCTGGATGGATGGCTTTAGCCTAGTGGACCACGCCCTTGTTTTCTTCAAGACTTCTCCACAGCTCATTCTGTGCTAGTTGATTGGTGTCTTAAATGCATTATTCAATTCAGATAATTAACAATAGATGCAGTTAGTTGACCTTAGCAGAGGGTTTGAGCAGATCTCTTCCTGCCAATTGGAGTTGAAATATATAGCCAATTATGCCATTTGGAAGTTTGCAAGGAACATTGAGATTAGATATCAATTTCTTTTCTTTTTTCCCCTTTTGTGATGAGAATTGGGACCACTGTTTTGCTTGTTTATCCTTGCTCTTGAAGTGTCATTGTCTTCCTGCACGTCTTTCACCATCCAGTGTTTGCATGGATCAGAAAAAGTTATTGAGGATGAAAGTAAACACCAACATGTTTAAAGGCAACGTCTTCTTCTTTTTTGTTAGGGAAAAGGTGGAAGCATATGAAGGAGCAACGCAGACAGAGTTGACCATAATTCTCACATCATCAAGTCAATTATTGGAACATGCAAGGTTTCTACTGGGATTGTGGCTGATTTTGACACAAATTGAACCTTATTATTGCCAATGCCACCCCACCACAATCACAGTTCATCAAGAAGCCTGTGGGGACTCCTATTCATAGTCGTTCAATGTAGTCGAGATCAAATATTGTCGGGCGACGATTAATACATAAAGAGTGGCCATCAATGTGTGGGATTGGATCCTGCTTTTACCAAATAATCTGATAACCATCTAACATTTTGTGTCCAAAGAGTGAAATGTCATTGATCAAGTTCATCGGCAAGAATTCGATCTGGAAGATCAAAAGAGTGAACTGTATTTGCATGCACTCTGACAATTCCCCACACAGCAAGAAGAAGAAGAAGGCAGTGCAGCCTTTGAGTTAAACAAAAGTCGAATGAGACGAAACTGAGAAGTCCTCTTTTTGCCTCTAAAATAATGTCAAAACAGGGACCATACGTACGTAGATACATGCATTGGCAAAGGGAAGAAGAAAACCCACCTATCTTGCCATCCAACAAAGTGACATGAATGCGATCACATTAATGTTGTTATTGCAGACCTACCAATTGCTATTTCAGTGTTTTATGATTTCTTCATTTAATGCAGTACGAATCTCAAGGCCACCAACCCTGCTCTAGACTCTCTGTTACAGTTAATAATTGAGATCAGATAGATAGAATAACCGATGAGTAATTATGTGTTCTATTCATTTAAATCTGATATAGCCAACACGATCATCAAACATATGCATGATCCCCTGTTTCATTGTTTATTAGATTTGTTTGTTAATGTTTATTTTGCTGTCCCTGTAGTGGGGATGGAGATAGTGTGTGATGGTCCTGACTGCCTCTGGTATTATATAATCTGGTCATGATGAGTTCCCTTTTTAAAATCAGCAAGAAATCATAATGGATCTCTTCTCTATGAAAGAAGATAATGAATGGCATGAACTAGTATGCATGATTTTGCAAACTGATTTATCAGCGTAATTTTTAGATAATAAATAGGTATTTGATTGCAAGTGAATGTCAGGTGCTTGGTAAATCGTCCAAAAGTCTTCTCTTCATTTATTGTTGTTGTTGTTGTTCATTGCTCACTATCAGAATCAACTGGTCCAAAGGTCTTCTCTCTGGCTGCAGATCTGCAATTGAAATTCACAAACCAAGATTTTTCTTTTAGTAATTCAATTGAGAGTCCATTGACAAAAAAGGAAGAAAAAAATTGTTCTTTTATAGATTTTGACGTATCTCGTGCATGCCTGGTGTCTCCTCTTCAATTTCATCAGCAGGTAGCATTTGGATCCCCTCCTGCGTCGTTTATTATTTACTCGGCGGCTTGTCGTCTTCTTTGGAGTTTGCAGTTGGCCATTTACTACTCTTTTTGCTCTCCTGCGTTGCCATTCCGGTGTTCCTCCTCCCCCTTCCATTTCCGACTCCCTTACTGAACAACGGAGTGTGAGTTGCTCCCACGAACTCCAAGACAGCATTTTTTTTCCTTCCTTTTTTGGGAAGGAGAGAATCCCTTTGCTGTTATTTTAATCCCCCTTGACCGTGGCTTCATGGGGGGAGAGTAGAAGTAACCGTGGGAGGAGGGGATAGAGAGATATGCTGTGCCTGAAAGCGGAAGCTTTGGCCAACGAGATGTATTCCTCCCATGGCGTCATGCTTCCGGCGAATCTGTAAGCCTCCTTTGATCGATCTCTTCGCCCTTTTGAGTTTGCTTTGGTCCCTTGCCCTTTTCTGGTTCTGGTAGCAAAAAAGAAAAGAAAAGAAATCTTCGATCCATTTCATTTGATGGCGAATTGTGGGTTTCCGTGACCAGGGGAAGATCGCTGCAGAAGGTGATGCACAAGGTGGGGAAGAATCGCAGTGAGGAACCACGGTGTCGGCGCTCACGCTCGGATCCGTCTCCGTGTTCCTCCGGTGATGGCACGGCGAGCTGTTCTGGTCTAGATGTGAGTGAGTCTTGTGCTTGTTCTACTTCTTTTGCCTCATTACCAAAATTTGCAGAGCATGTTTACGAGGATTGACAAAGAACTACTGATGCATTTGGTGTTAGGTTTGTCTGATTCTGGACTAAGGCAATAATTTGACCAATGAGGATAAAAATTTCACCATTATCTGATGTTGCTTGGTCTTTGTTTGATACTAACCTAAACTAGAGTTTTCGATCTTCCGATAATTGTCAGGATAGCAAGAGTAACGATGGCACAATGGAAGGGAAGCGACACAAAATGTGCTGCTACAGATCTCAGCTCGAAGAGGAAGTAAGTTTACCAGCTCGATTGCCTTCCATAGTTTCCAGCCAAAAATCTGTGCTCGACTAGTTCCTTCTGTATCAATTGAACTCTCCTCTATTTGAGCTAATGGCTATAACTCTATGGCCCATAGTCTGAATTTGGTTCAGTTTACTTGATGGCATTTTTGGGACTGAACTGAGAAAATCTGACCATTGGAGTTAAAACAATTAACCAATTCTTTGTTTGATTGATTGCACCAAATCTGATTGACATTTCTCTTCTGGTATTTTTGTCGTAGAAGACTATATATAGTTTCATATTTGTAATACATTATTCCTTTTGCTGTTTATATTAAGCATGGAGGCTATTCAATGGATGATGAGGAATAGATGGAGACCAAAGAAAACTCCATTGGCAAGGTCAAGATGTTATTAGCACAGTAGTCCTACATAGAACATAATGGTGGGATAAGATTCAAGTAGCCGAGATTCATGGATATGCGAGGCTATTCCATCTTTGTGGCTTAATTCAGGGATAGAACATGTTAGTTTGGATATGAAATGTAGCTACACTCACGGCCTTTCGTGCTGGGTCATCCTTCTCTCTGCTTGGTTACTGAATTTTGTGTATTTATGGTGTAGGGGCATGTTCGTTATGTGATCTAGGAAAAGTCAACTTGTTCGCAACCATTTGTTTTGTTAACAATTGGCACAATTCCACTAGTTTGAATAGCAGTTGGTAGAAGATCCACAATTTGAAATCTCAAATGGTTTTCTATTTTCAATACTCCATGAGACTTCCCTTTTTAGTCTTTGTTGGTGCTGCTTACTGAAGGCAAATGAACTCCAAACTCACCATACAGGTTCGAAGGTTGCAGCAGCAACTCAAGGAAGAGATTGATCTGCATGTAGCTCTGGCAAATGCGATAACTGATAATGCACACACTGTCGGGCCTTTGTTAGACTCCCCTTCGAAGCTTCCTTATAAAGTATATTTCATTTGTTTAATAGTTATTTCTATGTTGATTTTGATTCAGAAGTTCAGCAATAGCCAACCACAACCTCTTTGATCATGAACAACTATGTAGGCCCAGGACCTTCTTGATACTGTAGCAACATTAGAGGTAACAGTTTCGAAGCTTGAAGAGGAGTTGGCTTCCTTGCAACTTCAACTTTGTCGAGAAAGGAATGAACGCCACCTTGCTCAGCACCATCTTGGATGTTTGCCGTCAGTATTGCCAGAGCAACCATCCAAATCTTATGGTAGTATGTGGGAAGAGGTAAAAATGTGTTCATTTTTATCATCACTTCTATTTGATCCACTTTAGTTTTCTTATATTTCTCCCTGACTTTGCTAGCACATATCTTCTTTGCGGGCTTCTAAGTTTGGGTTAAGTCAAATTTCTAGCTCATTGCAACAAGATCGGTCATCAAATGGGGATTCAGAGTTAGCTATGGCAAACAAATCACTGGATGAATTCCAAGAAGAAGAGGTCTCAGTTTATACCCATCCTTGCAATTTTAGACACTAGCACTTTTCATAATTTAGTAAACTGAAGACGATGGTTAAGTTTTATAGTCAATAACAGCCCAAAACTTTCCTTTTCTGCTTCAGTTATTACGATCCTCTAATGAGGTTGAAGAAGGGAAAAGATTGGATGCTTGTCTTCAGCAGTCTGATGCAGTGGAATTGAAAGACTCTGTCAGTACAAACCTATGGAACAATCCAAACAAGCTTTCAGAAGAAATGGTGAGATGCATGAGAGATATCTTCCTTTGTCTTTCTGAACCATCAGACAGCTCTTCAAAGGCATCTTCTTCAGAGTGTTTGCCTTACCAACCTTCACCAGTCGGTCAGCCATCTCCTTTGATGGCTTCTTCCGATTCATCCTTCATAACCTCGTCTTCTCAGAATGTTTCAACTGACACACGTCTAAGTAATGAGATAGTGGAAGTGGACAGATTTGATCCTTATGGAGTTAATGGCAAGATAAAATGGAGGAATATTGGATGCTATAGCATGGCAATGGAGGTATCTTGGATGTCTGTGGGCAAGGCACAACTAGAATATGCTGCTGAGGCTTTAAAAGGTTATAGGTATGGAACTCTATTCTATATCATTGTAAATGACTTATTTCATGTTGAGATTTTCTTGTATCCTATGCTAACTAATCTGATCTCTGTTTCTCTGCATGTAGAATCTTATCTATTGAAACTACAGAGAAAATGGCTTCTGAATCTCTTAAACCTTAATAGTTTAAAAGGATTGGTGGTAGGCTTATTTCCCAAGTGAACATATATTCTTAAGATTGCCCATTGCAGTTAGCTGCTTTTCTTATTTTTACTTATGGATATTGTCCTTAGAGTTGGTGCTAACCTAGTAATCCACATCTATGCTTTTCCCTTTTGATTCCATTAGGCCATGTTAGTTCTAACTATTTGAGGTCACTTAGATGAATTTTTTTCCTTTGAATTCTTTGAAGTATGTTAAAGATGGCTTTTTTTATTATTCTCTCCATTTTTCAGATCTCTTGTGGAGCAATTGGCAACAGTAAATCCAGCCAACTTGATTGGCAACGAGAGGCTTGCCTTTTGGATTAATGTGTACAATGCCTTGATAATGCATGTAAGTTTCTAGTTACTGGTAACAAATTGTTCTGAAGATTGTAGTTTCACTACCCGGTCGACTTAAAATTATTTCACAACAGAAGACAGAAAGCAAATAAGAACATGTAGCTTCTGCACATAAATGTTTAGAAGGTTACAGAAAAACTTTGCTTCTCCTAGGAATAGCAGGCAGTTTTCTAAGGCACGTATACAGACTGTTTGATTTATATAACAACTTTGAATGTTATTCGTGTAAATCCGTTTGGTTGCAAGTTCTTGTTCCTTCTGACTAAAAAATAAAGACAAACTAGGAAATGAAGCAAATTAAAATAGAGTTTTACCACAACTTCCCTGCAATCTTAAGTAAGAACCAACTTGGAGAGTTCATTCTAAGACTTAAATTTGTAATTTACATTAGTGCCTCAATCGTCTTGCTTTGTTTTGTGGTCGATATCATGTTGCTTTAGATATAATTTGGGTGTTGAACTGCAGGCCTATTTAGCATATGGAGTTCCTAAAAGCGACATCAAACTATTTTCTCTAATGCAGAAGGTCTGTCTGTAGTCATGGATTTTGTACCATCTTTAATCCTCATCTCTGTGCTACATCATGACATAGATTTGGTTCTTTAGGCATCTTATATAGTTGGCGGGCAGTCGATCAGTGCAGCTGAGATTGAATTTGTCATCCTGAAGATGAAACCTCTGGGGCATAGGCCACAGCTTGTATGTCCACGTCCACCAAATTTACAATGCTTATCGCTGTATTTCTTGCTCAACTTTACCAAATGATCATCTTCTTTCAGAGTTTGGTATTGGCTCTTCACAAGTTCAAGACTTACGAGGAGCAAAAAAGTTATTGCATCGACAGTCACGAACCTATGTTATTATTTGCCCTTAGTTGTGGAATGTACTCCTCTCCCGCAGTGAGTTTCTGAATCATTTTTACCTTATCAAGGAATGTTTTCCATGAATTAGTAAGATTGAACCACTCATTTGTCTCAAGAATGATTAGCTCACTTCAGTAATATGAAGATCTATTTGAATAGATAGTCACTTGTTAGCTAGTACAAAGTTAGTATTCTATAGAGAAGTACTGGAATAGTTTTTGGACTAACCTCTTTTCATCTAAAGCAAGTACTTGATTGCCCTTATTTCAAACATGAGTGTGTGTTTGTCTCAATGCAGATAAGAGTCTTCAAAGCCGATAACATTCAACACCATCTTCATAACTCCATGCTGGACTATATTCGAGCATCAATAGGTATTAGTGACAAGGGAAAACTGTTAGTGCCAAAATTGCTGCACTCTTATACCAAGGGCATTGTTGAGGACTCTTTGTTGGTTGATTGGATTTGTCGTCATCTATCACCTGACCAAATAGCCATTGTTCGAGAGTCCACATCACAGCGGAAACAAAGGTTACTCGGCGTGCGGAGTTTCAGTATCATACCATATGATTCAAGGTTTCGGTACCTATTCTTGCCCGATGACGATACTTGCGAGAAGTCTTGATAAGGTTGAGAATTGGCATCTTTTTTATCAAAGGCACATGTCCTTGCTCAGGCTTTATGCTTCATCTGAATGCCTGTAAATATGTCTACCAAGTGAAAGATCCATTGATTGTTTTCATAGTAGTAGGAACTGCAGAGAAAAAGATTGTGTGCATAAGCCAATTTGAAGGTGTTCATGCTTGTGCAAGGGAAACTCATACTTGTTCAAATGGTATGATCTCATAAGGGCACAGGAGTCGCCTTTTAGTTTGGTTAGAATTGTATATTGAGATTAAACATAATTGAACCAAAGTGATTTTTTAAGTTACTTGTTCCTCTGTATTCTGTATGATAAGAGAACAGTAGAAAATAAAACAAACTTATTGTAGAATTCTTTTTCTTCTAAAAAGCATTTCAATCATAAATTATTTTCCACAAAATAAACAGGCTGTTAGACTAGAAAAAAAGAAACAAATTCACTACACTAAGTATGATGACATTAGATTCCAACTAATTTTCATGTGAGAAGGCATTGATGCCACGAACCGAAGAAGGTCTGGCTTACTTGCGGTCCATTCATTGGATTGATCAAGCCATTCACCAGAGCTCCCAAGAAACTTTGAAATGTTAGGGATCACCATTTCTCTGCAGTGTAGATGCAACAGAGGCACTTTAGATAGCACACTCCCCTTTTGAACTGCCAAACCTTCGGGCCTCCGGAGCTTGTATGGTTGTCCACTCCATGGCTCGACGTCTTGCCGCGGCATTTGTTTCCATCGCTGGTGCACGAACCAACCATACTTGTAATCTCCAACAATGGGAGTGCCAAGTGCTTCAGCACAGTGAACCCTTAGCTGCAAGGAAAAGTAAAAGATTGATGATCTATTATGCAATTTGTGTTCAGTTTGCTAATTAAGAACCTTTGTTTCCTTTTCTATGATCTGCACATATTTGTTACCACAATGCACTACAAGTGGAGTCCTTTTTAAAATCCCAACATAAACTTCAATGGGTTTCTTTTCTCTAATTTCTAATGATTCATTGGGTGGTTATTGATGGAGGAAGGAGTACTTTGCTCGTCCCACCTGATGCTTGCGGCCTGTAAGAGGGCGCAACTCAATCCAAGAGCATCCATTTATTGTAGGTCCCATCACCCGATACTCAGTTGTAGCTTCTTGAGAGCCATCTATTCCTGAAGGATGAGCTACAATTACTCTTTCTCCTTTCCCATCATTTAGAACTACCTACAGCAAGAAGCACTTGTAATCAGAGTACTGAAACCAAAATTACGAATAATTGCACATTTCGAATATGCAACAAGTAGATTATAAGTTCCACCATACCCTACATAAAGATTCATCCAAACATATATGAGCAAAATACATAATATTGGAATAAAAACAGGTGAGCTACTTGATCATTTAAGAAGTAAAGAAACTACCCTGGTTAGAGGAGCTGAAATAACACCTTCCTTTTCTTTAGGAGTGCCAATTACCAACGCCCAGTACCGTTGCGTTGTTGCCTCACAAGCATTGTTCCAGATCTATATGACCAATAGGAATAAGATTCACATGAGCTGCTGATAAATTTGTTGATTATTCCACTACAAGTTACTGTCCTGACATGTTGAGACAGATTAAATGACTAAATAAATACTTAGAAGAACATCTCTTAGAAGGATATCCTCGTGACAAAACTAATGGTTCCTTCCATAATTAAATTTATTTCACAACCCCCAAAGGACCTTGCATAAGAAGAGCCTATCTTTGTATACCTGCAATTACTCCACTGAGACATTCACAAAATACTTGTATGCTCAATCTATTTGTGGTTATCAGCAGTTGGTGCATACCTCAGAAGATGACTTTGCTAGATTTACATTTGTGAAAAGCCAATGAAGTCGAGTGAAGCTTTCTTTAGTCCTTCCCAGTAATAACAAGCCACTGCTCTCTCTGTCAAGTCGATGAACCTAAGGTTACAAAAGAGGAATAATGAAATTGGATCGGTGGTGCAAGCATGCCATCAATCACCGTTCTGAGAGCATAGCTTCTACTATTCACTTTTCCTACTTCTCAACAATTCAAGTATGACTAGCAATGGTATCGTTGTGTGATCAAAAACATACCCACACATCAAATTGGATTTTGTACAAAAATGTTTCTACTAATGTTCCAGATACATTTCAACTTCACATTTTTAACTGACATGAAGTGATACAGTTCAATTCACCAGAGTGCCTTAGGCCTCAACATGAAAGAGATCCAAAACACAAAATGATTCGAATGGCATTTCCTATTCCAAGGATAGACCTACAATGTGACTAGTATATATAAACAATAAGATGATAAATGAATATAGTTCTAGAGCTTACCAACTTAGGACCCTGATCACTTCCATAAGATAAGGCCGCTGCTGCCAGGATATCCATACTGTTGTGAACTGGTAAATTTCCCTAAAAAAATTCATAAAGGAAAGATAACCCCATCTCTAACTGTATATGCTGATCAGATACTTGAAGAACTAATAAAAAGTCATACATTCACAGGCACTTTAGGGGGTTTATTCAGCACAAATATAGCTGAGTCCTGAAAATTTCATAGCTTGTAGAATAAGTTTACCAAACACAGTATACATGTACAAAATTTTTGAGAAAATAAAGAAGAACATGTGCCAGGAAATGTTAAGAACGAAACAAAGAACTCCAATAAAAGCTCTACCAAGAAAGGACAAAACAAAAATAAAAAACTGGCCTTGTGGATGACGAGTCTTCTCATGTATTCTATCTCATCAGCATTTGGATTCAGAGTTGCAGTTGGAATAGTACTGTATCTCTTTATAATCTGGGTCTCTGCAACTGATACAGGAATATGAATTCTTACTCCTGGTTCCATTACATGATTATGCTTAATCTGCATGGAGACTATAAAAGATAGTTACCCATTCAAAATAAATAGAAACTACTGATACTCAAAAAAAAAAAAAAAAATACAACTAAAGCATATGCACATTTAAAATGATCATGTGCTGTAGACTATACCTTTTCCAAACTGCATGTGAAATTATTTTCTTTAGCTTGATTATCCTGATTTGGACTCGTAATGTACACCTATCAAAAATTAGAGATCTCTCATAGCTGCTGCTTTCTAGAATTAAGTCACAGTTTCCGACTATGGAGATACAGTGACGCCAAACGAGAATTGCTGATATAAAAATTAGAAACCTTGAAGAATATGAACATTAAGCAACATGGACATTGAAATGTAGCCAGAACAATCATGCATATCTTTGGAGATATGATGAGATCGGTGCGTTATTTTAATGATCACACTCAACCACAAGTGATGATCAAATATGACAGATGAATATCGACGAATGATAAAGGTAAGATTTTTTCCCCTTTCGAAGTCTGCACACTAAGATGGATAAAATATTAACACATTTTACTCCACAAACTAAGTGTTGGCTTACCAGTCCCTTGTTGAAATGCCTTCGAATAGCTTCTTCCTCAATATCCGCGAAGTAGTGCTTGACCCAGCTGATGGCAGTAACTCGGCGTTGCTTCCCGCAGGAGTCCGCACTTTTCTTCCGGCCGGGAAGCGGTTCAGTCCCGGAGTAGGGGAAAGGAGGGAGGGACAAGAGCTGCCGCGGCTTGGGGGCCCTTTTGGGCTCTCCGAGACGAGCGATGTTGTTGGAGACGCGGATGATTGGCTCCGCCTTCACAGGAGCCGGAGGCGCGACCCGCGAGAGCCGCCTGACCGCCTCGAATACGACTCGCGGCGGCGGAAGCCGGCGGCGGCGAAGCATAGAGGCGGAGGGCAGAGCCAGGCCGACGGCTGCGCGATGGATGCGATTTTGGACCAAATCGGATCCGTTAATCAACGACGATCATCCATAAACGGGTTCGGGTTGGGAAAATATCCAAACTCCGATTAAAGAAATGGAAGGACGTTTTAATGTGATATCGAGCAACTCGATAATGGGCCCAATTGGACTTTTAGTGAACGGCCCGGCCCATATTTTTGCCCAAATATAGTGTGAAAGAGGGCTCGCGGGGGTTCCAGGTTCGCGGGGGATCGAGGTTCTTGTGTCTCCGACGACGCCGACTACAATTCCAGAGGGTTTGGGCGGCGGCGAAGAGAGAAAGAGCCATGCCGGCGCTTACATGCAACGCTTGCAACAAGGAGTTCGAAGACGAGGTGCAGCAGAAGGTCCATTACCGGTCCGAATGGCACCGTTACAATCTCAAAAGAAAGGTGATGGATTTTAGTCACTTGCCTTCTAGGGTTCGCCTTGCTAGTCTCCTGATCTTCGAGTTGTTCGAATTTTTTTTCTCCCCTTAATTTATTAGGGGTTTCCCCTTCTCGCTTTGTTGGTCTGTTGAATGATTAGGGTTGTGGATTAGTTACCTTTGCACATGGGAGGGCCTTGTTGAAAATTTGATATTGCATTTTCCTCTCTTTTATCTTTGGCTTTCTCAATCTTGTCGAATTCTTTTATATAAATAAGACATCTGGTTCAGAACAAAGGGGGGTTTTGAAAAGGCTTTTAGATTTGTTAGACTGCATAATCCTTTCCACGAATCACGAAATCCGTCAAATTTTATTTTTTTTCTCCTCATTGAGGAATTGGAGATAAGATATTTTGGATCTAGTACGCTTTGATTGTGTATCACATAAAATGGCTATTTGTTAATCTTCAGTTTGAGTATATCTTTATCTTTTGCCCATTTTTGTTTTGTCGCATTGTCGAAATGAAGAATAATACAAAAGGATTAACTTTGAACCGGCAGAAAGTGACCTTGCTAATAGAATTTTACTCAAATGTTCGATAGAAGTATTAACCACAGTAAGGTACTTTAACTCAAACATTGTGATGCGCACAAATTTTTTTGAATAAAGTTGGTGCCAATGTCGCAGGTTGCAGGGGTCCCAGGAGTAACAGAAGAGTTATTCCAAGCTAGACAGTTAGCTCTTGCGGAAGAGAATAGCAAGCTGAGTGCAACGCCAATGCTCTATGGATGTGCTCTTTGTGGCAAGGACTATAGAAGTTCAAAGGCTCATGCTCAGCATCTTAAATCACGAGCTCATGCTATGAAAACATTAGAGAAGGTGGGCCCTTCAGCTACAGTTATTACAACAGTAAAACCATATGCCGCTCGAACATTAAATAAGACAACTAGGAAGGCTCAAGTCATTGGAGAAAATGAGGATGATGATGGGAGTGAAGATGAATGGGAAGAAGTCAATCCTAATGACATGGATGTGGCTTTCGAATCTTTGTCATTTTTGCATGATGAGGATGGCAAAGTTGCTGCTGATGATGATGAGCAAGATGATGTCATTGATGAAGAATTGGATACCTCTTGTTGCTTTATTTGTGATCAAAAGTATGAGAGCATAGAAAGTTGTATGGTTCATATGCACAAGCAGCATGGTTTCTTCATACCTGATATTGAGTATTTGGTGGATCCTGAGGGCCTTCTTACATATGTTGGTCTTAAGGTGGCAATTTCACTCGCTTTTCATATGTTTTCAAAATCATGCCTTAAAATTTTTCCATCTGGAAAAATCATTCATTTTTTTCTAGCAGGTAAAGAGGGATTTTGTGTGCTTGTACTGCAGCGACAGATGTCTTTCCTTTCAAAGCTTGGAAGCTGTAAGGAAGCATATGATTGCTAAAGGTCATTGTAAATTGCGTTATGGAGATGGTGGTGATGATGAGGATGTGGATTTGGAAGATTTCTATGATTATAGCAGCAGGTTATATTCTGGGTGTCTTGATTGTTAACATCTTTTTTTTTTCTTCAATGTCATCATGTCCCAACTTTTGAGGTCACCTATTTTTTAAAATTACTGCAATTCCATGTTCCAAGATTACAATCTGCAACTCAATTACTGCTCATGATCTCAAATATCAATTTATATTTTAATATAGAACCATGGAATCAATATTCATCTTTTTGACTCTTTGAATCAATAATATGTCAAGTGGATCATTAGGGATGTGTAACCTTGCTCTTGTGATCTATTCTGAAAACTTGTTTGTCAGAAGCTAAAGAAATGGCTGATATAGAAATTATGTTAAGCTTATTGTTGATCTTGGCAAAAAAAAAAAAAAATGCAAAACCTGATCGATGATTACCTAGAAAAATATCCTGAACATGATAGGTATTCGTTTGATCTTTTGGACATTTGGATAATTGAGGAAATTTCTTCTCTATGTTAATTCAGTATTGATCTCAAATTAACCTCATGTTAGTGTGAATTTACAACAACAGCTGTGCTAGTCACAATATGGCCAGTTGCATGAATCTTATGCTCCAATTGAACAATATGTAAGTGTATCTTGCAAATCATTTTTAATTATATCAACTAAAATTTTCATTACATTGGTCTCTCAATCTCATGTATTCATTGATCTATTCAAATCATATCTATAGGTAATTTGATACTCTTTGAACATGTGTGTACTGTATTAATCTTTTTTTCTCAAATTCTATCATCTAGCCACAATTAATTTCTTTTGTATAATACTATTTTTCCTTTTTTTTTCTTTTCTATTAACTATGCTCATCCATCTTAGCAATCTTGAAACTTATGTTAACGCCACTGGTTTTTTATCTGTTTTTTATTGAAGAAAATGCAATTTTTTTGATACTAATGTAGATTTAGATTCTATTTAATTTGAATTTGCTCTAATTGAGATTTATTTACTACATTTGACATCTTGTATTTTTTTCCCCTAGTTATGCGGATGCAGATGGTAAGCAATTGATGTCTGTAGAAAACATGGAAAATAGTGTTGAACTCGGGAGTGGAGGTGCTGAGCTCATCATAAAGCAAAAAACAGAAACTGGAGTATTTGTTCGGACTCTAGGATCTCGGGAATTTCTTCGTTACTATCGCCAAAAACCACGGCCTTCCCCTACACGTGAAATTGCATTGGCTCTTTCTTTAGCAACAAGGTACTCACACCTTTACTTTGGATACATTTAGAATTTTATTGTTGATTGCATCCACATTGTTCTGTAAAAAGGTTTATTTTCCTGCCAAGATCCTTGATCCCATTGCATGTGAGAGTCTTTCTCTTGATATTTTAAAGTTATTTTAAAAAATATTATTATCTTTTGATTTCATGCTTTTTACTTGCTTTGATTTATTTAATCTATTGGATTGTTCACATGCTATAAAGTTCCAACTATTTGCCTTTATATCAATCTTATCCTGCCATTAAATTTTATGTAATATATCACTATAATCAATTGTTTGAATCCAATAATAAAAATAAGATTTGAATTGCTACATTAATTAGATATTATTAGAATTTTCTTTGATCTCGTTAGGAAATATTGTCCTAAACTAGATTCCTTAATTTCCTGAACAATTGAATTTATAAACACGTTGCTGCATTGTGTTGTTTCTGTTCTTTTATACATTGCACCGTTTTTATATTTTCTTTCTCAGTTGATCATATGCTCCAGTTAGTCTTGTTATTTTAATTTCCCATTATATTCAAGTATACTAATCGCCGTTTCCATTGACTAAGGAAATAGATTGCAATAATCTTTACATTTCTCACCTCAGTTCTTTATCATTTTCTTTAAAAAATCCTTGACTTATTATTCCCTTTTTTCTTTTTTTGAATGTCTTTATCTGAATATTGGCTGTTCGTATCTGCATTTTGGATTCTTCAAGTCGAATTGTATCATTCTAGGAAAGAGATGTTTTCTACAAGAAACAACCTAACAAAAGGCCTTACTGCAGGTATCGCAGCATGGGCTTGGCAACAGTACATTCGAAGGAGCCAAATGTTAGGATGAAAGTTATTAGGGAGATAAACCGGCGTGGAGTCGAAGCTATGCGCTCGAAGATTGGGATGAAGAGCAACGTCATTAGAAATCTCCCCAATAATGTGACATATTAAAGCATAGCGAGCTTTTTTATTTGCTTATTTATTATACTAGAATGAAAACGACCTGAATGGAGCAGAATTGGCATCAAGAGCGTTTTCATATTCGTATGGTCCTGTTTGATAGATTTTGTTCTCTGTGCTTATTTTGTAATGGTTTTCTGATATTTGCTTAACAGTATAACATGAATAGATTCTTCATGGCCTTGTAGAATCATGCAGCAACTAAGCTGTATATCTCTCTCTCTTTTTTTTTAATCCTAATGTATCATGCTGTGTGTGCTAGAAATGCTTTAATTGGAGATTCAGTCCAGATGTAAGTATGGTCTTTGTTGCCTCCGGGACATAGCTGAGTTGATTACGACGTAGCAGATTTGCAGAAGAGGGCAAGGGTTCGAATCCTGGCGAAGTCAGGGAATATCTTCTTGCGTCGTGATCAATTACAGTTTCTTGATTTACCTTCTCATAGATGGTCGTGGGGCCGATCGTGTGGGGCCGTTAAAGTGACGGATCCATTAGAAAATATGGCCTGTGTTAAGGTATAATACTTATTTTATTTACCTAACAACTATCTATATAACGATTAGTTCACAAAACATATTAAATTGTATCCAGTTACGTAATGCCCAATATTATTATCCAATTTGATTTAGAATTGTGTATGATAATCAAAAGACGAGATATCGTCCTCTATTATAGATCTGACAATTTATCATTGGATCAAGCAAATACAAGAACTTTTTTTGTTTCTGAAAATAATAAAACTCGGAAAATGTATATATTATCAATAACCTGAGATACAATAGATATTTATATCCAATAAATCAATATTGTTATTGTAGATTTATAAGAAGAATGTACAAAGTCACTATAAATTATAGGTGTAATATAGTTTTTATCGCATGATACTTTTTTTATGTAATAATATAATAATTTCAATGAAGTTTATCTATCTTTGGCCTTTTTATGCGCATCTCAGAAATAGATTACCAGACATATCTGTTACAAGCATATAATTCATTCAATAATCATTAATTTTCCATTCTGTCTGAGGAAGTGAACTATGAGATCATAAATATGAAATATTTGTTTTGTTTATTCTACCAATACGATTATATGAAAAACCTATTAGAACAGTTGCATTGAATTAGCAGAAAACCATATGGAAATGAAGAATACAGATGAAATTAATGGTTCATTCTAGATATTAGTTGCATAACTTAGTAAGAAGTAAATTAACAACTATGTAGCATATAATTCATCACTCAAACATACTATTTCAACCTTGACTCAACTAAAGCATTAATTCTTGTAGCATGTACAAAATAACAAAATTGCTTTAAGAACAGAACATGAAAGCAAAGACATGACTGAAATAGAGCCTGATACATGTGTTCAACTCGGAGCCCTCCGAGGAATGCTCTTGCGCCGGTGCCTCTTTTTCTTAGCACGATCGCCTTCTTCCTCTTTTGCCACCTCTGTTTCGCGTGATGGAGCCCCTACAAACTCAGGCTTCTCTACCTTCTCTATCCCTTCATCCTTACTCTCCTCTAAATCTCCCTTAATTATCTTCTTAGGCCTTCCTCTTCTCTTTTGTTGGTGCACAAAATCTAAACCAGCCTCACTTTCTCCCCACACTCTCTTCAGATTTCTCTTCAGCTCATTACTCTCCTCCATGGTTCGACAGTTGCTACCATAAGCTCGTTTTTAAGTATGGTTTAAGATTTGGTGAGTTCAGTAAGATGGTTTAAGATTCTAGCAGGAGATTTAATTACACCTTTGTTGTGAATCCCATATATGGATTGTAGTGGGTAGGGAGATTATAAAAATGAAACCAACTACAAGTGCAAGGAAGTGTACTGGTTTGGTTCATCTCACTTCTAATTATGAACGGCTAAAATTATCACTAAAAACTAATAAATTAGTAAAATAATGAAGAGAAGTGTGCTGAAATGGAAGCATTCAGATTCTGAACTTACAGAGTGAGTTCTATCTAGTCCAAATAAAGTTTTCTCATTGATATCTCAGCCTGTAGCACTTATGATAATTCAAACTTGCTGATAGGTCAAGTTCTTTTCAAGTAAGATTAACTTTCACTTAACTTATGGTTGGTACAATTTTTAGCCTACTCAAGCATATATATATAGAAGAATGAATGTGTACCACATGGACTAAAACAAGTTAGCTAATGACCTACATGATCATCCTATATTTGTTCGAGGGACCTTCTACTGCTAGATGTCACTCAACTGACGGCTCTGGAAAAAGAGTTCATTGATGACCACAAGCAAATAACACATGGAATCATGTGAATATTGCATGCACAAGCAAAATCCTTATTTCCTATCTTGAACAGTCATTGAAGGGAGCAGGTACACTTTAGTGTTGTTTATCTAAGCACTTTAGATTCAGACATCTAGGCATTTCTTATCATGTATTTACTTTTGCTACTGTATGCTTTTGTATGGATTAGCTCCAAGTGGATGGAAAAACAACATTTCAAAAACCAGTATGAAGTTAGTAATTCTAACTGAACTCTGTTCTCTCCAAGAGTAGAGATACTCCAGTAAGAAATATGAATGAAAATTGAAAGGTGAAAGGTTTTGGATAAGAACCTGAAGACTGTGAATCAACATTAAAGCCACTCCAGTCTTGTTTTCTAAAAATGGCAGATATCTGGCTAAACGAACTGTTCAGCAAGTCTCCCTCTTTGTCTATGAACTTCAACTTGAAAGTGTCTTTAGTGATTTAGTGGGTAATGGCCTTATTCTTCTCAGTTTCTGATCTTTGTCAAGCTCCTTGGAGTCTGAAAAATTGACTGCGGTCCAGTTAGGTCCATTTATGACCCAACATTTGATAAGAATTAACAAAATTTGCTTGGACACTGTCAAAGTTTGTTTGTGGTCCACCAACTTAGGCCTGTTCAATATCTCCAAATTGCATATAAACTTTATGTGGCCTCACATTGGTGAGGATTAGTCAACAAATACTCTTCTGCCATGTTATACCTAGTGAAAGTTTGCATTCATCCTCAATTTGGCACATAAATCATATTTACAAAAGAGACATCCCAGGTTGATTCAGATCAGGAGCCATACGCTGAGGTAATATAGCTCTGCGGCAAGTGTAACAAAAACAATGAACTATTACTCAAGAACACAAATATTTACTTGAGGACAAAAATTATTTCTTATCTACAATATCCTTCCTCTACTCATTTTGGTTGTTTCAATCAACCAATGACACAAACTAATAGAAGCAATTCTCACAGATGGAACACAAAGCAACAGCAATCAACAGGAACATACACTAAGCACTAACAGGCATTAAATGAACTTAATCGAGTGACGGTTGTCAAAAGTACCAAAAAATCAAGAGGAAGGGACTTCTTTTTTCATATTGCACAGAAAGAATTACTGTGGGCTCTAAGGTGCCACTGGCTGGTTGGAATCCTCCAGTATGATTTTAGCTTTTACCAAAAGATATAACCAGCGAGAATGGGCAGCTCTTGGTGACACAACCTATTGTTTGCTAGTTGAGACTTTGGAATTCAGAGCACAGCTGCTCGTAGTCATTTAAAACGGAAAGATACAAGGATAATTACAGGAAGGAACTTAAAAATAGCACATGCCTCTGCATTTTTGTAGTGTGGAAGTATATCTCCCTCCGATGTTACAGCAGCACTAAAGGAATCTGACTCAGTCATCTAGATGCTATATCACCGAAGTAGGCAGTAATTGCTTTGACTTTAGATTGTACATGATTTTCTTCTAACTGCATTATAAAGTTCCAAGAGTGGGTGTTCAAATTCAACAATAAGATAAGAAATAAAAGGAACATGAAGCAGATGTTTGGTAAGTTCAACACATGTAACAGAAGCTACTTGATGCAGGTGCTGCATGCAGTGAACAGAAAACTAAGGACTCAATCAAGATCAAACTAAGTATTATGAATCAAAGTTGACTCACAAAATTTTTGACAAATAGCTGTTCATGGAACAGGGCAACAATTGCACCTTCCCTGCATCTGATAAATGATAGCCAAGTAGCAAACTAGTATGTCTGGTTATTTATTCATGGGCCTTTCTCACATAATTGCAAACAAGCAAAATGATTACAAGCTCAGGATTATGCTCAATAAGAATTCATTTCAAACAGATAATCTCATTTATGTTCATTTAACAAACAACTACATTATTTCTTTTTTATTCCTCAACATGCCCCCATTGCCTCAGTACAAGATCAAACTCTAGTAGGATTAAAGCTTCGACAAACTTCAAATTGGTCCAATAAGGAGATATCAAGCAGCATACAAGCTATACTGCACAATAGCATGTTAATAGTAAGTGTTCATAAACTCATTTTCTTTCCTCTCCTTCCTAAAACAATACATGACCTTCAATAGGTAATATCTTTTATGATAACCAAGACCTGCAAAAGTTGTTATATTCCAAACTAAGTTCTCTTTGGCAGAAAAGTTCCATCAGGGAAACTTCAGAAAACAGAAGAAAATTTAAGGAAGAAATGATGAGATTTTGAACCACTTATTTGGCAAACATTTAATTTTCTGAATTATGCTTCAGAGTGGAACCTCAGTCAACCTTCTTTTTATTGAATCTGGTTTGAAATTACTAGTTTCTCTAGTGAAATTCCCAAAGACCTTAGAAGTTTTTAAGGGGAAAACTCCTTGAGATTTAAAATTCACATTGGAAAAAGTAACAGGGACAACAAGGATTGCCTAATCGAAATTCAAAAGAAAATCAAGATGATGAACTTTACCTCAAAGTTTAGGGGAGGACTAGACAACCAAGAGAGTTCTTCCACTTGGTTTACATCCACATTACGAGGCAAAAACATAATGATGTTTGGAGTTATTTTCTGTGCTTGCTGGAAGATTGAGTACCTAAAACAAAATTTCTCTTATTGTTCTAAAGCATCACTCTTAAAAAAGAACAAGAATACATGCTAGAACTACAGTGTTGAAAAAGAGTACAATTAATTAAGAACAATGAGAAGCATAAATTTTTATAACTTGTATATATCCAGAGGTAATATATCAATTTCAAATTTAATGCAAATGGAAAGACAGACTTGACAGAAGAAATTTAACTCAGATGAACACAAGGAAATATCTATCAGTGAGAAAGATAAATCTCCCTTGAATCTTGGACCTGGTAAACATAACCATAAACTGGAACCATACAGGTGATTTCTCAAATCTTTTGTGGGTTAATAATTTATGCTAAAAGAAATTCCATAACATAACAACAGTTCAGGTTCTGCATGGCGTATTTTATTCATATGCATTTCTGAAGATCTTCAACAAAATTTCTTGAAGCAGGACCAGTAAAGCTCGCTGCAGCTATTCCTGAATGTAAATAGTTCTATCAAAATCAAATTTCAGCAATTATGGTTCCTTGAATTTTGAAGTGTGAACTATTCCAGAGGTGAGCCTATGAATAAGTTGAATCATTAGTTAATACTCACAAAAAGGTTTAGATAGTTTTCAGTCTCCAGTTACATGTCAGTTATAAAGTCAATTTAATATCTGTCCGGAGGGCTTATGACAGAAGCAAACTGCATAGCTCCTTGTGAATACTACTGTCTTTTGGTTGCAGTTAGCAAGCATATAAGTCTCAAATTTTAAAATGATAAAATTCAACACTCAAATTAACTCTAGCAATCTATAAGAATGGCTAAGATTTACTGCTCCCTGCTGTCAAGTTTCAATTAAATTAGGGAAAAGGTGCAACTATACAAACAACAACTAGGAAAAGAAACACACCCATCTTTTGGCTTCAGAAAATCAAGTGTGTAATTGTCCAAATGTCGATATGATGGTCCTCCCCAAGGTGGTGATAGGAACAAAACGTCCCCCTGATAAATAAGGATGAATTAACATTAAAATAGGCCAGCATCTCAATGAATCAAGCATGTTAAGAAATTAATTAAATATCTAATCTCCAAATTCGGGACAAGAAAGATGGATCAGATTAATTGGCATCTTTTTTTTGAACAAATTAGATATGAACAATTGGAGAACTAAGATACAACAATAAGAAGTAACAAAAAAATGTACCACCAAATTCTTCACAGGATTAACACTTCTATTGCAAGAAATAAACATAAAATAGATCAGTACGATCTGAAACTCATAGCATGTATAGAATAGATGCCTTAGAATCTAACACATTGAGAATACTGCACGCAGAGAACATTTTCAAAATTTAAAAAAAAAAACCAAACTTATTTGTGATTTAAAATCTGAATATAATGGTGTCTTCATTGGTGGAGGAATAGTGAAAAATATGGCACAAACTTTCAAGAATGGAGCGAGATGAAAGAAATCCCCGATGACAAAGTCGATTCTATCCTCCACCCCATAAATCTTCGCATTGTTGACTGCAAACTCAACTTTTCGCGGATCAATATCTACAGCAACAACGTGGCAACCCCTGAAAGGACTATCAGTGAATCACCGTGCAAAAGGTCGAATCTTCTTCGACTGTGAAATCAAAAGACCGCACCTTGAGGCGAACTTGATGGCGTTGCCGCCGACGCCAGCAAATCCGTCCAGGACTAGGGAGCGCCCGCGGTGGACGTAGGCGGAAGCTCTTTCAGCATGGGCAACGGCGATCGCTTCGGGGGTGACGGAGTACCAACCCTCCTCGTCCATAAGGACGCCGTCATCGAAGCGGGAGAATAGGGAATAGCGCTGGTGCCAGTATCTAACGATGGAAGGATTCAGCATAGCGTGGCTTTGCTCCAACAGAGGAAGTTTGCACTTTTTCCTCTGCGATCGGCGTTTCCGCTTCTTCGGGTCGGCCATGGCTTCCGCCGTCCGGTGGCGATGGCCGATGAGACGGCTAGGAAATTGCTATTGGTACGGTAGCAAATTGGTTTATTAGGCCCAATACGGCCCACTAGAAGCCCATATCTACTATATATAAATTTGTAAATATAGCATTTTGCACAATTTTTATTTAGTGATTGCTGATAGATTATGGCTGGCAATTGATTACGACGTAGCAGAATTGTTGAATTAGACAAGGGACGAATCTCGGTAAAGATAATCCTTCTTCATCGTGACCAACTATAATTTTTAGATTTATCTCTTCACATATGATCATAGGACCGACTGTGTGGAACCGTTGGAGTGACAGATTACATCTTTTTTACTGAACTAATTAATTAGTTGTTGAAAAATAAATAAAAAAATTCGAATAATGCCAATATGATATCTATCTCTTCTTGTGCAAAAATGTGGATCCGCCACCTTAGCGACCCCACACGGCCGGCCCCACAACCATCTGTGAGGAGGTAAATCAAGAAAGCGCAGTTGGTTACGACGCAGGAGGGTATTGTCTGACTTTGCCAGGATTCGAATCCTTACCCTCTTTTGTAAATCTGTTGCGTCGTAACCAACTCACCTATGCCCCCGGGGCTCTATCTCTTCAAATAGTAGAAGATTAGTACACTTGATGAACATAACTTTACAAAGATTCATAGTAGATTTCAGAAACCAACATCTTTGCAGAGTTGAGATCTTCTTCACTCGTTTTGATCAACTATACCCACAATTCTCCTCCGCGATTCCTAACCTTGATCCCACAGTATCATACACCACCCTCAGATTCTTCTGCTGGTAGTTCCCAATGATCCCAACCTCATCCTCATAAGCAAGGCTCGCGAAGGCCAAGCAGGCCTGAGATGCATCTTGCTTCACGAAATAAAGCACTCCGCTGACGTCTACTTCGACCTCGGCATCGCCTTCGAACGCGAGCCTAATGGCGGGGATGCTCACTTCCTTGTGTCCAGCCAAGTTGAAGCAAGTTTCGAGAATCGAAAAGCTGGGCGCGGGCGGAAACCTGGAGAATTGCCTCAAGAACTCATCCTTCAGCAGCTTGTAGACTGAAGGAGCAAGCCTGGTGATCACCGTGCCGGAGTCGATCAACACTTTGGTGCTGAATTGGTCTGTGTCTCCGAGTGCCACACCGCCGATGCTCATGCCAGTGAGATTGAGGAAGTAGGAGGATGAGTCAGAAACCATGTTGGTGAACACAAATGGTGTCGAATTCTTGTAGACATTGTAGGCATTGCCCAAGATCAAGGAGCCCGACGAGTCGAATTCCCGAGTTGGAAGACAGTATGAGAAGAGGCCCCCAAATTGAGGTGTTGTTTGAGAGATGAGGGAGAGCTGAGACCTGCCGAGCCCCATGAGACCAGAAGTCCCGCCGAACATGCCTCCATTGCTTTGCCCACACCCAAACACAAATCCTTCCACAGAGACACTCCCCAAGCTCACGCTGTCCCTGGCCAACACTCCATTGGTGTAGGATCCGTCCCCGTAGCTGCGCTCGTAGTTGCAGCTCGGCCGGTCGGCGCGGCAGACGTCCGAGATTCCGGCGGCCGCCTGTAGGGAATCGCAGGTGGAAGTGTTGCATGGGATGGACTGGAAGGAAGGTGAGGCAGCAGGGTCGAAGAGAGGGTCTTCCTGGGTGTAGCAGGACTTGCACGGCATGCACTGAACCCAGGTTAAGTCACTCCCAGTGTCCACTATCACTGTCATCTGCTTGCCACCGAGCTCGATTGTGACGACGTAGTTCAAAGTTTGGAGCTTTGCTCCGGAGTCGAGAGGAATTCGAGCTTGTGATGGAGCTGCTTCTGCCTTGTAAGCCAGTGTATTTCCCATCCGGAACTGTAGAGATTGAACTCTGGCATTGTCATCAGCTAAAAGCTTCCAAGTCGTGTCCTTTCTGCTCGCGATTGGTCCAAAACAGTAACTTTGGTGCTTCATTTCTAGTACTGTTGCACCATCTACTCTTCCTGGCACCAAGAGCACAACCTAAATCCTAAATTTATTCTGCATTCAAGATTTTTAAGGCTGAAAAAGAAAGAGAGTAGGTATGAACTAACTGAACTCACTTGATCTCTGTGGTAGGCATTTCTCAGAAGTCTTGGTAACCCCGAACTGAAGTTGCTGCTGCAAAACCAGCACCTTCTTCTCTCCGAGACATGAAACGACACTTGCAGCAGCGAGCACAACAAGAGGAAGAAGGGAAAACCAGGAGGAGGTGGCTCTGGTTCCCACCATTAGAAGGCTCGCCACTGAGGCAGCAGAGAAGAGTTGGGAGGGAGATCGAGGAGGAGGAGGGAAAGGAAAGGGAGTGGGAGGGAAAGAGACAAGGGAGGGCGAATGGGAAGATTCTTGGATGTGGTGTAATTTGGCATGGCAACAAAGGATAAGGGGCTGGCAAATTGGACCTACTACACAGTGCGTTGGAAAATTATTGGGGCTTCACGTGCATGACCTCCCACAGACACAGGCTCAGTGCTCTGTCCCGTTGGCTTGGTTATCCGCCATGGCCACGAAGCATTCCTGCAAGCTGTTCGGGCGAGAGAGAAAGAAAAATGAAGGCTTTATTTCCTTTGATTTCTTCTGCAACAGTTTCACCCGTGAATGGAGAATGCTCATGCTCCATGACATTGAGGTAGAAACCATTTCTTGATCAGAAAAAGTTGTGGGGTCATTAAAACTTGCTCGTATGAATCAGGAACTAAACTTCAAGGTTCCAATGCTGAAACGTATTCGCATGGTGCATTTGTGCATGTTTGTGCGAGACGATTCCCTCCCTTTAGTTGGAGTAGCAGCATGGGAGATATGTAAATACGTACTAGTCAAAACTGAGTGTAACTCGACCAACAAATTCCTGCAGGGGCAATTCTACCTTAACTGGTTTATTATGTCAAGATTTTACGGGAATATCATGAACTTAATTTGTCCTTGATTTATTCAGTCATGTATGAAATTGATAGCTAATAGAAAAAATTATTGATAGTGAATGACAGTTGATAGAATAGGATAAGATTAAGTGTTAAATGATTTGGTTTATAGAATGGAATAGATTGAGTATTTTCATTTCTATGTTTTGTCTTTGAGTAGTTTTCCAACAGGGTGCTGGGGATTATAGTTATGTGGAAGTAATGAAATGAATAACAATATAATAGGTTAGGAATATGAGAAATGAAATTGATATAGAATAGAACAAAATATGTATCCCTCGGAGGATTTGTGCATGGATCTAAGAAATTAATGATTCACCTGGCTCATGTGGCCTGTCTAAGGATATAGTTACTGAAAAAAAATGATTATTCATTTATTTGATTTCCTGGGGTCCTTATGAACTGTTTATGCATATATATCAGTGGCTAATTACATTAAATTTTCCAATCCCTCTGTCTCTTGATCTAGATCTAGGCCAGAGGGTATCGTAATAAAAACCCATTAATATTGTCCTCTTCTCGCTTCTTTCACTAGACACAGTCTGTCTCTCGATTCCAACCGCGGCAGCCGACAATTATCAATATGATAAATATATTGTTATCAGAAATTGATAACCATATATGATTATGATTGTGATTGCAATCCAAATATGATAAATTATCAAAAATTAAAATCAATTTATGATTGATATCCTCAACTTGAAACACGTTACAGGTTTCCCTTCTCTGTCTCACATGTCTCCTATTAGTTTGGATATTTTTCTCCCTTTGCTTACTAGTTTATGAGAGTAGGAGGGCATCATAATCTAAGAATTTCTTAGAGGGTTCAGACTCAGAGAAAGGCTCTTGCGTCGATCAACGGTGAAGGTCTCTGCAGGTCCAGGCCCAGAAAAGGCAGGAGACGATGGTAATGGTGTTGTGGCATATGATGATGGAAAAGCAAGTGAGAACAACAAAGATGGAGATTTCTAATCAATCGCAAAATTCAATTTGTCCTCCGGGTTTTCACCAGCAAACGTAGATTGTAGGAAATTTATTCGACACAGTTGTATGTTCCGGTTCTAGACTCATGCAAGTATTTTTCCCAGCACTTTCCTTTTGTTATACGTACCTTTTGTATGAAAATCTGGAGAAAAATCGGCCATCATGCTGCATTATAAGCTTTGAAGTAGGCATTCAGCTGAAACGTGGTAGTCTAGTTCTTATCATCCGTACACTTGGTACCTTCTCTCTAGATTTCGAGAAATGTCCTGTAGGATGTCTCCACAAAGATTGTCGTATGCCAAGTTTCTCAAAGTTGCTTTTGAGTTGAGTTTTTGGAAACTATAGATGCATTTTCTAGTATGAATTAGGCTCCTAATAAACTCAGCATCTAAAACAGAAAATCTTAGAGACAATAGGTGCTCATGTTAATCTACTACCTGGTGACAGAAGCATAAAGATTTGTTAAGAGAAGAAGAGAGGGATTCGTTGGCTTTAAGGCAGCATCACTAGCTTACATAGAAGATGCTTCGGCAAACTTTGAGAACCTAGAGCATTCATCTTTGAGAAGATCTCGTGGATTGCCTTGCTCAACCTGCAGATAAATCAAAGCGGTAATGAGGAAAGTACCATGACCTGTCATTAGTTATTGAAGAACCACAACTTGCAGTAACAGCTGAAGCATTAAATAGTTTTATGATAAACTATACGTCCAAAATGCACAAGTTACTAATCTAGCTAATGCGATTAATTGGGCCGGAGTCTAAAGCCGTCTGATCTGTTTGTACATCTTGTCATCCTCAATGGTAAATGCATTATACCCAACAGAAAAGAGTCTCCAAATTTTTGATACTTTTTATCTACTAGTGTGCATCATTATTTCCCAATGACAAATGGTTGAAAAGCATATTTTGACTTCTAGTTGAATCCTAAATTACATCTGTGATAAAGCAATTGCTTACCAGGATGCCATGGTCAAGAACTAAAATACAATCCATCTCTAGCACTGTAGAAATTCGATGTGCAATTGTCAAAACTGTTGTATCCTGGCATTCAATGGAGATGGCATTTTGCAGAACTAATGCTGTTTGTGTGTCAACACTGGCTGTACATTCATCCAAGCAAAGTATCTGCAAAAAGGATACTTTGTCTATTCAGCAATGCCGACTTGGTCAAGCCACTAAGTTACATCACAACAACAAGCCATATTATTCTCAACCATCTGAGCTAAGCTACTTAGGATTCAGCACGGAACACAATAAATCAGCTTTCAGCATTTTTATTTTTGTCAATTTACTACTGCCACGCCCCACATTCTGTTATGACAGACATAAAGACAAGTTACATTAACACATTAGCTTCATTAACCCTCCAGCACGGAACAATTGTAATTTGACATACGAGATATAAGTACACTTTAAATTATTTAAATCTATGCTGTAAACCATATATAAAATGTAAAAAACAACAATTCATAAATAATCTGGCACCTTGGAAGTGATAGCTCAAGGAAAATGTTGAAAACTATAAATATGTGACCATAATGAAGTTAAGATACATGATGTTTTTCCACCATTAAGCCTTGCCTACTAAAATATTTTAACATTTTGTTAAATGTTTTTAGGTTCCTCTGCTGCTGACATAACTAATCCAAAACTTACCCAACCTAACCATCTTAACCACTTTTTCCCAGCTCTCTCTCAATATTGTAGATAAAGAACCGGCTTCAAAGGCTGAAAATTGAAGTTGTTATTGCGATGTACTGCAAACTATAAACCTGCCACAGTAGATGAACATAGGAAACAAATGGATACTACAAAGTAAAAGCATGCATATCCTCGAAACAATGTAAGCATAAGAGCAATTCAGATAGAAGAAGGAAGAAACATTAGCAACAAACTACCAGTCAATGCCTAGTAGGAGAATTAACATTTTGCATCAACATGAATAACCAAAGAAAGGACATTTAGGTCACCAATTTTCAATACGGTCAGTGATCTCTTGTGATATTCCTCATCGAAAACAGGTAATATACCTTGGAGGATTTAATGATTGCACGAGCAAGACATATGAGTTGTCGCTGACCAACTGAAAATGATGTTCCATTTTCTTTAACATGAATGCCAAGCCCACCAGCTGTTTCTATGACTTCTTTTATATGACATTTTTCAAGAGCTTCCCAGATTTTGACATCAGAAGTCATGCCAGATAGATCGAGGTTCTCCCTGGAGCATATAAATATCCTTAGTCTTATAACAATGACAGCTTTTTCACACAAGTCGTATCTCTTTACTCACAAAGAAACTCGATATAAATGCTATTTCAGGAGCATAGAACAATAATGATTTTTTATTCTCACCTTAACAAACCTTCAAACAAGAAAGGACTTTGAGGAACTACAGAGAAACGGTCCCGGAGTTCTCTAGGAGCCAAGTCAGCAATATTAGTACCATCTACTAGTATGCGTCCCCTACATATGGGAGTAAGGTGGAAAAGTGCATTCAGTATGCTCGACTTTCCAGCTCCTGTTCTCCCAACAATTCCCACCTAATGTACAAATATAACTCATTCCCATAAAGGATTACAAATGGAAGAAAAAAAGAGTCAAATTTGATATAGCAACAAAGCTATGCGCTCAGCATATCCAACCAAATATCTAACATCAAAGCTTCAAGCTATTCCAGTAAAATTTATACACCACAAACCTTCATGCCTGCTGCAATACTAAAAGAAAGGTCCTTCAAAGCTGCTGGTAGTGATGGCCTATATTGAAGACTAACATGGTCAAATTCAATCTGTCCATGGGGTGGCCACCCTGTAGGCAGAGATTTTGATCCTTGGAGTTCTTCTTGCGGAATGTCCAGGTACTGCATGCATATTCAGTGTTTACTGATAGTGAATGCATCAAGCATAACATGAAATCATCAATTACCTCAACCACTCTCTCAACAGAGACCATTTCTTTCTCTGTTTCAGTGAAACTTGTAAGAAAACTGCTCAACAACGACACTATTGGAGCCGCATAAGATAGGGCCAATCCTACCTGGAACCAGAACAATTTGAGGTCCTTATTAGGAATCATTATCAACATTTATATAAAATAATTTAAACTAAAAGTAGGAAACAGAACATTCCTCAGTTACAAACTTACCAGACCAGGTGTATCCATGGTAAGTGAAAAATCATGTCCATGACCAATGACAGCCATCACTCCAATAAATAATATTACTGAAGCTGACAACAACTAAATAAAATAGTGTGATTACCTCCATAATTTATAGAGTTAAATGCGTCATACATCCAGGAATACTGGTATAATGACTGTGGCCAACTTGTGGAGAACCAAAAACACCTAAATAGGACAACTAAATCAAACAGAAAAACCAAGGAAAGAATAATACTTGGAGGCGCAAAGAAAGCCATAAACTTGCGGTTTGTTCAGAATAGGAAGTTTGCTGATACAACTGGACAAGGTTCAGGAATCTTGCCATGAAGATTTCCTGTCATTCACATCATTAGATCAAAGAAAAGAAATTTGACTTCACAAGTGAAGAGTAACTAACTGGAAGTACTTGTATGTTCATAGTAAAATTTCGGATCAAGATACTTTTAGATAAGAAATTCAATGGGAAAAAATCATATATTTATCTAGAAAGCTTAAGAAAGAGAAACACAAAGGTGTGTGAAATTTTATGCTTTCTAAGCATAAATAATTCAAACATAAAGCAAGGCTATAATAGAATGCTCACTTAAAATGGTACCAACTAGAAACAAACGAATCAGTTAACATGATACCAACTAGAAACAAAGGAAAAGCATGGGTCATATAAGATGCACTTGATCCTTCATATTCAAACACTCAATTTGATAAGCTTGCATGCTAACGTAGAGCTAAAGGATGGCATATTTTCCACTAAGAATTGTGTGATTTATCACATTAATGAACAATTATGCAAATTGTTGGGAGCCGACCCCACTTAGTGGGATAAGGCTTGGTTGTTGTTGGTATGCAAATTGTTGGGAATTTTTCTTCCCCAAAAATATTGATCTTGATAGTAATTATCAAGATTCCAGATCATTTTTAGTCTGACAAGAGAATACATCTGTCTAACAAAGAAAAGAATTGTGATTGGTCAGGATGGTAGAATAAGAATATCCATGTTCACCTCTTTCTTAAACGCCCTTATAGTACATGAACCATCCAATGTTTCTGTGAAAGATGAATATATAGGTGAGCGAGAAACACTGTCTAATCTCCGAAGCTCACGTGAAGTGCACCTGTAGTAAAACTGTAACATAGGTCAGGTTAAAGAACATAAACATAAGATATTTACCAAAATTTGCTATTATCTTTATGGACTCATCATGATGACATGCCAATAGAAAAATAGAAACAATGAGGTAATTTTGCACAAATTAATTTGGGTGGTAGAGTTAAAAAGTCGTCTCTATGTTATGTGATGTTATTTAGAGAATTGATAACCAGGTCCAAGGCATACTTAGTCTTATGCCAATTTTTTTTTTGTTGAATTAGTCATGTTTAGGTCTATAAATATCCGGATTGTAATCCTATTTGATACCACAATATGATATCAAATTTTCAACTAGGTATTGGAGCCTAACCCATCAATCCCATTTATCATGTTGCTATCGCCCCTTTCTTTTTTCCATCCCCACTGCCAATACAAAAAGAGATATTCATTTTGCTGCCTTTCATCCAGCCCAAGCTATTGCCCAAGATCAAATGAAATCCAATATTCTCTCTCCGCCTCACTGTTTCTTCCCAAATATTTCCACCCTCCTGTTCCATCCACCCACATCTTGGACCTATTCATACAGATTCCTTTACCACAAATCCCCTTGTCCAGTTAAAAGGAGAAATTCCTCAATGAAATATGTCTAACATGCTCAAGTAGATTAGTATAGTTGAAGAAAGGCCAATTGATATTCCAACGGATCTAAATGTTAAATTGATGCCAGAACAGGGGAATTCATGATCTCATCCAATTATAGGAGATTAGTTAGAAAGTTGAATTACCTACAAGTCATATCTCAGTTGTTAAGTGTGATTAGTTAATTACTTGAGACTCTATATCATGACCATTTGGAAGCAACAAGTTTTACAATATTCCGAGAATACTCAAAGAAAGACTCTAATATACCATGACCATCACCAGATTATGGGTAAACAACAGATTTGAAGGTTCCCATGGATAGGCAATCCACATCAGGATATTGTGTTCTTGGAGACAACACATGTTATATCTTGGAAGAGTAAGAAAAAAAATGGTTTTGACTAAGTAGAGTGCAAAGACAATGTGCATAGCTCTGACTCTTGCGACATGTGAGCTTATCTAGCACAAAAAGTTAACAACCCAGTTGGGAGATCCTCCTATTGAGCCAATGAAACTACACTGTAGTGATGACCCAGATGTGACACACATTGCTTTCAATCTTGACTTTCATGAGGGATGAAACACATTCAAAGTAATTGTCACTTTGTCAGAGAAGAATTGTTGTTCAAACGAGGTAGTCACTCATTTGTTAGCTCTAAACATCAGTTAGCATTCTGCTAATGAAATCCTTAATGATCCTAGTATTGAATATATTTAAACAAATTGGGATTCTATAATATATTTGAATATGGGGAGTGCTACGGGCCTGATTGTAAATAGTTAGAGGTATTTCAATAAATGCACGGTTAAGATGGATGAACATGTAAACTGTCAATAAGACTAATAGAGAGGAATAATTTTCCCCACTTTAATGTCTGTCTAACAACAAATTTACCACTTCAACCAGGCAGTGTTATATCAGAAAATATGGCTGATATTTACAATTTTTAAAATTATCTTTTTCTGATGAAATTACTTGATGGGATAGTTTGACACTGCTTGATACCTAGAGTTACACCAGTCCGATCTAGTAGCCCACCATGAGAATCAGGATTGAATCAGTTTTTGAATTGATACTTTCACTTGGTGTTTTAAATCAGGATTCCATTACATTCATTCTCCAATGATTGATACTGCTTGGTAACTAGAGATACACCAGTCCAATCCAGTAGCCCACCAAGAAAATCAGAATTTAATCAGTTTTCAATTAATGCTTTCACTTGGCATTTTGAATCAGGATTCAATTACATTCCCTCTCCAAACTCTTTTGTGTTTTGAATGCTACAGGTGGGTAAATGATAAAATTTATCTACAAAATCATCACTGCTCTAGGCATCAAGGCTTCACAAAGCATCACAAAGTTGTTACTTTCATATTTCCAAATGAAACTTGGAACCATTATCATTAGATACTCAATGGCACAACTAAGAACAAAGAATGATGCTAGTTAGTTGGTCTATATTAAATTCTGCATTAGATTACAAAGATATGGGATAAAAAAAACAAATTGGAGTTTGAAAGAGAGTACCTGCAGTTTTTTATAGATAAAACCAAGAGGAAGCAACAATATCAAGAACATGACCTGCATTAGCATTTCAAAATTAACTAGAAAGGTCAGACTTGTGGCAGTACAATTGTTAAGTTGGACATGCATCTTTAGAGTAAACTGTATATCTACCTGTGAATAGGACAAAACTGCTGCAATGCCCAACAAGCTAAAGAAATTGGCTAGGAGAATATTAAAAATAAATGGAAGAGAATCATCAATGGCATAAAGGTCTGAGGATAATCTGCATGCTGAAAATCTTCATTAGTAAACTAATCAGGGAAAGAAGGCAAAAAATATTTCCTGACCTATTAAGTATTCTTCCATTTGGAATTTGGTCAAAGTAGTAAACCGGTGCATTGATAAGCTTACTTAGAAGCTCAGCATGCACCTGAACTGCAGCACGTAGGCCACCATATGAAAATGAAAATGCTCTTGCTAAGGTGAAGATGGAATTCATAACGCCAAAAATGGAGAGTACAATCTACAAAAACATATATATGCATGAATTGCTAATGATTGTTCACTACACAAAGAAACCCACCAAATTGAATAAAACAACTGGCTTCTAGTTTACAGTAAACAAGTAAGAAAAAATACCAGATAAAATCTTGTTTGCTCAGTTCCATTGTTGGCATCAACCCAATGGGATAACCATAAGTCATTGCCGTTACGGGATGCTTGCATAAAAGTTGTGGAAATGCATATTAGTATAACAATTGGCCAGCTTGCAAACCCAGCATAACTTCTGTGATGTGGAAAATAATCACCAGTGACATCAGCTAGAATATTAACCAAGATTGCATTTCTAGATTTAAAATAACATAGTTACACAATGTAAATGAACCATTACTTGTAAACAGTAAGATCAACATTCCCTTCTTTTCTTAGCTCTATATCAGCATTTGAGTTTGCTTTCTCTAAATCAACTATAGGTTCCTTGTCCACCAGATGAACAAACACAATTTCATTGGAAGTGCTTCCCATGCTTTCATTTTGTACGAATTCCAATGATGACAAGCTCGAATGTTTAGGAAGAGAACTTTTGGACAGTGGAGATTCCAAGAAATCAGTGGAAGTCCCAACCCACCTTAGCCGTCCTCCATCCATGATTACAATTATATCGGCTGCAGAAATTGCCTGCGTGAAGAAGAGTACTCAATGAGCATACTTTTGTCATAAGCAAAAAAAAAGAAAAAGGATCAATAATTTAAGAAAATATTGCTATGTTGCTGTCATATTTGTATTTACACAAGCTTGATCAATATACATTTCCAAGCAATATGACATTTCCAAGAATTGAAATGGTAACTAAACCAACTGTGTTTTGTCACTCTTGATTTAGGAATGAAGTGCCATTTCTAACAAAGAAAGATGAATCATAATTCACCTACTGCAAACCTGAGGATTATGAGTACAGAGAATCCGTGTCTTCTGATTCATCAAAGGGCCTAGGATTACCCTATGAAGAATCCATGATGCAACTTGAGAATCAACTGCACTGAGTATGTCATCAAGCAAGTAAATATCAGAGTCACTGTAGACAGCCCTGAAATTTTTCTTAGATATTAGGCCTAGGCATATAAGCAAACTCAACAACTCAAATAGCACTCTCCCAAGAATACAAACTAACCTTGCAAATGCAAGACGGCTTCGTTGTCCACCAGATAAGTTGATTCCTTTCTCGCCAATGTATGATAGATCATTCCCAATCATAAGTGAAATATCAACATCAAGTGCGCAAGCATGTAATATTTCTGTGTATCTGTTGTTTTTCCAAAAAAGAAAGAAACTCATCAGAAATTATATATGTACGACCCATAATCATCCCCAAAAGATAGTATATTAAAGACAAGATATCATTTAAAAGAATAAAGAGAAGAAAAATTCACCTTTTAGCATCAAAGTTATCTCCAAACAAAATATTATCACGCACTGAACCTGAGAGGATCCAAGGCACCTGCAATTGATTACAAAGCAAGCATGAGCAGCTAAAGTTGCAAAGTTATTTTTTTTATATTTTGCAATGATAGTGAAACCTGTGGCACATATGCAATTGACCCTTGAGAAATAATTAATCCTTGAATGAGATGCATCTCTCCAAGAATTGAATACAAGAAGGACGACTTGCCTGAACCAACCTGAAAATGTACCAATACACACATTATATTTGATAACAATGACAAATGCCCTATCTAAATATATTAATGAGAGTATGTGCAAGGGTGTGGGCTTTATATGCATAATAATTTTTTAGTATAATGACAAAACCCTACAAAATATATTAATAGGGAAATATATACAAAAAATGGGGGGTATTCTATTTGCATGGAGAAAACTAAAGGATGGGGAAAAAGTGAAGCAAACCAATAACCTTAGCGGGCAGGCTACAATAGTGAGGCAGTTTCACTAGATTGATGCCCTATTAATTGGCCATTGGAAACTTCTTATAGGCAACAATTTAGTATGCAAACATTATGTTGTTCGAGTGGCTATTCAGGGCACCCTCAATATGGTGACACTAAACTTCAACAGCAATCTACTGTTCTGTATCATTGAACATATCTATCTTCTTTTCCTTATCTATCTGTGTACATGGCTTGTAGATGAACATTCACTTCCTCAAGATATGTTGGTGGCATTCGACCTTCCAGTTCATCCAAATAGGTAAGCCATGTTAGAGGGTCTACAACTAAATACTGCATAAGTATATAGTTCTAGTATAATTATTCTACACATCAAGAAAAGAACCAGCCAAGTGGTCAAAAGATTATTAATCACCTCACCAACTACAGCAACAAGAAGGCCCTTCGGAACTTCAAGAGACACGTTATTAAGGACAGCCATTTGCTCCACATAGGAATTGTTGGACCATATAGAACATGCATCTAAAAATGCAACAGCTGTTGGCGTATTACTATTCGTCAATCTTCTTAAAGCACTTGATGGAGGAGCCTGTCCTTGTATCTGCCACATTGATTCGATGATAATATTACAACTTTTCTCATTACAGGACAAAAATTTGCTCAGACGCCCAGTAGAAATGAAAGCCTGTGATATGCAGCACATTGATTAAGTATTAAAACAAATATTTGTATAAACAATGGAATTAAAAGCTAAGCCATGCAACTTACGTCTATCAACCCATTAATCACCCATGGGAATGAATTTAAAGGAGAGATCAAGGTATTGAAAAGTGCAACACAGGTAAAGACCTGCACATATAACCATCATTTACTGAATGCTTTGGAATGTGAAAAATAAATTAAACAACGATGTTTCAGAATCTTACTGTAGCAGCATCTAATGAATACCCCATTAATGCAAAGATGCCAAAAGTAAACAAGGAGAACATTGTTGGAGTTGTAGCCCAAAAAAAGACACACCAAGCATCCAAGTACTTCCGAGTCTAGAAGAGATCCATAATGTCAATTGACTCAATTCAACATAGCTTATTCTACATGCAAATTTATTGGATATTTGTTTCATACTGAGAGGTGTTTAACTTCTGCATCCCTCTTCTTCATCAGACGTTGGCTAAACAGGCGTTCCCAACTATACATTTTTATTGTTCTAATATATGTCAACAGTTCTCCAGAACTCCTAATTCTGTTGGAAAAAAAAATGCGGTGATGCACTGTATACTTTTTAAGAAGCATAGAGAAAATGCAACAAATATCATAAGAAGGACAAATGCATGGACTGACATCAATTTCTTCATCCAATGATCATATGGCTGAAAGGGGCCCTCCATATGAAATCAAGCGCCTCAACATAAGCGTTCAGAAATTAGCAGAATGAGGGCAGAGTTATCTCAACCTTTGATGGCCACTTCATTATAAATGGCTATGATCCAATCTACCTTGATTAGGTGGCTAAAGAGGGGCCCTCCATACTCCATAGGAAGGAGGTCCCCTCCATTAAATGTGCACAAAGATTACCCAACCATTGCTCCTCGTTAATGGAGGTAACTTTTATCTAGTTGCACAAATCCTTCTTGGCTCCATAAATGGTCGCTGTATTGTACAATAATAGTGTCATAGTAGGGGTTAATCCCATCAAGAGTGGGCACATGATTATCAACCAAAACTTAGGTGGAAGCCAAGTGAGAAGCAACCTATTCTCGAGGAACAGTGAGATCGATTCATGGTTAGTCAACTCTCTTCAATTGGTGTGGTACTTTAAAAAAGATACTTCCATGTGGTGGGAGGTATTAGGTGGATATGCTCTTACGTGTCAATTTGGAGAGGCATGAAAACCTGCCCATACAAACCACTCACTGTGTCAAGACTTGGATGTCAGAAAGCTCCCTTGAACTAATGTTCCCACTTGACAATGTACTTAGGTCATATGCATATATCCATATTTGTGATGAATAATTGTAAATTCAAGTAACAAAGAAATTTAACCCATAAATCTTATACATGGTCAATTATAAGACTAGTTTGAGTAATTTTAAGGCATTAAGAAATTAGCATTCCTAGACAATTCAAGCCGAAGATCGGAATAGGATTGATTATATGAGAATACAATACAATTCTATAAAAGCTCACCATTCCTAGGCAGGATCCTGATTATGGCAATCCTGAGTTCATGGCTCTATGGAGCAAACTTTCATTCATATAAACATTTTAAAGATCAGCACTAAGTGAAAGCAGACCAACTTTTTCATACCTACTATCTAAGAAGGTTCTGAATTGTATGGTAATGATTTTAACTTTAAGTAGAAGAAACTCTTTTTAAAAACTTTTGTCAGTGTCTTCCCTCTGCATGCTGCTAGAGTTGAGTGGAAAATCAATTTTGCTCCGCTACCAAGTTGCGGATGAAAATACTATTATTTATCAGCAGTACCACAGTGCACCTTACATAATCGAGCAATACAAGACAAAAAAACATAATTGCCCAGGTACGTCCATTAATCTAGTATCTATTGTTCAATTCGAACAATAATAAAAATAATAACAAAAAATGAACCCATTCAACTTTCAGTTTGGTCCAATTCTTTACTAAAACATGTTTCAAATTTATAGAGGCAGAATAAATTTTGGTTCAACAATGATCCAATTAGTTGCAAACAAAAATTGAACTAGAAGCACCAATGTTCTTGTATTTAAATTAACTTAAATGCGATGGAGATTTATTTTGAGTGATTGAGCATTCATTAAATTTTTGTCAGAATCCACGGGATGAAAACGTTGATTGAACACCATCTGTTTTTACAAATTTTTAGATCACATGAAAGTTGCAATGTGATGTAACAACTAATAAATTAATGGTGCTTGGATGCAAATTCAGTTCAACTAAACTAAATTGATAATTTTGGTTAGATTTTAGTTAGGCTTGTAGTGTTATTCTATCATAAAGAAGATAAGTTTACTTGGGTTTAGATTGAAGCAATTGGGCACTCTTATTAGCAAGAAAAAAATCACAGCTGGGTGATGAGGAGGCTTGAAAATTCCAATAATTTGGAGCTTCAAAAGGGTAGCCCAGTACAAGCTCCTGCCAATGCGGAGTCCCAAGGAAAGATCTATTGTATGCAGTCTTATCCTACTTTGCAAAAGGTTGTTTCCAAGACTCGAATCTCGTGACCTCTAGGTCACACAGCAGTAACTTTACCATTGCATTAAGACTCCCCTTCTAATTTGGAGCTTCAAGGCTTAACTCAAATAATTTATACAATCTTTAATGATACAATGCTGCCAACCTACCTCTCATCCTTTTGTTTCATCATATCCTCTGTCGCACTTGCTATCAGCTTAGAAATCCATTTATTCACTGCAGAGGAAATTATAACATCAATAATAATAGATATATCATACACAGCCATAAAATGAATTCTTCTTTTTCCTTTTTTGAGAAAAAGGACTTCATATATGTTGTTGGTGATTTATGTGTCAGTATAGTTTTCAGTGATCGACTTAACAAAAAAGGAAAAGTGAAGTCTACAGTTCACAAGACAATAAAATACTTTGATTCTCAGCTTCCTTAATATCAATAGTAACATACTAATTATGCAACACATGTGACTGCCTACCTGGTATAAGCAACACAGTTATCGTGACTCCAGATATGAATGCAAAACTGACCTGCGTGTACAAAAGATACAGAGCCACACCAATCTGCAAAGGCAAGCTGCAATTGCAAAAGAAAACATAAAAAGAATTGCGCAATCGCAAGATTGCAAATGGTAGTTTTAGTTAACTGTTCAAGTAGCAGGACATACATAATCATACATTTCGAATGAACAACTGTCATATCTCCTGATTAGAAAACAGGGATAGGCATGGTCAGGTCGGGTCACATCATTCACAGTTATCTAGAAAACCCAATCCAATCTAGTTTGATCTGAGTTATAAAAATATCCCATTTCCGAACCCAGACGGCCAGACCCAAAACAATTGAAAGCATAAAAACACAAGACTGAATTTTTCAGTTCAATTTGAGTTGGGATTTAGGAGATTTCAAGAATTCAGAGATTTGAAAATTTTCAACACTGAAACATCTTGTTCGCAGGGACCAAAACCTTAGCTTGGAATAAGATTTCAACAAGCCTTGCAGATATCCACAAGAATGCATGGAAAAAGGTACCTCTAGGAATTCAAATGCTGCAGCAATTAAGGTTATGTTAGGCAATTTCTTGAGGTCAATTGGTGTGCATCCCAATGAGAATCACAAGTCAACTAGTGTCTTGTGAACTATGAAAAATTTGACCAAAATCTCACAATTAAACAGGTTGTGTCAAGTAATTTGCAATGCATATCTGGAAACTTATGATAGCATAAAATTAAAAATTAAAAGGTTGATACAATAATTATTAAAAAAACTACAACAGTAATACAAGCACACAAAGTTCTCATTGAAAAAGCAAAAAGAGTTATGAAGTTTCATTAAAATATTGTACCTCCATGCATCATGGATGCTATTACATAAGTTGACAGTCCTGTCTGCATCAACAGACATGAATGTTTGAATTTCACCATCAGAAAATGTTGAGCGCTCAGCCAGACTAATATTTAGGCACTACAAACAAAAAGCATATGTTTAGTAAGAACCAAGATAATTTATTGCCCAGTAGCTCATCATACAAATTACAAGTATATAAATGATTAAGCTAACAAGAATATTTAAATGGATCCTCCTTTATTACACTAATCAAAATCCATAATTTTGCTATAGCATTGGAGAAAACAATTTGTATAGGAGTTTTGAATTCAAATTTAACACGGGCAGAGTGGTTGACTGGTACAAACAGAAAATGCAGATTAACACCAATGCTGACCAGTCAGGCCAACCATTTTCAACAGGTTGGGTAACCTACCAGATGAGGACAGCCCCGAAGTTTAAACATATTGATAACAGACTGTCCCTGTGGAAGACTAAATTTTCTGAAAGGAGGACAATTAAACCTAGCCAATAGTGTTCCTAGCTCCTTACATCAAGCAGCTATTTTTCCATAATTTGTTGCAGTAATAGTAAATGAAACCTGAAAGGTAATATACCAATCTTTCTAAATGTACAGAAAAGCATTGTATTACCTTGTGGTATATTATGGTCATTATGCTTGATCTTAGCATCAACTTCAATTTCATTAGACGGAAAGAGTACTGTGTATCAAGAAAAGACCTACATTAACAAGTAGTTATTACTTCCTCAACCGGACAAAGAAAAATACAAAAGGACAAAGGACATAATAAAAAACAAGATAAACTAGCCATAAAAAAAACAGTTAGCAAAAGCAAGTTCTATTATGTACTTGAAAATGGAAGTAAGCCCCATGGATAGAGCAAGAATATATCCCTCTGTACTATTAGAACCTGTACAAAACAGAAAAAGGCAACAAGATGTAATTCAGTTCTTAAAGATGAATAAAATCTTCTTTAAAGAATGAACTAATATAAACAAAAATAGATTTTATTCAAGGCCATGCATACTGTGCGGAAGACTAATTTACCCTTACCTTCAAAGTAGAAGTTAAGATAATAATAAATGCATACTGTTGAAAATTTAGTTTCCATCAGGTCAGAAAGATTGGTGATTTGTAGCAATCGTCAATCACAAAGCATATAATCACTTTTCTTGAGGTTGATTGGATGGAGATATGCCAAGGTAGCAACATGAAGTGATGGAGGACAAGCCATGGCCAATCTATTCCATATATCTAACCAAAGGACAACTGACACAAAGGATCATGGGCGGAGCTAACATGGGCCCAGTGACTCCGACCATGTGCCCAAGAGACCTATTTTCTCACTGATTCTATGCCCATCACGTAGAAAATTACAATTCATCTAGGCATCATCTTGACCGTCTATTTAGCTAATATTATATGGTTATATTAGTTGATATATTATCTGGTTATATTAGTTAATATATATTCGTAATTAGGTAGTTGTCAATTAGCTTAATTATAGTTTCCTTAGTTGGATTCTCTCCTTAGAAAGATTCCTAGTTTGTATATAAATAGACCCTTATGTAAAGGGTGAAAAATTCAAAAGGAATAAGAATTATTTTTTCCAAATATTTTGTTTAACATGGTATCAGAGCTTTAGGCCTCTTTCTGTTTTTTTCTTCTTCAGCTTCGCATCGCATCGCATCCTTTGACTTTTCCATGGTCGCAACTTAGGGGGAGAGGGGAGTTTGCGGCTTCTCGTGTGCGTGGTGCCGCCACGGGCTCTACTTCTCCTCGAGCGTGGAACCCTAGCTTGTGAGCCACGATCCCTCTTCTTCTTCTCCTCTCTGCTTGGTGCCACCGTCCGTTGCGTGAGCGTCGTCGACCCTCTCCCTTCTTCTTCTTCCTCGCGGAGTGCCATCTTCTCCCTTGCAGTTGCCACGACGTCGTCTCTGTTTCCGGAGTACGATAACATTGAAAAGATCCAATAAGTCAACCAACCACAAAATAACATTGTTATACAACTATCAATGATCAATCATTCCACCAATATATACTTTCAGAAGCTATTTAAAACTCAAATTTACCATGCAATTCACACTTTCCAATTAAAATAATTTAAAGCTCAATTTTTTATCCATTTTCTTAATCCAACTTCTTATTTAGTCAATCTATCCTCAAGCAAAACCTCAAGTCAATAGTATGTCATAATTAATTCTCAGAGTCGGTCATCTATTTGTCCTCAAGATTAATTTCATTCTAGTTACTAATTCAATCATTCAAAAATACTATGACAATTAATCTTAAGAATCAATATCCACAAAAAATTAAAACTTAATCCTCAATCCATTGTTCTCATTTCAATTTCTTGTTTAATCATTCTATCCTCAAGCACAACCTCAATATAACTAATCACAAAATCCAACTAATTCTCCGAGACAATGCCCTCTATTCGTGCTTAAAATTATTTCCATCATAGTTAACTATTTAAAAAGATTAAAACAATTAACTTTAAATCAATATCTACAGACAATCTCAAATTTTTTCTAGTTGAGATAAAATCCCATAATAACTGACATTAATATGATAAAGTTTATCGGTAACACCTCTAATTTCTATCAAAATTACTTCAAACTATTTATGACTTAATCTACAACCTTAATCACCTCTCAAATGAAATACAAGCTAATAAATCCTCTTGATACCATAAACCACAATTTCATGTGAAACGATCAAATTTTCCTGCTTCTAGATTATCAAACCTTCTCTTCACACTTGAACATCCAATCATTATAATGATTGCATTCGATAACATTGAAGAAATCTGATAAGTCAAGACCAACATTAAAATAACATTGTCACGACTATCGACGATCAATCACTCCACCAATATCACACATACTTTCAAAAGCTATTTTAAAACTCAAAATTACATGCAATCATACTTCCCAATCAAAATAATTTAAACCACAATTCTTGGACCATTTTCTTAACCCACTTCTTATTTAATCAATCCATCCTCAAGCAAAGCAAAACCTTCAAGTAATTCACTGAAATCAAATATCATAATTAATTCTGAAAGCCAAAGTCATCTATTTATCCTCAAATTCAATTTCACTGGTTATTCAAAAAACCTATGACAATCCAGCTTAAGAATCAATATCCACAAACAATTAAACCTCAATCCCTGGTCCACTTTTCTTTATTGAATTTCTTGTTTAATCAATCTATCCTAAGCATAACCTCAAGTCAACTAATCACAAAATGCAATTAATTCTCCAAGATAATGCACTATGTGTCCTCAAAATTATTTCCATCATAGTTAATCATTCAAAAAGACTAAAACAATTAACCTTAGAAATCAATATCCACAATAACTTCTACTAAAATCATCCTGATACAATTTTTGAGTTACTCTACATCCTTAGTCACCTTTCAATGAAATACAATGTCACACGATCAAATTTTCCCATTTCAACATTATGAATCCTCCTCTTCACACCTAAACACCCAATGATTATAAAGATTACCTAAAACAACATTCAAGAGATCCATTAAATCAAGACCAACATAAAAATAACATTGTCATACGACTATCATGATCCATCATTCCACCGATAACACACATATACTTTTAGATGCCATTTTAAAATTCGAAATTACCCAATTAAAATAATTTAAACCCAATCCTTGATCCACTTTCTTAATCCAACTTCTATCCTCAAGCAAAACCTTAAGTCAATCTATCCTCAAGCAAAACCTCATGTCAACTGATCACATATTACATGTAATTCTCAAAACAAAAGTCATTTATTTGTCCTCAAAACAAATTTCATTATAGTTATTCAAAAAGATTATGACAACCTTAAGAATCAATATCCATAGACAATTAATCCTCAATCCTAAATCCACAATTATATTTTTCTACTTGAGATAACATCCCACATATAACATCATTTATACTCCAATTTTACCAAAATCATCATGATATTGGCTTACCCTACAACCTTAATCACCTCTTAAATGGATACATGCTAATAAATCCTCATGATTATCATAAACCACAATTTCATATCACACAATCAAATTTTCTTGTTTCTACATTATCAAACCTCCTCTTCACATTTGATATCAAATGATTATAAAGATTGTCTACAATAACATTGAAAAGATCCAATAAGTCAATACAAAATCCTAAACAATATTATTATACGATTATCAATGATCAACCATTTTATCGATATTACTCATATTCTTCCATATGTCATTTTAAAACTTGAAATTACCATGCAGTTGGTAGTTCCAAATTAAAATTATATGAACCTAAATCCTTGCTCCACTTTCTTTAATTCCAACTTCTTGATTAGTCAATCTATCCACAAGTCAATTGATCACACATTACAATAAATTCCCCAAGCAAAAGCCCTCTATTTGTCCTTAAAATTAATTCCATTTTAGTTACTATGACAATTAACCTTAGGAATCAATATCCATGTACAATCATATTTTTTGTAACAGATATAAGACACCACGATAGCTCATTTTAATCCGATCAATTTTACTAGTAATACCTTTGACTTTTACCAAAATTATTTTGATATTATATTCATCTTGTTGTAGAACCTTAACCACCATTTGAATGCAATACAAACAAATGATATTATAACCCAAAATTTAATGTTACACAATCAAATGTTCTCTCCCCTACATTATTAAACCTCTTCTTCACACCTAAATAGCCTGTGACCATAGAGATTACCCAAGATAACATTGAAGAGATCTAAATCAAGACCAAACCTAAGATAATATTATCGTACAACACTCAGTGATCTGTCATTCCACCAATATCACACATATACTTCTGTAGGTCAATTTAAACAAGAAATTACCATGTAACTTGTACTTTCCAATTAAAATAATTTAAACCACAATCCTTGATCCACTTTTTGAATCTACTTTCTTATTTAGTCAATTTATCCTCAAGTCATACAATCATACATTGCAATTAATTCTCCAAACAACCCTCTATTTGTCCTCAAAAAAATTTTCATTATAGTTTTCATTCAAAAAGATTTAAAACAATTACCCTTAGAAATCAATATCCACATCTCATACTTTTTTCTAGTTGAGATAATACCCCACAATAAAATCTATAAATTTCTACCAAAAATACCTCTAATTTCTACCAAAATCATCCTGATACTATTTTGACTTACTCTACAATCTTAAATGGAATAGAAGCTAATAAATCCTCATGATAACAGAAACCACAATTTTATGTTACACGATCAAATTTTTGCTCTTCTACATTATCAAACCTCCTCTTCACACCTGAACACCCGACGATTATAGAGATTGCCCATAACAGAGAAACAAGGATAATATTCTACACCTCGATCAATAAGGAAAGCTTCCTAAAGCCTTTATACAATTGATTGTCAACCTGTTACTCTGAAGAGCATCCTTATGAACAACCGTGATTAGCAAAATGGATCAAAACCTAAATTATAAAAGCATACAACCATAGCAATCATTAAATGGTTTGTTGCATGGTCTTAAACCTCATATCATGCCAAGCGGCATGATTAAAACATAATATTTCAATAAATTCTCGAAACTCGATACTACTTAGCACAAGTAAATCTTATATTATTTTGTAAATCATGCTGGTATCATATCATTTTGACACTCGACAATTCTTGACATGATATAATACGCGTCAAGATGAATTGAAAAAAAAAATTATTATTATTTAGCTTAAATCATAAAACACAATATCAAAATTGCATCATTTTAGATAGAACAGACATACATAGTTATGCTATCTTTTTTTTCCTCTTCATCTCCTACCCCTCCATTTTGCAATCGGCACTATACATTAGAACACCGGCACAATTCCAAAATAGTATTGTCTCAAGATTTTAAACCTCGGTTTGTTACAAAGTCATTGCATGGGGCTGTTGTCTTTGTTGTCTCTAGTACCATGCTCTTGTACCATGTTAAGGTTAGGTGGAAAATTATGAGTTATTCCCCTAAGTAGTTCCCTATATATATATATATATATATATATATATATATATATATATACATTTTCACATGTATCCTTATGATTTGGATATTCACAATTATAACCCAAACAATTTACTATTGGACCCTTAACTTTAACCCAGAAGGAACAGGAACAGTTAGTAGTTCACATCACATAACTAGACAATGCCTACAGATGACTAGATGGACTTAGATGGTGAGGCAATAATTTGACAATTGTATATCCAATTTGGAAACATTTACCCTTTCTTGATAATGACAGGTACTATAAAGAGTTGCTTAGAAAGAGTTGAACTCAAAATGAAACTACTTTATTTTATGAAAAACATAGTAGTGATGCTTCACCAATTTACTGCATGAACTACTAATCCTGTCAATTGTTTGTAGTTCGAAGAAAATAAATAATCAAGCGATCTAGTAGATGATTATTAACTGTGCATCATGCTCTCTCATAGATGAATAGTACAAGTAGCAACATGGATAACAAATTTCTTATTTTGCTAGAGTACACAGTCTAGAACAAACTCTTGATGGTTTTAACACCTGAAATAGAAAAAAATACCTCTAAATGTGAGTGAAAATCAAAAAATGAACCCAGATGTTTGCCTTCAGGATCATTTTGTTGATCCTAAAAGCAATAAATTACTTATCAAAGAATTAGGCCTACCTCCCTTGTTAAAAAAAATACTGAATTAGCCTAGCCAATGTACTTATTTTACTGAACTAATCATGAATGCAAATATTCATAGCTAGGCAACCATAAATTTCTATTTTAGAATGCTTGCTAACTTAAAAGTTTACTAATTTTGCAAAATTATAAAACATGATTGGCACTGAGATTCTCATACCCTTGTAAGCCCACATGTGGATTCTAAATTCCCTCGTTTATGGGCATTTGAACCACAAGCTTGCTAATACCATAATAGACAAGTTCCATGATATAGAAGCAAGAAATAAATCAAAAAAAAAAAACACCATAGCTTCTTTCTTCATCAAACCTTTTTGCAAGAACCTGATAAGCTTGTTAAGGAGCAATGGAGTAATAAAGCCAACACCATCGTTTAATGCCTGAAATAAATTATTAAAACAACAACAGATTAGAAAATTAAAAATATCAATTAAAAAAAGAATTAAGTTTCAGCATACACAAGATTATATAACTTTAGGTGCAAAGTTAAAATGAAAAAGACTTGCAGAGAACTAGCGCAACAGCTAGTGAAAATCTAGGACAGGATAAGACATCTTTAGTTCTATTTATTGAAAGTGAAGGAGAGATCCAACAAACCAGAGTACAATTCAAAGCAAATGAGATAAGTGTGAGTTTCTATACGAGGTTTTAATAACATATCACTTCTTTATTTTTGTACAGGACAAAGCTGTTTGTAATTTAAGGGGATTTTTTTTGGACAAAGTCCCAGTTAATATCACAGAAGCATCTAAAATATTTAATAGATCAAACACCTTGACCTTTACAATTCTTCAATGTTTAAACTTCAAGATAAAAATACAAAAATATGCAAACAAAAAAAAAGTATTCACAATATGAATAGACAAATAAGGATAGATCAGTATCAAAAGAGACAGAAGCAGAAACAATTCAAATGAACAGATAGCGCACACACTATATGCTCAATACAGATGTACTTCCATTATCTCACAGATTGTCCATTTGTTGTCAGACGATCTATTGATAAAATGTGTATTTTGTTTAATTCCACTAAGAGAATTAGAAAAAATATATATAATAGTAATCACGAGTTATGAAGGAAGAACGCCAGAAAGCAAGAACTACTTTAACAACAGTTTTTTTAATAATATGATCAACTTAGCACGCACTAAATAGTTTGGACTAAGACAATTTCATGTAATTATTATTCTAGTGTTTTTAATAGGTTACAAGTGGAGCATGAAAATCCCAGTTCCACCCAAAAATTCAAGCAGTCTAGGATATGAAATGCTACTATATGTGTCAGAAACTAGAAAACTATCATGTTCCAAAGATAATGTATTATTATTGTTATTTAAATAAATAAATAAGGGCACCTTCAGCAAACCCAGGCGCAAGTATTGCCAACCATATGCATTGTACATGGCTTTAAACAGAAGATGTGAGCCATGCTTATTTTTTTCAGCTACCCAGCAATCCAACAACAGGGTATGGCATAAAGATGGCATAAGCTCACTAGGCAATGGAACTAGATCTTCAAAGTCAAGTTGCTTTCTGACACCAACATCCATCATCGTGTTGACAAATTTGAACATAAAAAGCTGGCAAAAGCTGCCAGATTTCCCATCCTATGGAAATAAGAAATAAATTTAGTAACATAAGCAAAAAAAAAAGGCATAATGAAAACATTAAAAAAAATACATCCTAAGGAAATAAGAAGAGATAAGGTTAGCGACATAAACCAAAATTAAAAACATAAAATAAAATAATAAATAAACCACTCCACTTAACAAGATCTCTGCAAACTAAAGCATGACTAGCTTCTAAAAATTGGCATCCACCATTTGGTTAACAAAACAAGTGTATGCGTTTGAGTGTCTAGTAACTATGCTGAAGGATTTCTACTGTGCAATCAATTAACTTCACAACTATATTTAATTTCAAAAGATGGAATGAATACAATAATTTTACATAACTGCATATGCACATACCAGATATTCTGTTTGCCCTTCTTTAATCTCTGTATGGAATGAAAGAAGAGGATCTTTGACAGAATTGACTTCCCTGAAATAGAAATTTAACTTTGAAGTTGGTAGTTAATGTGCGCAGAGATAATAATATTAAAATAGGGTTATTCTGTATAAAGGTAAATATTGAAGACCATGGAACTGATCCAACAGAACTTCTACAATTGAATATTGGTTATCATTGATGAGAAAAAGTAAAATAGAATAACTACAGAATTTGTCTAAACACAAGCATCTGATGCATTCAAGAAATAGACTGAGGTAATATTGAACTTAGAATTAACCTCCGAGCTCATTGCTCTATTTGTGTAACAGTCCAAGAGCTTTAGTTTGAACCCGAAACCATAAAATAAGACATGTTAAACATCCTTAATGTACTCTTAACTACATGGCGCATGTGATCAAATGGATCCCCAAAATTATATAACTTCACCCTAGATTGTGAACTTCTTAGCAGTAGGTCAAAGAGAGTTTTAGTTAAGAATATACTTCAACGAACCTGTATGTTCAATTCACTCTTGGAAATAGATGTTACCAGACATAATACTAAACATGTGGCTTGTAAATCAACAAAACTACTCAAGGGCTAGTATTGGATAATATTTTTTAATGGGATAGGAGGAAAGACCTACCAGCAACAAGAAGCAACTTCATTTCTCTTCTGTCTCTATTACAAAGAAATAATCTCCACTATGTATTACAGAAAGATTGGGATCATTATCACCTCCAGTATGAGGACAGGATCAGTACATTTATTAGAAAAAATATCTACCAACAGAGAAACAAAGGCCAACATCCTTATTTGGTCTCCCCTTTTAGTTGTCCATAGAAATACTTGATGACTCACTTCAAGGTGATACCTTAAATAAGGTAGCTCTACAACATGGCAATACACAGTGCATCCCCATTGGACGAAAGGATGTAAAAGACAATAGCTGCTTGTGTATATCAGGCAGTAGCTGAGGTGGCCATCAAACCCCTTGAAGATCTGCCTGGAGAAGAAAAACGCATACGCACAATTGGTGCCTCCTTTGGAGGCAACAGAGGCAGATGGCATCATCCTCACATGAAGCAGCAAAATGTCCTCGACACAGGAACCTGAAGCACCTAGCAAAAGCAGTCAATTATTGGCGTCACCAAGGAGCCATCTGTCCCAAACAATGTCAAACCAAAGCACCTTGAACTTGACCAGGAACAATCACCAGACCTATGCTGCGCCAGTGGCTGCAAACCCTGCATAGTTTGCCAATCACCAGAAGAACACCTGGAGCTCTACAGGAAGTCCTATCTCTCGAGACAGGTTGGTGTGCTTTTGTATTCCTTTGTCCATTGGGTAGTGAGAAGCCATCACCTGAACGTCAGAAAACTATGTACGTCCATCTCCTCACCTAATTCCAAAAGCCCCTGACCTCGTGCAGAGCTTCTAGTCGTCAAAAAGAAACTTCTAACTCAGACTAAATCATGTGTCCAAGAATTGCCAGTATGCATGAGTCACACATTGAACATTTCATACCACTGAAGTTTGAACCACTCAAGACTGCATTTAGAGCCCCTTGAAATCAGATGGAAGCTTCTATCCATCCACGAGTACTTTCTAGGGATCATCACCAACTATGAATCTACATCCAACTTAGCAAAAGATTAAGGTTATTCACAACAGTTCTTGGAACTCCTACTGAGCTTTTAGCAGAGGAACTCAAACTAATAATAGAGTATGAACTGACTTGTTTTTTTTACAAGTTAGGTTCTCTGATGTATTTTGAATGCTTAACTAATAGATTGATTAACTTGAATAACTACTTGATCTTCATTCTCAATGACAAGCCATGAACTTGGTAGGTGCCTTCAACTTCAAGTTGAATGTTTATTATCAAATATCAAGTACTTCTAAATGACTTCTCGATATTAGTAAATGCTAGATCATGAATAAACAAAATGGGATATCCAAGAGACCAACAAACTAATTGTAAAGGTACCTCTTTTTCTCAGTGAAGCACATAAATCTGATCACAATGATAATGAGACCAAACATGAGTTCTGCTGAGAACAAAGAACCTTCAGCAATGCATATTATCACCTGCACAGCATGTTCATGCAAGTCAGTAACATTAAGAAGACATTTTTCATTCTTTTTGTCTTAAAAATTCAATTCTTCACATTTCCTTCTTTGTAGTTCAGAACCTAGCAATCAAAAGGAAAACCAACCAGCTAGATAGATCTAGTCATGGATCTTGTATACAGTTTTTGCTGCTGATCAAGAAAACAGCATTTGCTTGACAACAATCATCATCATCAAACCATGTGTCCCAACTATTTGAGATCGACCACATTCTTATCACCCATGATTATGAAGTTCTATCCATTGCGATATCACTACTGATATTCAAATTAATTAAATATTTTTTATTACATTGATTAATCTTTCTTTGATCTCCCTCTATCTCTTACACCTTCCACTTTATCTATTCACTGTTTCAGCTAAGAGGATCCATTGGTCAACTTTAGACATTCATATCATCTCAATTTACTCTCATTCTATAATTTGTTGCTACCTATTTGCTCTCAAACAGTAATATTTCGTTATCTTATCCTTTCTAGCAACTCCATACATTCATCTTAGTATTGTCATCTCTATTATATTTTTTTTGTATGTGTTACTAGATAAGGGACCCAAAAGAAATAATTGTTACAAGGAACAAGTAGTGATATTTAAAGCTAGCAATGTGCAACTGTTTCAAGAAAGAATAGCATGTGTTCAAATATCCTCAAGTATACCTTTCTTGATAATAAACTCCTCAGAAAATGAGGTATTTGCATGAGAGGTTTTATGATCCAACAAAAGCACAACATATGATTGCAAAGCACATAGAACCATTGATCCATTCTTGAAACTAGAAGAATCACAATCTGTAGAGAAAGACAATTTTAAAAAGTGGTCAAGCATGAGGTAATTTTCCACATTTTGTGTTGATATTAACAAATGTAACAACAGTATAAATAGTTCACCCAATAAGAAAGCATAGAGACTTGATAAAACCAATAATGACTCCCAGAAAGATTGCCTTCAACAGTGCTCTTCATTAGCAAGGATATCTCAACTAAAGCAAGGAAAGCCCCACAACAAGACACAATCTGTAAAACAAGCAGTTTCTTGTGGTCTACTGTCATAGCCTGAAAATAAAACAAAGCTTGTGAACAATTAAAAAAGGATAGTATTCATCGACAATCGTAATTCTTTCAACCTTGAATAACCATCTACAACTTGTAGTACAGTCTACATCAATCAATGTGATGAAAAAGAGAAATTACTATAATTAGCTTAAGCAGGACCAGACTTCAACTATGTTGTCCAAGAACACCAAAAATGATTCGACAGATGCACAAGTAGCACACATCGGATTGGATTGAATTGATATCCTGGTCATTGACGATCACAAATCAACCCTAGTTAGTTTTAGTCAATTTCGAATTTCCCATTCATCTTCTTTCTTAAAGATCATAGATCTTATATAATATTCTATAATTTAAAAGTGAAATTTGGGAATAATCAAGTCAAATTTAGTTGGGATTGTGCTGACTTTTCTTAATTCCCAAAATTTTGCAGTTTTATTAGCTACAAGTGTATGCCAATGGTATCATCAAGCTGTGTTAATCCTAATCATTTGGGTTATATCAACTAGATCTTATCCCACTATTGACCTCTATGAAATATTATTTCATCCATAATGGCTAACGGTCAAAAAATCCTCAGCACAGTGTGACAGTTTTCTGACAATAGAAGACTAGTGATCCTCTTATTGAACAGTACATCTACATTCCCTTGAGTTGACACCGAGGCTTAAATTCTAAAAACTATTTACCTTATTTCATGCAAGTGATGAAATTATAAGATCACCAAATCAGTCCTGTAGAAGTTTTAAAAGCATGATCTAAAGTAGAACATATTAAATGAACAAGAAGAAGAAAATACAAAATATATTTAGAAAAATTAGGTCCCATACATAATAGATCTGTCCAAATACACATTCAAAAAGTACTCATATCATATATGAACCTACATTGAACCTACCTCTTATAAAGCAGCAAAACGAATAGTCAACATTGTATTATACGATATACAAGGTCTTCAATGACAAAGTGAAGATAGTTGCGTGTAGAAGGTAGATAATAAAACTATACAATCCACAAATATAAAACATGGTGCAAAACATGCAAGTCGAAACATAACTCCAAAAAATAATGGAAAACTATGAAAATGTAGTTACATTATATCGTTCACGATTCCTCTGAGCCCCTGCAAGAATGAGAACCGCGAGTATAATCACCATATTTGATCCGAACCCTAATATCGTGCTGCACTTAAGGAACGCATTAATCAAGCACATCTCGATCAAACACACACAGAGAAAGCAAGTACAAAAACAATGGACCAAGCGAAAAAGGATATATATTCTCGAAACATGGTGTAAATCCTTTTCCATCCCATACCTGCAAGCAAACCAACACTAATATGTTCAGAAGTTAAAGAAAAACACCCCTATCTCTCAATATTCAGCACAAGGAAACAATGGTGAAATAAAAGTCGGAAACACGATACGTAGCGTGAAAGGAAACCGAAAAGAAGAGAACAATAATCAGAGACATTGAACGAAGAAGCCAAAAGGAATTAGCTATCACATCGGTTATCATTATCAACATAGAACGCGGAACCCCAAAACAGAGAAAGTCGCAAACAAAAAGATCTACATGTACACAGATCAAAGCAGGACGAATAAAACCCAATAGATCGGAGGATCAACAGCATGAAGACGATGAGCATACCATCGAGTCGTCCGGGCAGATGACCTCCATGGTCGACTCCCGAAGCTGAAGCAGGTAAACAACAGCGACGATCGAAGTGACGCCGCATTAATAGAAGAATCAAAGGGTATTCTTGTAATTTCGAATAAAACAAGCAAATGAACGAGTAAGCGTCCGCACGAAGTGAGTAACCACGAGAATGTTGGCATCGGTACACAGAATTCGTGTGCGTTTAACGTATCCGCGCTTGCTTCTTGTAATCGGGGCATAACGGGAGATATCGCATATATATTCTATGCTAATGCTAGTATAGGAGTGATAGGGACGGGGAAGGCGATTCGCACGCGGGCGTGGCACGCTGCGCCATGTCGTTGGGATATTTCTTGTGGGCCATCCGTCGCCGCACCTCACAAGGTATGTGCGTGGGGCAAAGACAAAAATGTGTGGATAAGGATTGGCGTATTGTACAGCATGCGAGGAGGGAAAGTGGCGTCTGCGTCAAAAGTAGCGTTTCCACCGGGGCATTGCACCACCAGTGATCCTCCCCTGTGCCACGCACTAACTTAATATCGAATATACACATCTAGCTTTGTCTATTGCTTCGGATCTTATCTACCACGCAAATTAAAGGATCACTCAGATTTACATGACTAATATTTTCATAGATGAACAATTCTGATATTGGCGAAATTACATATTGGAACGATCACGGTGTGGTATTGACGCATGCATGCACATTGCACCTTCGTCCCTGTAAATGTCTCCATATTTCTTTCGGGTGCTAATTAGTTCGAAGTTTTGTTTTGACTTCAATCGATGGATTTGAAGTGGACCAATCAATCTTGTCTTGGCCCTGAACTTAGATTAAGCATTGGTGACTTTGAATTATTACCAATTTATTAATATATTTTTGAAACAATTGTTCTGTTTGTGTTCTTAAATATTAGACGATAGGAAGAGAATGTGTATACTGGAGGAGCAGAAAATCATAGTTTGTAATAAGTGCAACATTTGTATTGTGAATTCATGTCTTAGATCGAGGATAGAATCAACAATACGATGGATTATCCAAGCAGACAACTGAGAGTAGAACTCAAGTCTAAGATATGGAAGGCCTACATGAGAACCAATTCAAAAGATTCGCCCTTGGTGAGTTAATCCAAAATGGAAGAAACTTAAGCTCAATATAACATCAACTAACGTCAAAAGATCACTAGAGAACCCATTTCCAAGAACTTCTGATTATTGTTTAAGGATACACCAAATCTCTTGTGAATGTTCATTAGTTTCCAATACTCAGTCATTCTCAGTGGCAATTGCTCCAGCTATCTTGTGTAAGTCTTAGAGAATCTTTGTAATGGATCCAAATAAGGGGGGAAACGAAAAATGGTGGGAATTAATGTGAAAAAAGGAACAAACGAAAATGCATGTATCACTAGTTACTAGTAAATCACTAGGAAAAAGTGCTGCCACTGCATTTAAGAATCACACAATCAACTGGTGAATTAAATATTTTGACTAAAATTATGAAGCGTCAATAGTCTTCATTCCTATTCTAAAAACCACAAAGGTGAGGCTCCGAGTCTAAATCACAAAATGGCCCCAAGGAACCACAAAATAGTTTTGGCAACATAATTATATAAATAGAACAGCAACTACCTACCTCACCTGCAACACTCCAGCTTCCAATGGCTTGCATTTTGACTCCTATCACAAGAATAATTGTAGCCTAAACAAATCCAACACCGTAGGCATCTTGGTAAGCACATAGGTAAGTTACAACACTGGGATCCACCAAAGCAACGACAGTAACAAAAAATATATATATCAACTAAGAAACCTCAGGTTTGCCTCTTTCTCCTGCGTTTCTTCCCTTGAAAAGCTTCACTTTCTGGGGATTTTGCTTTGGTGTTAGTTAGTGCTTTCTCTGATGTCTCAGATTCTGGCACTTTAGGTTTCTCCTCAGAATTAGTATTGGCCTTGGTTTCTCTTCCAGTTTTAATTCCCTTGGACGTTTGGACTGCCTTAGGGCTGTCGATGGATTTACTTTTTAAAGCATCATTTTTTACCTTGGTGCTATCACTTGCACAATCATCGTCCTCTGGTTTGCTGCCACTGGCAGCAACAGGAGTGTCGTCCACCATGGATTTTCTACTGGAGTTAACCTTCCGTCCTCTTCCAATTTTGGGAGTAGGTTTACTTTTTGAAATATCATCTTTGGCCATGCTATCATCCTTGAGCTTAGTGGCAGACTCAGAATTTTCATCTGTGGGTTTGTCAATTTCCTGTTCTTTTCCTTTAGCAGAGGAGCTAGGGCTACTGTCCAAGTTCAGAGGTCTAGCTTTTGGTGGTCTACCCTTACGGCGACCGGTGGATGTTGCACCACTGACAACCAACAAAAGGACATTCAGTTTCTAGAAAAAAGAAACCATATAGAAAAATTAAACATTACAGTTCCTATCAATACCTTTCTGTAGATGGCTTTGTACTAGCTGTGTGTGGTACAGAACTTGAGCCTACTTTAACTCTTTTGCTCTTTGGTCTGGTTTAACAAACAATATGGAACACATCAAATGCCAAGAAAATAACATATAGTTCCATGGAAATTACTTTCCACTATCCATTTAAACACAAAAAAATGTATCAAAACTGTCATTGTTTGGTGTCTATGGATTATTAATACAATGATAATACAATCTGATGTAAAAAAACATCAACTTTAGAATGAGAAACATGCTGAAAAAGTTTATATGAAGACTATAACTAAAAATGATAACTGAACACCTTCAAGTTTGAAATTGTCGAAGTTCTAAGTCATGATTCAAGTAACAAATATGTTGGAGATCAGAGAGGTTAGGTTGGAGAAAGACAACATTTCAAATTTTGGGAATGCAACCAACAGTAGATGTGATTGCAGCTTGTTCATCAAACTTCAGCAATCAGGATTAAGCACTGAGGTTCTTAGATATGTGGAAGGGGAACAAGAATGATTATCTGCCCTCTAAATGAAGAGATGACATACAAGATGAAGCTTCTGATCATCATCTTCATGTGCTTTGACATAACTCACAACTCGAATGTTATCCCGCCAAAGTTCAGGGTGGGCCTAGACTTGATTTAAAGGTGAAGATCCTTCTTATGGAAATAAGACAGGTCGATAATGAAGGCAAACCTTGTGAAGTAGATCAAAACTCTAAAGCCAGGACAGACTGAAGGATCTGATTCACTGCCTCATTGGCGCAGAGGTCCAAAATCATGCATGCATTGGAAGATAAGGGGAACTAGTTAAATGCACAGAGAACACTGAGGTCCAACTGTACAGAAAAAGTTCCAGAATAAATTTTATGAAACACAAACACCAATAGGACAAATGGGTGATCAAATATCTATCAAGAAAGTTACTAGATAAAGGATAGTTTTATGTAGGTACCACTAAGAGCAATTCAAACAATGTAAAATGAAACTGTTGTTAGCTGATCTTAGATAGGTAAGACTATCAATGTACTATTCTGTACTTTTTTGTAACCTACTATTGGACTGTGCCCATGGCCTTCTTTGCTTAAAAATATTAAAAATAAAAATAAAAACAAACTTACTCTTCTGCAGGATCAGGACTATCAGAGCCTTCTTTTCCTTGCTCCTGAGTATCAAAATCAAAAGGATGGAATTAACAATTAAAGAAAAATATGTGCACAATTAGATTGGGGTAACTCCCACTCACCAGACTTGATTTGCTGCCCGCTTCAATTAACTCCCAACGCTCTTTCTTCAGTAATAATACCTCTACATCTCCATCTCTATACATGATCTAAATAGTATAAAACAGCATAGAAAATTTCAGTCAGAGAAGTTATTCAACTGAAGAGAAGCTAAAGTTCCAGAATATAGTATTCTTAGTAACAACCTTGTGCTTTTTGGAAGCTTTATCGTAAGAATCAATTACTCCATCATAAAATCTGCAGGTACAAGCAATATCAACAAATGTAACAGAACACAAATGTCTACAAACAAGTCTGTGACGCAAGATACAATTACTTAGAAAACTCGTTGATATACATAGTATAATCATCAACTTGAATCAATTTTTAGATTAGTCAAGCTTATATTGGATATTCTTGCATAAATTGCTGCTAATAAATATTATAAAGGACGAGATCACCATAAGACAATGAGAAATTGGGAGATCTAGTGTCCACTCATCATGGCAGTACAAAAAGTATAATAAACCCGTTTTATCCCTAAGGCTGAAGTTGGATGGGCAGCCAGGAAGCAAGCAGCAACAGAATAGTAATGAAGGATCAGGTGCCTCATCAACTATTTCCTCTGAAAAACATCAACCACGTGCCAAATATGCTAAAAGTATCATTTTCTTCCATCACAGATTGGAAACAAAGCTATATCGAAATTTAGTGGCTGTTTCTTTAGACATGGAAATTAGGATAGAAGAAAAGAAATTGAAAGATGAAGTTGCGAAAGGAGAGAAGAAACAATTCTCTCCTAACTTGTTCACTTGAAAAGAAGGAAAATGCAAAGAAATCTCTGTTTCCACTTCTCCCCAAGACCATCAACTCCACCACCCAATTGACTGACCGAAATAACCCTCCTACAGCTGGGCCACCAAAGAGAATGGTAGAAAGCCCATGCCAGCCTCGTTGAACCCTCCTTGCCACCAAATCAGTGCAATAACACTTCTACTACTGGAGACATTGTGAAGGGCGAAGACCCTTCTCCAGCCTCACTGAAGCACCCTCAGCCCTCTAGATCAATTGTGACACCGACATTGTCTAGGCAAGTGGCGTCCTTGATTGCAGAGGCAACAAGGAAGCAAGATCTTGTCACCTGACTTAGAAAACTAAATCAAGTACAAAAATAGATTTTTTTTATTCTAATTCCTTTCCCTGGTCTTTCTTTGCACAAAGAAAATTAAAGCTACTGTTTGCTCTTTTTTCCCCAGATGTTTATTTCTCTCCTCTTTCTTTCCATCATAAGAAATTATATGCAAATTATAACCAGATAATGGGCCTTCAATTTTTAGCTGTATGCTTAGACATGGTACTTTGGTTGAAGGAAGTTTGGTAGGGAGGATGGAGCTTTGACTAGGTGCTCTCAGTTCAGCTATCTCACTAGTCCACTTTACATAAACTAGGAATTGATGGACTAGGTGCAATTCATCAAGTTTGGATGAACTGGAGACAGTCAGGTTACCAGTTCAGATAAGCTAAAAAGTCGTTAGGATGAAGTGGTAGAAGTGACACTATTTCTTGGTTAAGTAGCTAAAGTGAAACTTCAATAATATAGACCTCATAAGGTGGTGGTACACCTTACGAGGTAAAGATTTCCCTTATTAGGCGAAGAGTTTTGCCCTTGGAAGTGAAGAACCTTTTCATTGTGAGGTGACAAGATTTGCCCTTATGAAGTGAAGAGGTTTCTATTATAAGGCAAAAGCGAAGATGTTTGTCCTTGCGCGGCGAAGTGGTTTGTCCTCACAAGGTGTAGTAGTTTTTCCTTATTGATGAGGTGAAAATGTGCTTGGCTGATGTAAATTTTGTGGATGAGTTGTGGCACTGACGGCCTATTTATGGGCTTTTGGGATGAATCAAGGCTACTTGCTAAACTATGTCTACTATAAATGGACACATGTAATGCCCTAGTATCATTGGTGATGAAAAATATGATCATGGGTAATATAAACATAATTCCAATTACCATCATAGTGCAGATATTGCTAAAAATATAAGTATATAAACAGATTATAAAACACAAAGAGAACAAGGTTAGGAACATGATTAAAATTGGCTACAACATATAAGACATTTAAAAGAGTCAATTCCAAAAATTAAATGCCAGTATCAACTATTTTTCAAAATCATACTCAACCCAATTGAATTTTGCATATTTACACCCACTAATAATTTCTTCCAAAACCAAATCTCACTTAAAATATGCCAATAACAGTAACTAATAAACCAAAGTTCAACTCATTTACAGATTTTCTTTCTTTTCTTCCAAGTCAAGGTATACTCACTTTTTATCAATTGGCCACCATACCCTAATTCTGGATCCAACAATGCTCCCATCCAACACCTTATTACTGATTGGTGTTTCGGTACTCTAACAATCAACATAAGCAACCAAAATCAGAATAGAATAGACTTTTAAAAAATAAACAAATTATCAAGATAAGAAACAAGGTATCAAGAAAAGACAAGAACAAAGAAGCAAATTAAATTTCTAGAGATTTAAAATTAGAGCAACTTTTAACAAAAGAACTGGAATGCAAACTAATGCATAAAAAAATGCCTCCTCAAAAAAGTTTCATTCGAGTGAACCATATTTCGTAAAAATTCAAAATGCAAGTGTCAGAATATACAAGCCATATAGATGAGAACTCAGATCAAAATTCTCCTGGGCCTTAAATTCTTGGAAAACTAGATTGAGGGGTGTCGTTGAAACATATCAAGATGGTGAGAACATAAACATATGGGAGGAACCTTGGTTCTTTTACATCCCATAGAAAAAAAAACCAACCTTAGCTAAAATTAACCCAACTCTTAACTACTCATTTGCAACAAATCTTATCCATAATGGTATATAGCAATATCATCGTCCAGGATCTTTTAATAACATCACTTCCAGAGTTCAGTCAAATGTGCAACATTTATATCTCATCAATGCTAAGCCTAATAAGTAGTTTTAGCAGAATCCAGTGGATGGTAATGCCTCCTTCAATCTTGCATATAAATAGTCAAAGACTCGGAGGCAAGCAATTTCAGAACCATATGAACCAATAGATAGTGAGGAAAAAGCATTAGGAAATTAATTATTAATGCTTATCATTCACAATTTAGGAGGAGAGATTTAGGAGCAACTCATGCTGGCTGAATGGAGTGTACTTGAATACAAATGGTAAGGTTTTGTTTGATTGTTAATTTGTTAGTGACTTCAAAAAATTGAGTCAATACTCCCTTAGTATTGATTTTGTGCTTCTCAAGTAATAGCAAAATGTTAAGTGGTTACATGAATACTATAATGCAAGTGGGTCACAGCTATAGAAAGAAAAAGAATGATGACGCCTTCCAATGATCCTAAACCAAAAGTCAATTTTATCGTTTATGAACAGTTGCAATTGCTGGCTTCATAAAAGCAAAAGCAACTCAAATTAAGGCAAAATTGTCAATAATTTGAGACGTAACAAACCTGAGGAGCATTGAGTTAAACTTAAAAAATTATGGTTCCTTTAATGCCAACCATGTGACTCTCTGCTAATGATCTTTACGATGGAGAATATTGATTCTAATCAAACGTGAAGGTTTTGATTCACGGTCTAATTGGATTCCAACTGATATTGTAGGGGAGATAAGGGAACTGTTTCATGATTTTTTAAATACATCTCAACTACAGAAAGAAGGAAACAAACAGCAGATTTATTACTCAATAAGAAAGATCATCTCGACAATGTCTTTTATAGGAAGATGCAATTCCTTGGGGCAAAGGTGATAATGCTCATCCCAAGTGCCTCTCAATGTTGGCTCCACAGTGATTTGAAGGGAGGTAAATCATGGTGATTGGGTGACCTCTTCAAGTAGAAGGGATTTTATTCCCCAAGGATTCGACCCCTGCCTTCTTGTAGCAATCTACCACCTGAGTACCAACTCAGTTATGCCCGCCGGGACAGGAAGATGCAATTCTTGTACTCGAGGAATGTGCATATTAAACCAAATGAGGTTTGTTTAAAGTCTAATTGAATTTTAACTGCTACTATATGGGACATTGGAGAACTGTTTTTCATGAATTTTTTAATATCTTATGTACAGTGAAGGAAACATGGCAGCTGACTGGGCTGTTCAATCAGCAAGGGCATCTAGAAAATGCTTTCTATAGGAAGATGTGATTCCTGTGCATATCTCCAGGATGTTTTGATCTACAAGTGGTTAGGATGCAACTGCATTGTTTACCACACAACTTGAGTTCTCTAATGAGAAGATCTTGACTTGTGGCATTCTGCAGGACCTTCTAGAAATGCATAATTTCTTTTTCTATATTAGCTATACATATCATATAAGAGATATTATCAAAGAAACCTATGAGTGACTTTAACAAGAGAAAACAATCACATATGCCTTTCATTTACATGCTGCCATTTTTATTCACCTAGAATCACAGAATATATATGTATGCACCTCTTTAGCAGCATGGTCAAGCTTCCTCTTGGACTTAGTTTTTGCACTCTCCTGGATGCTGTCTTCATGATTGGGCATTTTGGAATCAGATTCTGAGATAAATTCCTGAATAGAAGGGAAAACAGGAAATAAACACATATGACTGTATTTTATATGCTACAGTATGTTTAATTTTCACCTAAAAGAACAATGTATATATGTATGCACCTCTTTGCCAACATGGTCAAGCTTCCTCTTGGATTTAGTTTTAGCACTCCCCTGGATGTTGCCTCCCATATTGGGCATTTTGACATTAGATTCTGAGATAGCTTCCTAAATACAATGCCGAAAAAAGAGTCTTAGATTCCTCTGTTTTCTTGGAAATAAAATAAAATGTTACTTTATTGGTAAAAAAAACTTGGTCAGTAGTTACAGGAAAACACATCATTCCAACAGGGTTAACTATAAAATGGTAAAGAAGAGTTTTCCACAACACAGATAAATATTTCTGAAACACACAGAAAGATAGTACTCGAAAGAACTAAAAGAAATGTAATGCCATGTAATCTGGAAAGAACAAAATGTTTGGACGGGATAGGATGCCTGAGCATGTATAGAAAGCACTGATTAAAACATAAGGTTCATGACCAATGCTGATAGTGACTTAGATTTCACAATTTTCTTAATTATGTAAAGGCACCATAGACAAACCTAAATCACAAACCTCCCCAACATATCTGATTTGAAAAATCATAAAGGCATCAATCATTGTGCAAGCTAACAAAAGTAAATTCAAGAAGATAAACCCTATAAAATATTAAACTGGTATATTTCAAAAGAAATAGAAGTGCCTCGTGAGAAGTGTCCATAAAAATCTATAATTCTATAAAAGGAGGAAAAGGTGTTCTTGATTATAATCAAATATTCAAGTGTGTATTACAACCTGAATTCTAGTTACCAAAATCAGAAAGACATGTCATTGCCAGAAAATCTTAGAAATATTTGACTATTTTATTTTATTTTAAAAAAAAAGAACACTGTAACCACCTTAATAAGCATATTATCGAGAATACCATGTTACAGATATATGTAGAATATGTCAATAAGCAACTTGTAGGATTCAAAGTGCACAGATGGTTGCATAAGAACAAGACCAACAGAAAAATAATAAAAATAAAACTTGAGATTTAAAGTACAGAGTGTAAACACATCTAGTGCACTTTGCATAACAAAGAAGAGCAATGCAGTACCAACGCTGTGTTAAGATTTAATGGTGAAAGAGAATAGAAAAACAATTAAGTAATATGCTAGCAGAAACTCTCTAAGCAAAAAATTTTGATGACCTGCCAAGATAACAATTATAGACTAGTCCTGCTATTTGTAAGATGAGGTTGACAGAGCCCAATGTTGATAATATAGAGCAGAGCTAAATGGAAGTCACCTTCTTAATTGGTTCCATATCTACAATTTCTTTGCCTTTGAGATCCTCATGTTGTTTGGCCTTAGATATTCTTGATTTTTTAGATGAACTTCCATGACCAGTCTTGTTTACTGAACCTTTTCTACTTCTTTGCCTCTGGGATTTATCTTCTGAGACTACTGGAATGTCAACAGGATTGTTAATCCCATCTAACTCTTTTTGTGGAGTGATATCTTTGTCTCCAGTCTCAGGACCCTTCTTTTGCAAAGAAGGAGCAGATTGCTCATTCATTTCACTGCCTTGATGCTTTTTTCCCATCACCTTAGATCTAGGTCTGCCACGCTTACGTCTAGTTGCATCAGAACTCTGCTTTTCAATTGGCAACGTCACCTTAACATCTCCATTATCTGTTCCAGAAGACAAAAGAAAAGGAAAAAGGTCAAGCAGGTCGACAATAAAAGGCCCAAAACCAGCATCATGATTACACCATCATCCATGTTACCTAATGCATCCTTGTCGCTTAAAATAACCCTGTCCGATTGATCACTAGGCGGAGAAAGTCGAGAAGGTTCAGACATCTGCTTTGGAGAAGATGGTTCTATTGTTGATTCACTCTTGCCCATCTGAACATTACAATTGCTGCTCGCAGGTTTTGGGGATTTCTTGGTAGAACTGACTTCTTCTGGACAACCAAGTTCTTGTTCCATTTCTTCAGACCCCTAAAGTACAAAATTTACAAAAGAAGAGAAGGTTACAATGCTATATGGCATTAGATTAAGTGTGAAAAAAAAAACAAAAATCAGTTCAAAACTTCACCTTAAGCAATTCATCTGAAACAGTCCTTTCAGACTGTTTGCTGTCATCTGCCTGAAGTAACAATGACTCAAAAGTCAACTAAAACAAAACACAAATAAATAACTGAAATTGAATGCAGATTCAATATCGAAGTGTGACAAACATTTAACCAAGGATTGCATTTTAACGGTTTGGTAGATGGTTCAACATACATGCACACCATTGGATGAACCAAACAGCTCATAATACAACCAAATGGACAGCAGAAGCAAAAGAGATACTATTATCAAGACATACTTATACAACAACACAAAGCAATTTTGTCCCGACTATTTGGGATAGGGAACAAAGATCTTGTACTGGCATTGAAGTCTATGCAATGATCACATAAGATTTAAGAGGTTCCTCTACATTTCAATCACCCACTTCTATCTTATCAATGATACTTGTGTAAATATTTCCTTGTCAAATAATAGATTCAAAATATCTAAAACTCAGCAAAAGATTTCTTCAAAATACAATGGATCCTTTCCCCGGACCCCGCATGGCGGGAGCTTCGTGCACCGGGCTGCCCTTTTTTACATAACAAAAGAATCAATAGATCTACTTCACAACCAGAAAATAGTAAAAAAGATGTAAGAAGAGAGGAAAGTAATTGTGGTAGTAAAATCAAAATATTCAACATAAGATTCTTACAGGAAAAGAAATATTACAAAGCATAACTAACAATGCAGAAGAAAAAAAGAATAGATACTAGGAGAATGAGACAGTTAACAAGCACGAATGCCTAGGAGCAACTCATGCAACCAGTGAACAATGGAACCATATATATAGTTTAAACATAATAGAGTTCATGAGACAAACATTAGCGGAAGCAGACTTCATCAAATCACATTGCCAGGAAATCATAGATTGCAATATATAACTGTATGTTTTATGGGATAGTTAATGCACCATAATTTCACCGGAGGCATTAATGTTTTGCTCCAAGCTATCCACATTCTGAAGGCATATAGAGGCTACAACTTTACTGTACTCGCTTAAAATAATGCCACCTGATTGGGATAACTCTGACAAATAAGGTTTTAACTTCCCGGAACAATTGCTGATCACTTTTTCACCCAGTCTATGTACAACGGGTGCGATATCCTGAGATTAAAATTTAGCTAAGTTAGAGAAATGTTTAGTCATTCAGACCAGTAATTTTCAGGAGACAGGAATTTACTTTGTTGTCACTTTTTACACTATTTATAAGGCATAAAAGTAGCTCCGAGGAAATATCTTCACTCTCTTCTAACACAAGTGTCATAATCATTTCCATCGAGGAAAAGATCTTCTCAGAATGATTTGGCCTGTTTAAAGTAATATTTATCAGCTTCTACTGAAAAAGATGGAGAATTCACAAGTACCAAGAAGTATAAGATTAAGCAAACTATTGCATGAGCAAAAGAATAATAGGAATAAAAATTCCTCTTCCAGCCAACAGCAGGATGAATGAGTGAAAAGGAATAAAAAATTTGTTACCTTAAAGTCTTCAGGAAATGACAAAACATCTCCAAAATCAACGAATCACATTCGAGATCCAACATCAAGACACATGAGCGAACTTTTGCAACAGTTTCAAGAACAGAAACCCTCTTGGGGAAAGATCGACTTGACATATCATCCAAATTCTCAAAGGCTTGAACAATCCTCTGAAATATCTCCTGAGTATTGAAGAAATTTTGAAGAGGTTACAAAAGCAATGGTGAAATGCACTGCACATGTCCTGAATGTACAATCAATTAGATGTAAAGACGGGAAAAAAAACATAACTACGCTAACCTTCATTAGGTCATCATCATATGGAGTTTCAGGAGCTGTAATTCTAGTGATCTCACTCAAGCATGATGTAACGGCCACTTTCACATCCAGTTCAGAATGTCCCAAGAGCTCTTTATCCACCAGTGCTCTCATTGATGGCTTAAGTGCATTTGACATGGATTGCTTTGGTGATTGTTCCACTCTCGATAACAAAATCTCGGCATGCTGCACAAAGATATTGCCAAGGAAGAGCTCAAACAGGAAACATAATCAAAATTTAGGGGCTCTTCGAAGATGACAGAATATTGAACTATAGACAGAGAAACAAACACAGAGGAGAAATATGGAATATGTAAAAGAAAACTAAGAGCCGAAAAAAATCATATCAGCCATAGCAGCTAGAATAACCAGCTACTAAAGTTTCTAACATACCAAGAAAGGGATAATGCAAACTTATTTCTTTTTTCCATCAAAAGAGAAACCAGCCAAAATCTTCAACAAATTAAGATATTGCAGCACTACAGAAAGCAAACATATAACAAATGTCATTCTCTATTCAGCATCAAACAGTTTTGCTGAATCAAGCCACCTTGTAGTTTGATATTTGCTATTTTTACACTCATTCTAGCAAAAGCATATAAAACTTTGATGGATCATTCAGACCATATATGGATAACCTGTACCAGAGATAACAAACCTCGTGGCTGTACAGGAAGCAGTTCCGAATCTTTCAGAGGTAGGTTTTTTTTTTTTTGCACATTATAGAAAAAGGGGAAAGAATAATCTCATAACAAAATACAAACTATGATGAGAGACTAACCAGTATACACACCATCCAATTTGGCAATTACACTATGCTGACAGAAAAGTTGTCATGGTCGCTAGATTAATTCAAACGCAAGATTGAAATAACTCAGGAAAAAAATGGGTATTTGGACTACCAAATTAGCAAAGTATTAAATACTCTGACAATATTCATTGTTATTTTTTAAATGACAAGGAGGCGTCTAGGGTTTACGTCGAGAAGCGGTAGGAGCTCATCCACGGCGGAGGGAGGAGAGGTTAGCCTGTTCCCAACATCACGAAGCCGATCCTCCAGCTCCTTGTTATCCATCATTCCAAGCCTCAGATCCCAGTGCCCTCGAAACCCTAACAGATCCAACCAATAACGTAAATGTCGAGGGGACGACGCCAGTAAAAGGTTTGATGGATCGGATGACCAAAAACAGGAGGTAGGGTTTGGATTCTTGCCTCTGTCGTCCGGCTGACGGGAGGGCCGGGGCCTGTGTCGCGTCGGTGCTTTCGCCTCGCCAAGGAGCGACGGGTGAGTCGAAGCGGCCCGACTGCTGGAGCGAGCGCGAAAGATATAGTGTCAGATGCAAGGGAGGGGCTACCGTGATGCGTGGAGAGAGAGAGCGAGGAAACGATCGGTCGATGTGATCGATACGGGATGAGGACGGTTCAAGTTTTCAACCGGTTCACTTTATCAATTTGTGGTGCGCCGGATAGAGCTATCAAACACATCAATTTATAATGAGACAGATTAAACAGACAAAAATTCATCGTGAAGCCAAGAGGAACATCAAACTTAGTACATTAAAAAATTTATAATCTAATCCAATATTAAAATTTTTATAATTAAATTATAATTTAAATCGATCAAATTAAAATTTTTAAATTTAAATGATGATTTAGACATATTAAATCATTAATCCATTAAATTTTTTACTATTAATTTTAAATTTTAAAAATAAATAAATTTTTTAATCTATGAGTCAATCCAAGACTAACAATTAGAGTCTAAGTAGATCGGACCATTTGAATCTGTCCTAAAACATATTGATAAAATTTCAACCTAAATTTAAATTATTTAATGAAGCGAGTCAATTTAATGGTCTCATTCCAAATTGACAATTCTAATATCAGATTGATTTTAGTTTATCTATGTATTTACACCTATTTACAGAGAAGGAAAATAAGGAAGAAAAAATAGTAAAAGTCACATCCTACTTCAAAAGAGCATCTTATGTACATGATTTCTTGAGGATCGTCAAAGATATTTAATTCTTATAAAATAACAGAACAATCCTTTGATTTTTATTATCCTATTATTATAAAATAACATACAACAATCCTTTGATTTTTATTATCATATTTATATCTTCTGCTTAAAGCTTGAACTGGTCGAGCATAACATTGAGAGAAAACTTCGATTTAATATATTATGCATTGTATGATTCAACCTAAATAAAAAATTATAGCTTTTCAAAATATAATTTTAATATTCATTTGTAACAACTACGAAATTATCACTTTGCTATAATTATAACTTTTAACTAGAAGCACAAATATCAAATCAAAATTCGAGAATTTATAACTAATTATAGGGTAGAATAACAATCTGATTTAAAATTCAAAAAATATCATTTAAATTTTTTCTGAAATTTACAATTTTAATTGTAGGGTGGAACTTGTAATGATCTGATTTAAAATTCAAAGAATATCATTTAATGTTTTTTTGAAAGACTCCAAATAATTTTAATCTTAAAAAAATATTTTTTTATGTTGTAACAACTACGAAATTGTAGTTGCTATAATTTTATAACAAGTACGATTTTATAACTACTATAACACACTTAATTTAAGCGTGAAATAAAATAATAATAAAAATAATATTTAAAGATAATTGTATCATTTTATTGAGAATAAGATGTCCTTTTAATAAAAAAAATTTAACATACAACAAAATTAACCTCAAAATTATTATGATACAATTATAAAAGATAAAACAAACTTTTTAAAATGAAGATTCAAAAAATATATGACCAGACAGAAATAAGACCAAACCTGATAATTTTTCCAAACATTTCTTTTCCTTGTAAAGAAAAAGCAGTATAAATCACCATCGGCGAGTTGTAAAAGTCATAACTACTCGAGATCACTCCATGATCACTAACAAATACTCAAAACAACAAATTTTAACAAAGATACCATTATTACTTCGATTTGTACACAATATCAAACACATCACACGCAGTGACTAGTTCAGTATATACTGATACAATCACACAGACCAAGGAGGTGAAGGTGAACTCCAAACTGGGGCGGTAGACACTCCATGAGATTCATCTGCCAAAGAGGGATTTGATCCACCAAATGCCTTTGGTATCTCTGGGAGCTGTGTCGGCTTCTGGAGGGGGGTCGGTTTGGGGCGTCTTGTGCAGTTTCTGGACGTCATAACCCACTTCTTTAGCTTTCTCCAGCAACATGTTGTATACTTCCTCATCCAGGTGGGTTTTTCTGCACAGAATCTGAAGTAACACATGATAAATCAACTATGTGAATGTAAATAAATCATAATGATATTTCACAGTATAGTTGACTTTGAGATTCATTTCCTATAAAATTTTGGCAACTAATATAGCACCATAGAATACGGCAAGATCAAACATTCAACTACTGTAACAATTTATCATTGTAAGACAAACATTGTCCTAGAATAAAATTGGACGAATGTTAACTATTTAGGCAGCAATGAAAATATAGGGATGAAGAGTTGCTGAATTTAAGTGGTAGTTTCACATTCAGTTAAGACTTATTGAATTGTGGTGGTAAATTTAAAATGCAAAACAAACACGATTGTTGTAAAGTAAAACAAGAAAACCACAACAATTAGAATGCAATAGACAGGTAAATTGGTACGCAATATTTCAAAAAAAGTCTTTATCTGCAGATAAAACAACATGTTTGATATTCAAATTGATGATGTAATAGCAAGAACTCCATCAAGTTGAAGATTGCTGCCTCTCTAAGCAGAGTATTGGATCATCTTCCATATTCTGTACATTGATTTCTTCTTGTCACTTGACAACACCAAGTTGCCATTGCTCTCAGAACCGATAACCAACTCAAAATCAGCCCACAAATCATCCCATTTTCTTTCTCAAGTTTGAATTTCTCAACTTGGAATTGCATTGCCAATAGAAAGGTGTTCCACATGGCAGGGTACATTCAGTACATTCATCCATGAGTCAATTGACTTCACTAATGGTCTGGGGATCCAATAGTTGAGACATTAGACTATAAGAAAGCAATGGATGAAATGTCGGTTGATTTTACACGAGCCATGAGTTCATAGAACGTTGGCACCCTCAATCTTGATACTTTTTTCAAGAAAAGGTAAGAATGAAAAGAGTATGTTCACCGACTTTACCCCCTTCAAAGTAGAAAGTGTTAAGAAGATATCAGAAAGCAGATGTAGAATATGGTCCACTATCTTGCTAAGAAGGGTGCCATTGTGTTATGAACAATGCAGGGGTCATGCAAGTTCAACTTTCTCAATCTCAACCTCAAACATATTGGTCTATCTTAGCGAAACACATATGAGAAAAACCCGAGCAGAAAATTTTCAACAGCATGCATATTAACTTAAAATCACAAGATACCCTACTTTATATCTTATAACTTTGTTAAACACTTATTTTGCACAGTGATAAATATTTTAGCTATCAATATAAATAATTTTCAGTATTTTAGTACTGACTCTTTTAAACCTTATCCAAAATAACTATGAATCCTCTAACATGATTGTACAACATGTGAAATGCTGCTTGTGAGGTAAAGGCAATGTAATCCTTTCTATAAGTTAGAACTTGTTTAAGAAATTAGTTTCTGAGGCAAGCTGCAAGCTAAAAAAAAAGAGAGATAGATTTTAAGTTTTCTTCGCCTATGTTTATTCTCTTTTCATTATTATCTTGTTGGAATGTATTTATTTTCTACATGGGACATATGCTAGCTCAACTCTTCTCCCTTGAGAGTTGTATAGTTAACTGACATTACCATGCTTTCCCTGGTCAATCTTCATGGTTAAATTGTCTGATCCACTAATGAGACAAATAAATAGAAAAGGAAGAGTAAAATGTTAGACAAATTCAATGTGAGAAAGACAGTGATCAATAGAAACGCAGGCACAAGATGCCTCCGGTCATAGGGCCTTATGGTAAATTGACTCTCCCTCAGCACTAAAATGTTCTCTCTCAAACTGAATCGATATTTAAAAAAAGAAATCTCTCTCTTTTTGTTTATAAAACTATGCAACAACCTAAAGAAATAGGGTTCTGTCAGATCCCTACTTCCAAATTGAAAATTGCATATAGAACTATAGAAGGGCGAGCGAGCTTCATACCCAGAGGTAGTTGCGGGAGGGCTGGCCTATGAGCGCGTACTGGTAGTCATCGTCGATGTAGAGCACCCAGTAATCCCCGACGACGGGGAAGATGGGAAGGAAGGGGGGCACGTAGAACTTGACCTTGAGCTTGGCCTCGTCGCTGGAGGGGTCGGCCTTGTAGGCCGTGCCCTCGATGAATCCGCGCCTTCCGCCGCTCCAAGTCTCGTTGAGGACGTTCACGGTGCCGTCGGACCGCAGCGTGTACGTAGCCCGCGTGTCCTGGCCGTCCCGCGGCTGGAAGCGGGAGGGGACGGAAGCTATCTCGTACCACCGCCCCATGTAGCGCTCCAAGTCCAACCCTTTCACCACGGTCATCTCCTTCTGCGTCGCCATTGCTGATTCTACTTCGTCGCCGCCGAGTTGGTCTTTGATTTATAGCGGCGATGGGCGAGCGGGGCGACGTGGCGGCGCCAGGACGGCAGGTTCGGAGGAACAGTAACTTGCGGGTGCTTCTGGTTGGTTCGAGATGTCGTTTGCCGATGGATCTCGACCGTCCATCGGGTAGTTTTCTTGGGCCCGAAGGCTCGTCCTGCCCTTTTCTTGAATTATTGATTTTTGTCGGCCAATTTCCATAAAAATGCATTTTACTTCTCGATTTAATTTTCCTCGTGTGGATAATGTACTCATATTGGTGATCGCATATGTGATTATCGTATACGCTCATAATGTTTTTTTGCTTTATTGTCCATGCACAATGGTGCCGCGATAGCACATCCAAATTGTCACTCAATCACCTATAGATCCGACCACGATTTAGAATTGACAGTTTGACGATTCGGAACCGTCAATTCGACGGTTCATGGCAGGTCGACCTTTAACCTTAACCGCCCAAGACGGTTACGGTTCACGGTTCGAAATCGTCGATTCACGATTCGGTTCACGATTCGCGACGATTCAAGATTATTATATTAAAAAAATTAAAAATTAAAAATTAAAAATTAAAATTTATTAAAAAAAATGCATTTCGGAGAATTTACCATCCCAGTTGACTGATTTAGTCAAACCAAGAAAACGACTACTGAATTACTAAAATCACATTTGATTTTTATCAGAATTCAAAATCCAATCGACTGACTTTTCTCATTAGTCGATTGATTTTGTATATCGGTCGACTGATGTGGTCAACTCGCCGGTTAACCGACGGGCCGTCGGTTTCACACCTCTTGAACCGGAATCGGCTCGGCTAACCGGGTCAACGGGCCACCCGACCTGTTGACCCAGGCCGGGTCTGGGCCGGATCTGGGCTAAACCTGGGCCGTGGTGGTCGGGTCTAATCAGTAAAAATCATTTTACTTCTCGCGATAATGTACTGATCCAGCGCTTATTTATAAGAATTTTTCTTCAAAGCATAAAAAGCGCACCGCGGCCTCGAGTCGAGTCTTGCAGGCTGAGTCGAGGGAATCGGGTATGGCTCGATGACAGTACTTCTCCAACGGAGTCGTAACCGGATCGAGGCACATCCTCTCGACATACCGAGCCGGATCCTCGAGTTGAGTTCAGAGCGTCGCGGAGCCCGGATTTACCCCCGAGCCAAGTCGATCCGTTCAAATGGCCCAATCTTTCAAAGACTACTCATCATACGGATATGTCCTCCTACCACTTTTGTAACTCATCATAGCAATACTGACAAAGATTTATTTTTTGTTGCTTTATTGTTTGTCACATTTGTGACAGGACATAACATCTTCGATTCATATAAAAGGTTAGTTTTGTACTAAGGGGAGGTATGCAATCTCAAAAACTTTAAAAACATTAACGGCCACTGACCTTCCTACTCACGTTTGTTGTGTTCATAGGCCCCGAAAGCTTCACATCTTCCTCTCCACCCAAGCTTGCTCAAGTGAGGTGCTGAGAAGAAATTGCACATTAAACCGGAACAATTAACTTAACGTCTGATTTTCCAATTTAGCCAATTTTAAGCATAGCAAACTTATTTAATAATCCAACAGAATTCAGGATCACGCCAGCAATCCACGATCTGAAGACTTGCTCATCGTCATTCATCCCCACGCAGACCGAGCTGCATGCCAATAAAGATCGCGTTGAGAATCATTGCAAAAATTTTCACGAGTTTATACTGATTGATAATTCAATCGATTACCTGCTCTTGTGACGCTCCGGCGGCTGTCGTCGTATCCGATAGCCCAAAAGAAGTATCCCCCGAGGCGGCGGCGGCGCGCGAATCTGACCTTCGTAGCCGCTGACCAACTGTCGTCGTAGCCTATCCAGCTAGTTCCGGCGTAGGAGTAGGCCGCCGTCATCACCCGGTCATGCACCACCGTCGCGCTGTTGTTCCGGTTGAAGTCCTCCACCGCCGAGTACACCAGCACGCCGTCGTCCCCCGGCCCCACCCCCACCGCCGGCGCGCCAACTCCGTTCTCCGCCGCGTCCCGCAGCTTCCATGTCCGACCGTAGAGCGGCATCCCCAGCACGACCTGCCTCCTCGGCATTCCCGCCGCCACCCAGGAATCAACCCCGTAGCTGCCGCTGATGTTGCTGTTCGGATCGTACCACGCCGCGTGCTCTCCCGTCGCCGACGTGTCCCACGACCCACGGAAGTCGTAGCACATCAGGTTCACCCAGTCGAGCGCCGCCGCCATCTGGGACACCGGGTACGACCGGCCGTCGCCGAGGAAGAACCGCGAGGCGAAGTAGACGGCCGCCGTGAGCAGCAGCCGCGGCCGCCCAGTGGACGCAGCCTCCCGCTCCGCCGCGGCGCGCCACTCGAGGAGGAGCGTCGCCAGGTTGGCCATCGCCCCTGCGTCTTGCGGGAACTCCCAGTCGAGGTCGAGCCCGTCGAGGTCGTAGCGGCGGGCCACGGCGATGGTGGAGTCGATGAAGGCGGCGCGCGCGGAGGCGCTGGCGGAGAGAGTAGAGAAGGCGGAGTTGCTTCCGCCTCCGCCGATGGAGAGCAATGCTTTGACCGGCTGCTGGCGGAGGCGGCCGCGGCCAGCGCCGGAGTGAGCAGAGGCGGAAAAGTTCCGGAGCATGAGGTCGTCGTCGGCGGTGACATCGAGGCGGAAGGTGGAAGACTCGACTTGGACGAAAGCGTAGAAGAGGTGGGTGAAGAGGGAACGGTCGATGGAGGAAGGCGGCGAGTAGGAGAAGGTCCACGTAGGCCAGTAGCCGCCCCTGATCGACGGATCGGGAGTACGATAGGCGATAACCGAAGGAGAAGAAGAAGAGGAGGAGAAGAAAGAAGACAATGTGTTCTTTCCAAGTCGCCATGGTTGGAAGTTCGAGCTCAAACATAACAGACGAGCTAGCAGCTAGCCATTGATATAAAGCTCGAAGGTGGATGGGAAGTCAAACTCGTTCACTGATTCTAATTGACCAACGCATTAACATGAGTGCCTTATTGATTTCAAATGAAATGCAAATGCATTGATACATATTCACTGTTGTTTGCATTTAAATATTAACAGAGCATTTGTTTTTTGAAGATGATGCAAGTCAAAGTCAGCTGAGATCCATTGCCAAAAGGAAGAGCACGAGAGAGCCCCCGTGATTGACGGGACGGCCACCATATAATACGAGTCGTCTGGTTGTCGCTAACGCGAGCATGTGTTGCTCACAAATTTTTAAAGTCAAAGGCAACGCTAGTGGATGGTTGCTGTAGTGAATAATGGATTATGTTATCATCCAACTCCAATCCCGATCACCGTCGCCGCCGTCCACCCGGCGGTGCCGTTCCTCCACCTCCACCTCCACCTCCTGGTCCAGTTGCACCCTTGACATGATCTGTCTCTCTAATGCGGCACGTTTGACTATAATCTGTAATGCAGACGCAATTTAGGTAACAATTCGCATGGTCACATGGATTTTTCTGAAAGAACAAATCTACTAGTTCACAATTCAATGTATTCTAAAAGGGTGTTGCAACTACAATAGTACAACGTTCCCGTCAAGATCGGCTTCTGGATGTGCGGCCTCTTCTCAGCACTACATCGGAACGAGGATGGGTGATGAAATAGCCAAGGAGTCGCTTGAGCCTGCAAACACAGCAATCATGAGAAGAAAGGCCGGGATGCCCGACGCGACCACTCCGATGCTTAAGTCAGCTTACGAGAAAGAACGAAGTCAACTAAGAACAAGGAAGAAGTGGAGAACTAGAGAATGCATACCGTCTCTCATGAAGAAACCAACCTTATATACGGGTGATAGTTGCCGTACTGTGGCATGGGTGAGGCAAGGGCCATGATCACCGGTATGGCGGATGTCAGAAGGTATGGGCTATTTCCGCTGCCTGTCTTATCGCCGCCATGCAAGTGCGTATGTCGATCAGGGTGTCATCATAACGAGTAGAGGGGAGGGGATGTCACCCGTACCATATGGCGAAGGAGTAGTTTGAAGTGGAGGAGGACAGCGGGGGAGGACAGGAGGACTGTCCAGATTAAGCCAAGGTGAGGTAAGGGAGCCGGCGGGAGTGAAATTAGAGGAGGCTGACTCGGCTCAGGCGGGAGAGTTTGCCTCCGAGATTTGGGCCCCCTTCCGATTCGGCTTCCGACTCGATTCGGTCGCCCTGCGGGGGTAAACCGGAATCCGTTCCATGCGACCATAACATACGATATACATCATGAAAACAGCTGCCTGAAGAAGCAAATTTGCAGGCAATGCCCTGGAGCTGTCATAAATATTTACAGAGCAACTCAATTTGATCTATATGCTTCAAATTTAGTTGATACTTTATGTTTACAAAATTACTCCTGGTGGATACTAGAATCATCAAGTCCTGTCACAATTACATTCCTGTGGCAGGTTGTTGTGAGCTCACAGCAAGCTAAGGGCATGAACACCATGTTATGATGAATCAAGAGCACTAAGCTGGTTCACGTGGACGAGCAGTCCATAGCGAGCTAAGGGCACGAAGGCGTTGGCTGTAGTCACCGAGTGCAAGCAGACCCCGTGCCGCTTGTCGAACCGTGAGAATCTTGTACATCTGCTGCAAGGCTTGTTGCCGAAGGTTATCCGCCTGCACCAAAAATATAGCATTAGGTGAGTGGAACGACACATTTACTTAGTTGATACTATAGATATGCATTCCTAAGAAACCTATATATTCATAATTTACTGATCATATAGTGAAGACCTCAAGATGCAAAACAATTAAAATGATTCATACCAAATTAAACATCTCTTGTCTAGACAAATTACAATCACAGCCAAAATGAAACTTTAGAAAAGGTTCGTATGAGGGACTTATTACCTGGTTCACAAAGTTCACAAAAGCCTCTAGTTTCCCCATTGCATTCACCATCTGACCCATGTAATTCGCAACACCATTGGAACCAGAGGTATCAGATGCCAGAGACTCAGCTAGAGTTTGTTGGAGTTTATCCATTCCTTGTGAAAGTGCATCCTCAGCTTGGGCTGAAGATTGTTGCAAGTTACAAACAGCATGAACTTGTTGCTCTGTCAGAGGTTCTAGCTGTGGTAAGAGAACCTAAAACCAAGGATACATGTGTGTTAAACTCCACTGTATCATTGAATTTGTGAATGCTGCAACACCAATGAATGGCTGGTCTACTGATGCTTGTGTTTCAATAATAATGGAATGATAATTTTTGAAACCTCCTTTTTCTTTAGAGAAGATAAACTGACACTTTTCATATGCTAGATTATATCGTTGATACAGCTTTAAATGCCATACAGGATAGCTAATTAAGTACTCCTACATACCTTTAGAAGTTCTGAAGGCCGAAAACCTCCAATCCATAGGAAAAATCGTTCAGCAGCTGTCTTCCACATGCCAGACATGATATAGAAGGCATCAGATTTCCCAGCAATTGCTTTAATTCGAAAGAGATTGTCATAGTGATTCAATCCATTCTCTACGAGCATACGAAGCTCTATGTCGGATACATGTGCTTGTAAAGCAGCTCTAAGTTCATTGGTTTGTCGGTTCTGTTCTTCTACCCAGTGTGCATATTCCATCTCAAATGCAGTAACACCTGATACATAAGAAAGATCATTTAGGTGTACATTAAACTACATCTCTGAGACAAAAACCAAAGGCTAGCAGGGAAAACGGCATATAATAGTAGAACAGAGCCCAAACAGCAAGTTTCTAAAAGCAAAGCAGTTGATCAATTTAAGAACTAACATGTTTTTTCCTATTCCATGTTCGCGCTAGACAGTTCAATAGCGAAATGCATTATTTACTTATTATCTAATTGTTACTCGTGTCGTATATTTGAGTTTTCTATTTCATTATCTACCCTATTATGATTAGCTCATTTCCATTTTTCCCACAAATGAAATATTCTCTCAGGTCCTTGCTATTTTGAAATAAGTCTGATCAAAACTCTTGCTATTGGTCACTATGTTACAAAAATTATTTCAACATTAATAAAGCTATTAGAGAGGTGAAAGAAAAATAATAAGCACTTCACCTGAGTTTACACTGCCTGATAGGCCAAGAGTCGACTCTCCTGAATTCCCACCTATGAATACACCCTACAGTTCAACAGTAACTAAATTGGTTTTTTGGAGTAAACACTTGTTTCTTGTAGGACATCCTTATACCTGCTGCCTAGCCCGACCAAGTTCCTGCTCCATCTGAGCTAGTTTTACACGACTTGATTCCAACTGTTGAACATAAGCCTATAAAAGAGCATAATATAAGTTGGCATATAGGTACCACCATGTGAGCTTTTAGTAATCAATCAATTATAAAATTACAATAAAAGACACCTTTTTTCTTAGACGACTTTTTCGAGCAGCCTCTCTGTTCTGTGCCAGTCGTCTTAATACCTACACAAATAGCGATGATATCCATGAACATAACAGTTCGACATGCTTAATATTTCATAGTTCATACAGGTTGAAAATTGGAATTTACTACTTCTGCAACATGCTTGCAAGTTTTACTTTCCAGAAAGTATTCAGTTCATCATTCACAATCTCAGTTCACATCTCTATAGTCAAACCTTGTCGAAGCTATTGATCATTGGTAGGGTTGCACCTTTATGACATAGGTGATAACAACTAGGAGAGATTACAATTTAGAAATCAAGAACTAAAGACACAAGCTGTAGAAGCAACCTCCTTAGCAGAAAAGGTAACAACTCAAAATTGGATGCCTTTTCAACTATAGACCTCAAACTTAAGAAAAATTTAATGTCCACTTAACTGAATGTGGAAAAAGGTTGTGGGTGTATAGAATCTTCCTCTACTATAAATGAAGACGTATGCATCCATTAGTTTGAATTTGAACATTCTCTTTCAGATTCAATCATAAAACTTAATTACATGAAACATATGTAAATGATAATGAAAGACTTCAAAAAAAAATCTTGATTTGTTGCTTTCTATGAATCAAGTTAGTTTACAACCTAATTGTCTACCCTCATTTATAAGTTGTTCTGCTGATAAAATAAGAACCCGATGGTATTCCAAATCACTGAATCAATGAATAATTTTCTTCATTAGAAGAACGCAGTGTATTACAAAAATAGAAATGATTAGTCATCATATTGTAGGTATCTATCTCATACAGAGCTGTAAGTACCAAACTACTAATGCAAATTAGATACCTTCTCTGCAGGCTTGTTGGCTTCCTGGTCATATTGTTTTGAATGCCGTGCTGTGGTATGAGGACCATCTTCTAACTGTAATTCCAATATAAAGTTCAAGCAAATCAACTAAAGAGGTGCCACCAGATAAAAAACTGATTTGATATTTCTTACCCTACCACCGAGTCTGACATTGGCGTCCACCATCGATGATGATGCTGTATTTTGGCTGCTGTCAGCATTTAAGGAATTTCCCCACATGCCTATCTGGTGATTTGTTTCATATATTCCCATCTTTCTGGGGGATGCAAATTGAGATGATGTAGAGCTCATGCTACTTGAACTGCGAGTGAAGGAAATGTCAGTCTACCCAAAAAGATGAATATGCTATGGAAAATTAAAAAGAAATAAAACGCCATGAAACCTATAAACTAAATGTAGAACATCTCTAAAATGGATGATTTAGGAAGTAATGCAACCACTGGAATTTTCACTGATTATAGCAAGGCCTAGGTATTTCACAAAATTGTATCTAGATGTGCACTCCAAAAAACTTGATTGACAATAAACTACAATATATTTGATTGAACAAACATATAAATTAACATGAACTTAGTATGAACCACAAGCAAAGCCAATGCTAAACATAAGATTTTTCCTCCTGGTAAGCTTGTCAAAGACTAATTTGCTAAATCAAGGATTTTTCTGTAAAGAAGCACTGGAGTACTCCATTAACCAGAATAGACGTTGCAATATGTAGACGGCATTAATTCAGTACAAACTGGCTTTCAGTTTACACTGTTTGTTAATCCTAACAAGAAGACAAGTTTAAGTACTCATCCTTATATGAAATGTAATTTTAGTAAAAAGAAAATAATTGATGGAATAATTAGGATGGATGAAAATGAATTCTTGTGAGTAAGAGTTTTAGATATCATAGATATGTTATCCAACAACTCGCAAGGAGATACTGATGAAGATATCATTAAAGGGATAAGAAGGGATGGTCAAAATGGAAGAGAAAAAAATTCCGAGTCTTGTACGATTGTCATGTTCCTCTTATGCTAAAAAGAATTGGCCTATTAGGAAACAACACATTCAACAACATTAAATCAGCATAGAAGAATGCTAAGGTGAACTTGTGATTTATTATAAGATAGAATAAAAAATACTAATTTCTAGAGTAATTTGGTAAAGAAAATATCCAAAGATGACTAGTAAATTACTATAAGTAAAAAAGTTAACCTTATTAGAATGGAACGTGTAATTGGTACTTGAAAACCAAAGAAAATATTTGTATGATAAAAAAAATACTTAATTAATTTGAATATTGTTAGTTATATAAGTAATTAGAGGATAAAACCACTTGTCAACAACAAGAAAATAATGTTATATATCCCCTTCTTTCAATCTGCACATGAAATTACCATGCAAACAAACAAACTGTGAGTTGGGCTCTACATATGTTATCCCGCTAACGAGCCAGAAACCTCAAAATTGTCTCAGCCAATTTCTCAGTCTCTCTACGTTCGACATGAGAACCCTGCTAAGATTCCTACTTTTAGCCCAGGGCGACGAATCGAGATCCTCTAGTTGATCTAAAACACCAGCCCACGACAAATCACTTAAAAACTTACTCTCAGAGCGAATACAAAAGGAATCCAATGTTGAAATAAGTGGGAAGGATCTGCTAAGCCCAAAGATCCCAGCTTTGTTAGAATCGGTAACCCAAAAGGCAAGTCAGAAGCGAAATAATACATAAAAATCTTTCCAAACCAAACTAAAACCCACCGTCCACCATTAAATCCAATCCATAACAAAGAAAAGTTGCAAATAATCCATACTCGTCAACAAACTTACTATCGTAAAACATCAACGACTATCTTTCTGCCATAACACAGAGACAAGAACATGAAACCAAAGACCGAAAAGGGGAAAAGGAGCGATTTTGGAACCTCAATGCTGCGCGGTCTTCTCCCAGCTGGGCTAGAGGCATCGAGGCAGAAGTCCGCACCGGAACACGTACGTGGAACCCTATCTCCCAGCACTCATCGCCATCCCTCGCCTGCCGACCGGGAGCAGGAGAACGAGATAAAAGGAAGGAGGCGAGAGGGCGGAGAAGGGAACGAGCTCGAAGAAATCCTCGAAAACGACCGGCGCCTCTTTTTTCAATCTGCGCTCCGTTTCCAATTTATTTTATTTGACAGATGATGACACAATAATTAATCCTCCACCTTGGCGTGCAAGTCGTCGTTAATTAGCGACCGCGACGGCGTCAGGGCTGACGTGGCGGCGGGAATAGAATAGAAAATGGTTCCGTTAAGCTGCACGGTCGGTGCACGCTAGACGGCCACCTCAGCGTGACGTCATCGTTCGTCACCACTGTTAGGTACGTCTGGTTCGACCGGCCAGTCACCACCTTACCGCTCCGATAAGCATTTCAGAAAAATTTCATTTTGGCCCCCAAAATTTCATTTAACATAACTAGTTTCTGAAAATTACGTCCGCTTCAACCACTCAGATTCGACTTACAAGGCGTTGGGTGGTAGGACCTGTGAGTGGGGGGTGCAAATGAAAATTCTAGATCTAAGTTGAATAATATAAAAATATTAATATTTTAATTTGAATTTAAAAATATATATGATATTCAAATTTGATTTGAAATTTAAAAATATAAATAATTTTAATTTAAATTCGATTTAAAATAAAATTTAAGTTAGAATTGCTTTAATTCAAGAATCGAATTATAATTTAAAATAATTAAAATTCAAGTTTAATTAAAAAAATAAGAAAAAATAGCCAAAGACCCTCTATAATATTATTATATTAAATCTAAATATAAAAGATTAAGTTATATGTGATAACTTATCTGACATGTTATACCAATTGTTTCCACTTAATTATTTGTTTTTAAAAGTAATTATATAATATTGTTCCTCTCTAATATCATCAGAGGATGAGCCATCGATGAGCTATCTTCTCTATTGACATAGTCGTTGAACATCAATAGAGAGCTGGAACAATCGAAGAACTTGTAAAACTTAAGAAAAAGAATTAGAATAAAGATCAAGGATATCCTTATTCAACCACTTCGATGTTCAAGTGAAATTTTCGAAGGAGAAAGGTGAGAAAGAAAAACAAAAAGAATGAAAGAGAAATTGAGACAGAATTGATCTTTTATAACATCTATAATAGTACTTTCTCATTTTTTAATGGACCATTCCATCACAGTAAGGCAAATGTTCCATCTTCATGTTTGCGAGTTAAATCATCCACGTCCTATCCTATAGAAAATCGTATAGGATCACACTATAGAAGCCTTGTCGTTCCACTTGTTATGATAATCCATGCGAGGTCTCACATGTCACTAACCAATTGGGAGACTCGAGCAAGAGTTAGGGGTTTGACATATTAATCGAAGGGATCCTATCGACAGGGCTAGGATAACTGAGTAAGAATGTTAGGTCAATATAGCTGAATTGACTGAAGTGAAGGTATAGGTCAGTCAAGCCGAGTGGATGAATCAGGTAGACCAAATGATGGTAGTCCGAGTGGATGAGCCTCTTGTCTCGGATGGACCGAATGATGGTAATCCGAGTGGACAAGCCTCTCGTCTCAGGTATACCAAATGATGGCAGTTCGAATGGACAAGCCTCTTATTTTGGATAGACCAAGTGATGACAGTCCGAGTAGACGAGCCTCTCGTCTCGGGTAGACCGAGTAATGCTAATCCTAGTGGATAAGTCTCTCGTCTTAGATAATCTTGTTGACGTATCTCTACCTTACATATTGACATCTCAACTAGATTATTAACCTTCTTGCTACGTATGAATTGAAAGCCCCCGCCACACTCCACATCACAAAGCTCCACATCAAATATGATTTATGAAAGTATTCCTAAACTGAAGAACCTATATCATCAACAATTAAAAGCACAACTCTTACCGAGGAGTAGGATGATGGAAGGTGTCTTCAAGACGATCTTGGTAAAGCTCCATTTATCCTCCAGATTGTTTTCTACAACTTCATCTGTTGTTTGACAAAGCAAATAATTGCTACCCCAAGTTTTCTAAGTTGCTGAAGAACAATCAAATAGATAAAAAAAAAAAAAAGAGGAGAAAATATCGGTTTCATGACAGTGACAAGTTGCTAAACTAATGCTGCACTAATTATCTTCTGCTAAACTACATGTGTAAGTTTGACAAACATTGAAAAGAAAATTTGGAACTTTCAGAAATTAATCACATCTTTAATATCCGAGAAAAAAGAATGCAAAAGTATAGAAATTTACCTGAGCTATTAATTTTGACTCCATCATCCAAGCATAAGTTGGATGATCAAGAAGCTTATGAGAAGACACTGAAGCTTATGAGAAGAAGGCTACTTTTGCAGAATTGCCAGGCAGTTTTTGTAGTCTGTATAGAATCGAAAATATATTGTTCAGTGATCATAAAATCTTTCATTATTTTAGGATTAAGAAACGTTCTTTTTCAGATATTAAAAAAGAATTAGTTCATGGACAAATCCTTTGATTTTTTTTTTCTTTTTCATCTTTGGCTTTTGTGAGTGCCATGGAAATTGCTCCACCTTTACAACCCTATCCAATTGCGTGCCGACTAAGTGTGCTTACTTTAATGATAAAGGCGAACCTTTGTGAAATTAAAGATACCACACATTAATATATATATACTAATTAATCAACAGAAGATAAGATTAAGTACATTATTAGTTAAGCAATCATTAGAATACCATACAAGGTATCCAATCTAAGAAACAAACAGATTCGTACTTATCTCAGACTTAGCTTTTTTTTCCCAATTAATTGTTCCACAGACTTCAGTATCTTCATTAAAAATAGCAATGATGCTCGTGCAGATGGACAAACTGTAGGGATGACAAATATCTGGACTTTACAGAAGTTCTGAAACTTATCTTCTTGAGATGGCTGCAAAGACCATGAATCACAGCTATATGAGCACACAGTGGTTTAAAGCACCTGACATAGAACAGTAGGCAACAGTCATTATAATGCCCTACAAAAGAGCAAGAGAGACAAAAAGTCAACCAAGCCCAATAGCTTAGTTGAACTACAGATCAATAGATTCTGCTCGACCCTTTTTCTCATTAGTGTTATGCCTTTTTGAGCAAATTAGTTGTCAGCTAGATAATGTCTTACATATAATTTATCATGTCCACTGATGTTTCAGGACCAAGCAAAACTCCTCGTGCTGGCAGTGGCTCACTGGAATGACTGCCATGATAGATGTTTCTGCACCAAGGTGCTCAACACAATTCCTGAAAGAGGCTTGATCCCATTTTCCTTTCCTCTCTGCTGTGAAAATCTTCAGGATAAGAAATCATATATAAATATAAATTTATTCATGCAGGAAAAAAAACGACCAGTACAGTTTAGCACAATACAAGCAACAGAGGGCACTCAACAGCAAATAGTCTTGTAAAAATCCAAATGGTTTTTACTATGGAAAACATGAATAGGGCTTAAAGCCTGCCATCGCCTGTCGAGCACCCAGTTCTGCATCCAGACTCCAGATACCATCCCTGTGAACTTGTAAAGGCGATGAAACAGGCAGACAACACAACAACAGATAAGGACGACTCCAGACAACCCTGCCTTGCAATCCTCAGTTCATTTCTTCTTCTGGGCAGCTTTGGTGACCTTGGCACCAGTTGGATCCTTCTTCTCCACGCTCTTGATGACACCGACGGCTACAGTCTGCCTCATGTCCCTGACGGCAAACCTACCAAGAGGAGGATACTCGGAGAATGTTTCCACCACCATCGGCTTGGTGGGAATCATCTTCACTAAACCTGCATCACCATTCTTGAGGAACTTGGGCTCCTTCTCAAGCTCCTTGCCAGATCGCCTGTCAATCTTGGTAAGCAGTTCGGCAAATTTGACAGCAATATGAGATGTGTGGCAATCCAAGACAGGAGCATAGCCATTGCCAATCTGACCAGGGTGGTTCATGATGATGACTTGCGAGATGAAATTGGCAGCCTCCTTTGCAGGATCATCCTTGGAGTTTGAGGCAACAAAACCTCGCTTCAGATCCTTAACAGCAACATTCTTAACGTTGAAGCCAACATTATCACCTGGGAGAGCCTCCTGGAGGGCCTCATGGTGCATCTCCACAGACTTGACTTCAGTTGTGAGTCCTGTAGGGGCAAAGGTGACCACCATACCAGGCTTCAACATTCCAGTCTCAACACGACCAACAGGGACAGTTCCAATGCCACCAATCTTGTAGACATCCTGAAGAGGAAGACGGAGGGGCTTATCGGAAGGACGCTTGGGTTCATTGATCAAGTCAAGGGCTTCAAGTAGTGTTGGACCCTTGTACCAGTCAAGATTTGTGGATCTCTCAATCATGTTATCCCCTTCAAAACCAGAGATTGGAACAAAAGGAATCTTATCAGGATTGTAACCAACTTTCTTCAGGTAGGAAGAGACTTCCTTTACAATTTCATCATATCGTGCCTTGGAGTACTTTGGTGTTGTAGCGTCCATCTATTAAACAAGAACAAGAGGCATCCTCAGTAACTAACATACATAAAATTTCTAAATGCATATATAAAATAGCATCGCAACATCACCTTATTGCAGCAACAAATCATTTGCCTGACACCGAGAGTGAAAGCAAGGAGTGCGTGCTCACGAGTCTGCCCATCCTTTGAGATACCAGCCTCAAAACCACCAGTTGTTGAATCAATAATGAGAACAGCACAGTCAGCCTGAGATGTTCCAGTAATCATGTTCTTGATGAAATCACGATGGCCGGGGGCATCAATGACGGTGCAGTAGTATTTTGTTGTTTCAAATTTCCACAAAGCGATATCAATGGTAATACCACGCTCTCTCTCAGCCTTCAGCTTGTCAAGCACCCAAGCATACTTGAAAGATCGCTTGTTCATCTCAGCAGCTTCCTTCTCAAATCTCTCAATAACACGCTTATCGATACCTCCCAACTTGTAAATAAGATGACCTGTGGTGGTAGATTTTCCAGAGTCGACATGGCCAATGACCACAATGTTGATATGAACCTTCTCCTTGCCCATGACTAATTTCTAGCTGAACAACAAAAATGCAACAATTGATCAAATCATTTGCATCAATATGCACATTTAAATTTTACAAAATATTTTTTTTAAAAAATTATGGCATTGAACAGTCATCCAATTCAAACTATACCTACAAAACCATATAATAAAATAACAAAATAAATCATCCATCCAGTCAAAGACCAAGATCTAAGCAACATCAACCAACAGTATTGGATAAAACTGTTAATAAAAAGCCAGAAAGAATTAGAAGTTGGCCAAAGATATTAAAAACAAATGATTTTCTTAAGCTTTTCATTCTGCTTCATATGCACTCATAGGATTCTGAATTAAAAAAGATAATCCAATGCACCAAACTCCTGCTGATGTGGGATTCCGGAGAAGAATCTATTGTATGTAGCGAGATTCCAAGGAAGGATCTATTGTACGCGGCTCTACATTACAAAAAGGTTGTTTCCACGACCCAAACCTATGACCTTTAGAGTCACACAACAACTTTACCATTGGGTCAAAACTCCCCTTCATAGGATTCTCAATTAAAGATTCTAAATCTAGCTGTTTGAAGAAGCAACTAAAACTACAAAAGTGCATTAATAAAAAAAATACAAAGCAAGCACTTAATTCATAATACTTCACAAGACATACAAAAAACACTAATGTCACAAATGAAAAGAATCCATTTGGTATTATACTAAATAGTTCACAAGTTACAAACGTTAGAAAATAATTAGGCAAAATTTTTCTATACATATTCAGAATATATGTAATTGCTACAAAATGAATTTAAAGCACAAAACAAAGCAGCCAATAACTATCGCCATTGCAATTACTCTTCAAGATAAAACCACTCACACTAAACATTACAATTAAATTTTTTATAAGATTAAATATTTTATGAAATTACCATGATGCCCCTTAAGCCTAACCCACACCATGTTAATATTCTTAAAAGTGAAAACAGCTGCAAGTGATCAAAGATACCAAAAAAAATAACTAGGTAAAAAAAACTACTAAGCACATCCCACTGAGTCAATATTTTGAGAAAATAAAATCTGCAAAACATAAATTTCATGTTAATCATCCAAGGAACCTTTTAGCTTTGTGTAGAAATGGTAAATAAAATCAATTGAAAAAAAAAAATCATACCAATCAAAATTGTTTATTATCACGACAAGAAAAAAGGCAATGTCACAAGGTATGACGTTCGCAGCAAGATTTGGTATCGAGAATTATATTTCCATGTTACAAATAGAATTTATAAGAACTATAGTTTTCCGCTAAAATTTACACGGCATGGCACTCAAAAGCATCTGAGTTTACGGACATAAAACAGGTTTCGACCCCATAAATATAGATCAAATCAATCATCTGAAGATAAGAGAATTACCAGTCCGTTTATCCAAATGATGATCCAACCAAATTTTAACATACATAAAACAGCCGATCTAGCTTCGACAGACATAAAACAAACAATTGATGCGACTACATAAATCACGAAGCAAACTAAGAACCAGTAACACAATATCAAACTATTTTACCTAAGCTGATATTCGCAAATCGAAGGAAACTAATTATCTAAGCTAATTTCGCAGATCGAAAAACACAGAACGCATACATAAAACGGGAAGATAAATCTCTACAGAACCAATCGATAAGGATAAGAAATCTCGTACCAAAAATAGGAAAACCAAGGGGAGCGGCTGCTAGGTGGCCTCGTTCACTCGATAAAGAAAGAGCCAGGAACCCTATCGCAACAATTTATAGAATGGCTATTACTATTATAACCTTAGGGTTCCAGCGATAATGAGGGTAAAATAGTCATTTCATGGATCTCGGATCCTCACCTCATGACGGCGCATCCACTAATGGACGAAACAGATACCGTTGATTTCCGATCGGAGGGTTGTGAGAAGAGCCAGACTCCGTAGTGGAATGCCGCAAAAGGATTTAAACTTTTTATGCCTGAGAAATCAAGAAGCGCATACAAAAAAAAAAAAAAAAAATCTCAATGGAATCGTATAACAGATGAGTCACTTTCGCATAATAGTTTTGTACTTCCACAATTCATTTGGTTTGAAAGTAATATTTACATTGTTCACACTCAGTTGATCAACAAAACAATGGAGAAAGATAATCCTGAAAAGTTGACTGTGAAACCCAGTGACTGATGAAATTTCTATAAAATCGAACTGATTCAAAGAGCTGAATACTTGAATTATCAAAAACAAAAACAAAAGAACACGCTTGCTGGCAATTCTTTCGACGCAGAACGATTTAGTTCACCACCTGAGGACTCCAGCCTTTTCGGTTCGACACAAGTCCAACATCTCATCATACTTGGAAGCATAGGCAAAACCCCACAACTGCAAAATGGTACAAAGTAATTAAATGTTTCAGTTAGAATTGCAGGCAGCGACAATTCTGTTAGTCTAAGAAGAGATGAGTTCATCAGATACCTCAATCTCCTTCACTTCAAACTCTTCACTGTGGGCAAGACAGGAGTTGCCGAAGGTATCTGAAGAAGAACTGGATCCATTCAACCTTCGCAAGTGAGTCGAAAAAAACATCAGTTCTAATGTCTTGACACTTCAACGGGCATATGATGTTAACATAGAATATGCTGAAGGGAAGAGTTTACAGGTCTCCATCCAAGTATAGTGCGAAGTGACCACCCCCGCCCAATGCCAAGGAATCAGAGGAACAAAGTGTGAAATAGTGATTTGTGCCTGCAGAGTTTTAAGTAGGCAGAATAAGTACACTTGATATAATGGAGGATATTGCAGAAAGGTAACATTGAAGAGTTATTCATGGTACCGGTAGTCCGAAATATTACAGGATTTCCAGATACATCAGTGAAAACAAAGCTGCTATTTGTTCCCTGAAACAATGTAAATGGACAAAAATGAAATAAAAAACTGCAAGCCAACAAAATGAGTACATTGTCAAATGGAAGTAAGAATCCTTCAGCTTGTAGACCTGATATTTTCTTTGATTGGTTGGTTGTAGTGGTGCTTCAACTAAGCCACCGAAAACAGCACCGGTTTTATCCCCAACAACCTGAGAAGAGGGTTATAAACTTTACTCCAGTTAGGAGATTGATATTCCATCAGCTACAAGCCATCTCTAATATCTAAGAGTATTTTGTTGGACAACCAATCAGCATTGCGAAGAATAATTGAAATGGTTTTCATATATGCAAAGTTTAGAGTAGCAGAGATTAATGCCTTGGTTACACAAAGTTTGGAGAATAACATTTTTCTTCCTAGAAAACTAGATAATTTACCAAGAGAGAATAACCAGGACAAAGTGTGCTTCTCCTGTAAAGAGTCGATAAAGATATCCCATGTCTCCATGTGCTGCATAAATGGAAAACAAGATGAACAAAAGATATATAACATTCTTCGTCTTCTATAATAATTACAAAAATACATTGTCAGATCAGAGCATCAAAAAACTTTCCGCACCTGTAAAGAAGTAGCCAATTTGACCCTTTAGTTAATGTTGGCAATGAGAAGTAAAGGGCGGCACGCATATTATCTGAGAGAAGCATCGATGGTTCAGACATATCTGGTAGATCAATGTGTGAAGTATCATCCTTTGTCACTGTAACTGGTGTTAAGTTGCTTCTAGTCAACTCTGGCTCAATAGCTGCTCTATTCTCAACTTTTGGTTCTGAACTCTGTCTCAATCCGCTTATTTTGGCTGCCTTGTTTATAGCTTTTCCAAGTGTTCTCCTGCCTCTAGTGAACAAAGACGTCCTTCCACTATTTTCAATGGGTGCAGATGTTGATGCCATCTCTTCTGCTTCTGCATGATGGTCATTTTGATCTCCAGTAGGGTGATTACTTGGGTTTGAAGACGACAACAAAGAGATTAAGAAAGCAGTAAATGATGATGTATCAGGTCCATCTGGAGCTTCAGATTTAGGTTCGGTTTCTTCCTTCTCAGGACTTGTAGTTTCCAGATCGTCTTCCTAAAAAAGTGAAAATAATTTTATCCAAACAGAAACATTATGCAGGATGCACACTGAAAATATACTCAAAAACCAGAAAGAAAGGAGAATACATTCCCAAAGTTTCTATATTTCAAGGACATTCCAAAAACTACAATCAGTCGACAAATTAGGTTCAGATCAGGATTGCCTACCAAGAAGAATACATAAACTATGACCAGTTAACTAATGTATAAAAATATCCTAGTTCATATTTCCCACAGTATAAACATTCATTTCCTTACTTCCATTAAACACTGACAACTTTGAAAGCAACCAGGGGAACAATATATTGATAATTGCAGTTAACAAACATAGAAAAAATATATATGTAGATGAGGTTGTATCACAACGAATCGAAAAATAATTCCTTGTTCTTGAAACTATCCAATAAGAAAAAATGACCAAATCTATTGCGACATCAACAGAATATTTGGCGCTGATGAATTAACTTCTAGCAATCATGAAGCAATCTCTCATCTCTATAACATATCATTCACCTAATTGGCATCCCCACAACTCTCTCGAGACAGCTACTACTTAACCAAAGAAACTCAATTTTTTAAGACAAATCAATAAAACGAAGATTCCACGGAAAAAGTAACATCTTGTCCACGGAGAGAAAAAAAAAGGAAATCCTAATGAACATTATTCCGATTCTGTTTCTCAGTAGAGTAGATTTGATTGATAAAGCAAGGAACCCCAACTCCAAGCCCTATGCTTAACCCTAAATTCAAGGAAACAGCAGCAATCAAAGGGAAAAAAACAGCAGAATTGACAAACACGAGCCGAATCCGGAGAAAATCGAACAAAGAACAAGCCAAAGACGAAAATTTCGACCTCAAAAAAAGGTCTTCCGGATAGAAAAAGAAGGAAACTAATCGGATTTTAGACGAAAACGAACGGGCGATGAGATGGGAAAGGCAGTTCTAGTGCTTACAGATTGGGTTTGCGATCTGGAAGAATCAGCGGAGAGGGGATTGAGGAGGACGGTGGTGATGTCGGAGACCAAGTGCGCCGCTTTGCTGCCGAGTGAAGGCAGGTACCCCATCGATCCGACGAAAGCGGCGCGAGGAGAGCAGGAGGCGGTAGGTGGCGGTTGTTCTCTCTTATTTTGACGTGTCCCTGGCGTTGCTTATTGAACTTGTAGTTTTGTTTTTTTTTATTTACGGTAAAAAAAATCTAAGAAAAATGAAATGATAAATCTCAATTAGTCCTATTGACTCGGATAAAAAAGGATGATCGGCCCGGCCTCATAAATCCCAATTAGCCCTATTTCTAGGGATGATCGGAAAGTACACAACGGAAGTTTCCTATCGGGCACCATAGGTAAATTGGAAAATGCACACAGCGATCAGCTCAGACGCTCAGCATCCTTTGATTGCGCTCTCCATTGGTGACAATACACTGTAGTTGGGGATGTTGCCTGGGTGACCATGTCCTACCGCGCACCATTGCCCCGGGACGCAAAAAAACCTAAGAGGGCCTTACAAAATGGTCTTGATTATTAAAAAAATCTCTATTAAAATACTAATTTTATTATTTTCTAGAAGAAAATTTTCATTTCTTTTTTTCTTCACATAATAATTGTAGTGAATTTTTTATAAAATTGAGATAATATTTTTTTATATCAATTATAATTTTTTGAATCTTTTAGGATAAAATCGATGCGGATATCCATTGCACGCAGCCTTACCTTACCTTTGGCAATTATAATCACATTTTTAAGTTTACATAGGATTACATGATTATAAAATTGACTGTATGGGACGGAATTAGTGAACCTTTTATTGACTTAAAAACTCGATAGAAAACGTTCAAAATTATTTAGAAATGAATCTAAGAGTATATATTTATGTGTCTGTCCTCACGGAAAATCTTTTTCTTGCTCCAGTTGAATTGATCATCTATCAGCGAAATAGTGTGGATCAGGAGCAGGATTCCTGTATTTATGAAACTATATATATCTATAAATTGAAGCACTCCATGAAGGATAACTCCACATGGATCTTCAATCAAATTCGGCCATGAATTGGTCGTCAAGCAAGAGCTCAGGCCAGATGGAATCACTTCCATTACCACTACTGTAGCTCGAAATGCTGCAACCATCTCTTTGGTTGATGACTGAGGCGTCGTTATTTGGAGGAAGAGGTGAACGACGAGACGCCAACAGAGCCGGTCTCGAACTGTCTTCTTCATGGCCAAATGCTGCTGCCATGGAAAAGCACTCCTGGTTCGTAGGCGGCTCGCACAGGAATGGCGACGGCTGGTAATTAGCTTGATCATGATCAGGACAGGTATTGCAGGGAAAGATGATATGGCCTCCATGGCGTTGGCAGATTGTAACAAGTGCTGAAGCTTCGCGGCCTGGACTGCCTGGAGCCCTGCAGCGAGCCAGCGGCGATGAGCTCGCCGAGGTCGGCGAGGGCGAGGAGCTGTGGAAGGGCGGATAAGAAGTCGGTTCTTGGCCGGTGAGTCATCGGATCAAAACCCATCTGGACGAGCTTCTTCTTGAGGTGGGTGTTCCAGAAGTTCTTGATCTCATTGTCGGTTCGTCCAGGGAGGTGCGAAGCGATCGCAGACCACCTGAATGGATCGAATTCAGATCAACGAGATGCATACGTGCATGAATTTGCTAGGATATATATCAGAAAGGTCAGTACTTGTTGCCTAAGATTGAGTGCAGGTTGAGGATGGCATCCTGAAAGTTAACCAAATGAGAAGGTTGATTCAAGAAGATGAACATAATCAAGCAGAGAGAATTAAAGATCACCAGCAAGTTTAGGGAGGGCTCTCCAGCTTCCATGGCCATGCTTCTTGATGTGCTGGATAAGCTTCTGGTCTTCCTCAGGAGTCCAGGGCCCTTTCTTGAGGCCATTCTCATCGCTGCAGGACGATCTCCCCATTGCAGTGACTGACTAATCCTTGGATCACTACACTTCAATTCTCACACAAACAGCTTGGCTGGCTTTATTGTCCCTCAGTGTACAAATAATATCTGTAAATACTCAACTGCTCTTTCTATTGACAGTATTTACTAGTGCTCGTCTGTAAATTAATATCTGTAAAGTGCTCTTTCTATTGTGTCCCTGTTAAGTTATATCCTAATAAATAATGGCAGAGCCAAGATTTAAGAGCTAGAGAATCAGTGACATTTTTGACAGATTCATTATGAGCAAGTAAGCAATGGATCTCCATGCAAACCTTTTGATCTCATCCTCCATTACTGAATATGTTTTCCAGCTTCACAAGTTAGTACCAGAAATGCCATCTGATAATTTATCATCCTGTCTCTGTGTAGGTTTTATAAACTCTATTGGTGAATCACAGTTTAGAAAGTTGTTCATCTATAAATCTGTTTAGAGTGCAACTAAACTCACAAATTAGGCTCCATTTTAGCGAAACTTAAAGACATTAATTAGATGATAAAGTTTAGCTTTTGATGCTCTCTATCTCGTTTACTTGGGCAGACATTTAGGAAGAAAGCAAGATCGTCGCAGGTATCGGCCTAAAGTCGAGAAGATAATTAATATCGTTCTTTTATCCTTCCCGATCGAACTGAGTAAATTCATTAATCCATTAAATGTCATTCTAATGCTATCACAATTATTAATAAAAGAAATGATACATTATATGAGAATGTAGCATGAAAATACAGTATGATACTGTTAGAATATTATATATATTAAATATTCTGTTTAGAATAAATCGTATTAAATATTCTGTTTAGAATAAATCGTCTAGAATAAGTCTCTATACTCATGTATAAATAAGGACCTATGGCTTGTAATATTTTAAATCAATTCAGAATAGAAATATTTTCCGACATGGTATCAGAGGCTAGGGTTTTTTAGCGCCGCTGCCTATTTTCCTTTCCGCGTCGACTTCCTGTTCGTTGCCGCCGGCCCTTGGATCTCTCCTCCCCTAGAGCGGGCGACACCAAGGAATCTCTCCTTCTTTTGTTGCCGCCAACACCACTCCTCCTCTTCGTGCCTAGGGCCGGCGGCGGTGATTGCATGAGGCTTTTGTTGCATGGAATTCAATTACACGCAATTGGAAATTGCTTCCATTTTTCAAACGGAATTAATCAAACAATGGGAGAAAAAGCATGCAACGTCTTCTTGCTTTTAGCAAGCCATGCATGCAACGTTTTGTTGTCCATTGGTTCTTCTAGCAAACCATGCCAGTGGACGTGAAGGCAGACGACCGCCGTTCTGTTCCACGTCGCTCTGTTCCACGCCAGTGGCCTTGCCCCCCTTTCATCCTTGCCGAAGTCGCCAGGATTCCGTGGGATCTTGTTCGCCGGCTGCCGGAGACGGCCGCAAGTGACCCTTTCTGCCCCGCCGCGCGATTCACGCGCTTTCTGCCCTACCAGAGGCCGCCGCCGCGCGATTCCGTGGGATCTTGTTCGCCGGCTGCCGGAGACGGCCGCAAGTGACCCTTTCTGCCCCGCCACGCGATTCACGCGCTTTCTGCCCTACCAGAGGCCGCCGCCGCGCGATTCACGCACTTTCTGCCCCGCCGCGCGATTCCGTGGGATCTTGTTCGCCGGCTGCCGGAGACGGCCGCAAGTGACCCTTTTTGCCCCGCCGCGCGATTCACGCGCTTTCTGCCCTACCAGAGGCCGCCGCCGCGCGATTCACGCGCTTTCTGCCCCGCCGCGCGATTCCGTGGGATCTTGTTCGCCGGCTGCCGGAGACGGCCGCAAGTGACCCTTTTTGCCTCGCTGCGCGATTCACGCGCTTTCTGCCCTACCAGAGGCCGCCGCCGCGCGATTCACGCGCTTTCTGCCCCGCCGCGCGATTCCGTGGGATCTTGTTCGCCGGCTGCCGGAGACGGCCGCAAGTGACCTTTCTGCCCCGCCGCGCGATTCACGCGCTTTCTGCCCTACCAGAGGCCGCCGCCGCGCGGAGAAACCAGAGGTGAAGCAACCTCTGCCATACTGCTCCTTTCTGCTCGCGAAGTGATCCATGAGCAAACTCAAGCTGATCTCTACTCTACCACCTTGAGTTTGAGGGGGGTGTTAGAATATTATATATATTAAATATTCTATTAAATATTCTGTTTAGAATAAATCGTATTAAATATTCTGTTTAGAATAAATCGTCTAGAATAAGTCCTATACTCATGTATAAATAGGGACCTATGGCTTGTAATATTTTAAATCAATTCAGAATAGAAATATTTTCCGACAGATACATTATAGACTAGTTTTACATTCATGTAGTATAATGTATCATAATGAATTTTCATATAGTGTATCATTTCATTATTAATAATTATCATAAATTTATCACAATTAAATAGACTTTAAAGCTTTGTTTCACGAGAAGGAAAGGAATTAAAAAAGAAAAAAGAAAGAAGAAAAAATAATCATAAACTTCTCACAATTAAACTTGAATATATATATATATATATTTAATTGTTAATATTTAACAATATTTGTGAATCTTATTCATCAATAAAATTATTATCGACATACTAAATAAATAATAAAAAATTATAATAAATAAATAAATTTAATTATATTATCAAATTTAATAATAAATAAATAAATAAAATTGAATTGAGAGCTTTATAACATTTAAACAAATCAAGTTCAAATCAGATTTAAATCCAACTCAAACTCTTAAAATAAAAATTAAACTAAATTTGAATAATTTAGATTTAATTTGGTTCAATTATCTTATCAACTAAATTAAACTCGATTTAACTTTTTTACCGCCCTACTCAAAAATAAAAAAATAAAAATAAAAAAAAAAGCAGAGCTAAACCCGCCCGAGTTGACATTCCTTTCTGCAAAAGTTTGTTCAGTGGATTGCTTTCTTTTTCTTTTGTGAACGCGTTATTGCTTTATAGATGATGGATTATTCTTTTCCATTAATGTGATAATAATTGATAGATATAATAAACACGTAACGTTAGCACTGCTTGGTTGGCCCTTCCATTCCCACCTCTCAAAATGGGTTCGAATCAAACTGATCAACTACTTTTCAAATTGCCATCGATACGATACGTTGTCCATTCTCAATACTAATTAATTTAATTCAGTTCGATTTGTAGATATAACAGGGGAGAAATGATATTATGTGCGACCCCGTGCGCGACACAGCCAACCCCCACCGCTTCTAGTTGCCCTCGCTGCGCCGTCCGATCACCGCCCGCCACCAGACCGGTCTCAATCGACGTGCCACTTACCGACGTGTCGACCGGCGTCGGATTGTAGTCCGTCCGGATTGCAATCCGGAAACGCCGCGTGCCACTACCGGAATCCGATCGGACGACGCGCCGACGAGTGGCGCATCGATCGGGCCCGGTTCGACGGCTGGCGGTGACCAGACGACGAGACGAGGGCGGCCGGAAGCGGCAGAGGTCAGGCCGGCGGATCACTGTGCATTCCCACCTTTGGACGATCAGATCTGACTCTCGATCGCGTGATGGATGGTGGATCGTGAGTCGCGCACGAGACAGTCGCACAGAATATCAAAATCGATAACAAGAGGGTATTTTAGGGAATAAATATTTCTTTTAATAAATATCTTTAGTATTTCTTAAATTTAAATACCTGATTTGGTAAATACAGTCAACGACTTGGAAAGAAAGTCTTCGTTCATTCGCTTTCACTAATTTATTGCCCTCGCCTCAGAGTCGCGTGTACTAACCAATCTTCAAAGCGACCGACCGACCGACGACCGAGTTTTGCTTCCAACGCGCAATTCCCTCCCCCACGCTACCACTTCGCTTCCAACACTCCTCCTCTGATTTCAAGCCGCGGATGGAAAGGGGACTGGGGAATCGTCCGATTGGCGAGCAAAGTCCTGGTGTTTACTAACGGCTTCGGTTTGTCGGATTTTTTTTTCCTATTCGTTGAATTCTCAGTCTCCGGATCCAGGTCGTGGATTTGCCTTGGAAAAATTGGGGTTTCGAGAGTCGAACTTCGTTAAAAATCGCATCTTGGCATTGCAGGGAAAAGATTAAGGATTCGGGGCCTTGATATTTGTTCTGTGTTATGCCCTTGTAAATCTTTTGCGAGATGCGAGAAGTTTCAGATTTTTGGAGTTGGAATTGTGCCAAAGCATAGGGCACGGCATTGAGCTGCGTGGATCTTCATGGATAAGATATGCTGTTTTGTAAGTTCCGTAACTATGAGCAATTACATATCATTTTTCTGGATGAATGAGGCTTCTGGTTTGGCATTTGAGTTTTTTTCTCCCTGTTCCAATTCTTCAGCGCATCTTTATTTTGCTGCTGCTATGAGTAGAGTGGATAAATCCCCTAGAATTGTGCAGCTGATGTAGTTTCTCGTTTCCTTGATCTTACTCTGCTGTTTTAAGCCGAGAGAATGCTGAACTTTAAATCTTGAATTATTTAAGGACTTGATGTTTCCTTTGATGGTTGTTGACATCTTTGATTCTGCCTATTGGGTTGGTTTAGTGGAAATTTATCTGCTTTTTTTTTTGACTGAATCTCTTCTGATTCAATTATGCAGTTATAAATTATTGAAACAAGAGTTTCTTGCACTCTCATTTGAGTAGAGGAGACGTTTTAATGTTCACAGAATTGTTCACATATAGTACTATGCTGCCAAATGCTGCTCTTTAAAGTTGCTAAAAAGGTTGCTTGAGGGTGTAGGAATCTCATATTTAATTCCGAGTTTAATTTCAGATATCTATGATGGACACCAGTTTCGTTTTTGGTATCAATAGTGCTACATGCCATGATCTTGTTATTCTTTCCAGTTTGTTTTGTTGTTCTTTTCAGTTAATCTGTCAAAGTTTTTCAAAGATGATAAAACTGTTCTAGTCTTTAATTGACTAATTCTTTGATATGAATAAACAAAGATGAGTTTTGGCTGACTCAGTGTTGCCATTCAGCTTGCAGGCCCCTCGTTAACTGTAGGTAAAGGAAGAAACTCAAAAGGCCGCAGTAGGATTAGCTATGGATTTAGTCTACTGAAAGGAGCAGCAGATCATCCTATAGAGGATTATCATGTAGCCAAATTCATGCATATCAGAGATCAGGAACTCGGTCTATTTGCCATCTTCGATGGCCATTTAGGAGACAGTGTTCCAGCTTACTTACAGAAGCATTTATTTACCAATATTTTGGAGGAGGTAATTTTCATTGTCTTCGTGTTCAATTCTCAAGGATCTGTTGATATACAAATGGAATGATCTTATGTATGTTTGTTCTCAGAAAGAGTTTTGGAACGATCCTAATACGGCCATCAGAAGTGCCTACGAGAAGACTGACAATGAGATACTTTCTCACAGTCATGATTTGGGGCGAGGTGGATCCACTGCAGTCACTGCAATCCTTGTAAATGGCACCAAACTATGGGTTGCTAATGTTGGTGATTCAAGAGCTGTTCTTGCAAGACGCGGAGAGGTCATCCAAATGTCAATTGATCATGATCCAAATTCTGAACGAGAGAGTATTGAGACAAGAGGTGGCTTTGTTTCTAACATGCCAGGTTAGGCATCTTCTCTCGGACTCCTTAATTTATGCAAGCTCCTTTTTATTCAAAATGAAGTCAATTTCTCTTTAGATAGTCTTCTAGAATCTATTAGTAAAATAATTGTCTATATGTGTGGATTGTGATCTTCTGATGCAAATGTTTTTCTAGCTAGTGAGAAAAATTCTACATATTCTCCTACTTCAGCTTCAATCTGGCTCTAGTATCTCTTTGGATAATTTCAATTATGTTTTCTTGTTTGAAGAATTTGTAGCATATATGTTGTTGTTCCAGATGAGTGTTCGAAACACCATCTCCTAACCTCTTAAACTTTGGATGCGTGAGTCTGAAATAATACAGCATTCTAATGTCGACTGAAAATTTTCAGAAGCATGTCATCTTGCAATCTCTCGGTGACTTCTTTATCGAACTGTTCTCTGTGATATGGATAACTAATCTGTCGATGAACTTTCAGGCGATGTGGCAAGAGTTAATGGACAATTAGCCGTTTCACGGGCATTCGGGGACAAGAGCCTGAAGACACAACTAAGTTCAGACCCTGATATACGAGTCGAAGATGCAAACTCCGAAACTGAACTGCTCATCCTTGCGAGTGATGGCCTCTGGAAGGTGGTTTATTACAATTACATGATCATCATCATCATAGTTGTTAAACTGTTCTTGTCACATAATCACTAATAGATTTAACAGGTTATGAGCAATCAGGAGGCTGTTGATCTTGCAAGAAAAGTCAAGAATCCATTGGCAGCAGCTCGGCGGTTGACTCTGGAAGCCTTCAAAAGAGAGAGTAAAGACGACATATCATGCATTGTGGTTCGTTTCAAAGCGTAGGTTTCAACCAAACAAGGCAGAGGATGGCATCAAATTCAACTCTAGCAACTGCTTTGTGCATCTGTATTGGTTTCCCCTTTCGCACAGATCACGAACGACGACCTATTTGTCAAATTCTTGCTAAATAATTTGTTCTGTATGAAAATATCACTATTGGTCCGCCAAATCTTTGGCCTGCTTGTACAGAATCTGCTTCTCGTTATAAATAAATCTGGTTTCTTGTTTATGATCGAGCATTGTGCCATCAATAATTACTCTAATCTGTGATGCTTGCGTTTGTTTCTCTGCCAAACCTGCAGCAGCGAAGTCAAGTCTCCTTCATCAGGTTAATCGCACTCGACTTACTCTTGCTTTTTCTTGTCTGAAAATTCAGTAGCCAGGCAGACTGTACTTTCCCCCTAAATGTAGAGAAATTAGAGGTGGTATTTGGAACCATGATCAAAGTCTGCTCTATCTTTCAATTCATTGTGGCGAAGCCAGTGAATGCTTGCTGGAGCTGCTGCTGCTTCATCTGCCAGCACTATCGGGAAGGTAACAGATATAAATGCTGTGGAACTCACATTGTTTACAGACTCGAGCATCACTGTAAAGCAGCTAGCTAACCGAAGGAGGCGTCAGAGAGGAGGAGGAAGAAGAAAGGCATGCATGAGCTTGGCACCAGCAGAGGAGTCGTACAACACGCAGCAAATGGAGAGAGAGTAGTTGCAGTCGGCCGTACGATTTGATCAGACAGAAGCCATGGCAATTTCGTGTCTGAGACGCGCAGTTAATGCTAGTCAGGCGAAGCATGACGACAACCTGCTCAGCGACGCCATGGCCACGAAAGCTCTGGTTAATTTAATTGGGAGAAAAGAATGAGCTTTGGCAAGCCTTTAGGATTGATTTATACTGTATTATAAATATTGATATTGTGAATAAATATAAAGGGAGAGATTTTCTCCCATACATGGGTGCACAAGAGGTACAAATCTAAAGCCTGGATTGTACTGTTCACAAGATAACTTATGTGCGAGCGCAATCTATACGCATCGAATATTGGACCGATCAAGGTAGAATTTATTCAAGCGGATCAATCAACATTAATCATAATTGGAGATATGCTGCGAGGTTATAAAAGAAGCAGTAATGGGAAAAGAGAACAAGAGTATTCTCGATCCCTCGCTTCTTTTTCCTCTGTTTTTCCTACTGATAGTTTTTGGGTGTAATTGGTTCGCCAGTAACGATCTGTGCTTGATCGTCTTATCGGTTTTGTCATTGTATCCTAGGAAACAGACGTCCGTCTTTACCACTAAACATCGTCGGAGGGGACAAATCTGTTTTAAGGAAATTACGTTGAACGCAGATCTCGACCACTCAGCACTCGGCTCTCGGTAGTCGATCACTCAGGTTCTCGGCTTCTCGCCACTCGGCGTCCCGGCAGTCGCCACTCGGCCTCTCGGCACTCGACGTCCCGGCAGTCAATACTCGACGTCTCGACAGTCGCCACTCGACTCTTGGCCTCTCGGCTCTCGATAGTCGGGCACTCGGCTCCAGTCGGGCACCGGCTCGACAACTCAACGATTCGCCTCGACAGTCGCCACTCGACTCCCGGCTCTCGGCTCGGCAGTCGGCTCTCGGCTTGCCACTCGACAGTCGACCACTCGGCTCTCGCCATTCGTCACTCGGCACTCGGCCACTCAGCACTCGGCACTCGGCTTGGCAACTCGGCCACTCTGCTCGGTAGTCGGTGACTCGGCCACACTGCTCTCTCCGACAAAGATTATCAACAATTAGGTCTTGCACTTGCAGTGTTGCTAACTAGATCAACTTGCAGATCCACGAACAGTTTTCTTGTGTGGAATCGCCAGCTCAAAGCTGTCCACTGGATCATCAGCTGCAGCATTTCATGGCGTCCAGAGCTTTGACAGGGGAGACGAAGGTGGGTCCCCACGTCAGATTATTCTTGATTTTTATTTATTTTTGGAAAAAAAATGGTGTGAGGTCCGAAATTTTTAGAAAAATATCTACATTTATGCCAAAATTCTTCTGTAGTATCGAGCTTACTTTTGCCATCTTTTTCTGTAGCTTTTTGCCAATTTTCGCAGTGGCTCTCTGTCTTCTTGGGTTCAGTGTGAGCAGCTTCTCCTCTTCCTTCCTTCTCTCTCTCTTTCTCGGATCCCTGTTCTCGTTTTCGTTCGCGGCGGATGATTTCGTCGAAAAGTTCATTTTTTGATGGCTTGATGCTTGGTATGTTTCGGTAAATCGCGAGAAGTTTGGTTCTTTCGAGATTTCTCGTCTCTGCAATCGGTGCAATCTTGAAAAGATGCCCCTTTTGGCCGGCTTCTTCGCTTGAATGGAAGCAGCAGCGGTGATGGGCTTTGATTTGGCTGCCATTGTCTCAATTAGATGAGGAGAATGATTGAAGACGTGATCTTTGGCCTTTCCTTCTTTTGGATCTGGATCTGTTGTCGTTCTGGTCGTCGTAACTGAAGATTAAACACTCCAGGTGTTTCATATTTCTGATGTCTTTGTTCATCGAGGATTCTGTTGCAGCTATTTCCCTAAATTAGGGTTGCTGCTCTTCGAGCATTTTTCGGTTAAAATCGCTTCCTTTTGCTACTTAGATTGATGCTGTAAGCTACTTTCCGTTTCTCTCTATTCGTGCGTCATCGGTCGTTTATGTGCTCCTGTGAACACAAGCCCTTTGCTTCCGAAGCTCGTCCAGGATTCCATTTTGGAGTTCAAGTGTTGATGATCACTGGTTTCTTCGCTTGTCTCATCCGATCGGACCTTGGTTTTACGCGTTGTTCTCATATCATATTCCAATTTTTTGAAATTTTTGATCTTGACGATCTAAATTCCTGAGCCCATTTCACGACAGGGAGGTAGGCTAATTTTCCTCTGTGGCGACGACATGGCCGATGGCGGCGAGGTTAGGGCATGGGGGGAACTCATTCCCGACGCTCTGGGCCTCATCTTCCGCAACCTTCCTCTCCAAGAGATCCTAACCGTCATTCCTAGGGTTTGCAAATCTTGGAGGCGGGCAGTGTCGGGTCCCTACTGTTGGCAGGAGATCGACATTGACGAATGGAGCCAGCGCTGCAAGCCCGAGCAGCTCGATCGAATGCTTCACATGCTCATCGATCGTAGCTGTGGCTCCTTCCGCCGGCTGAGTGTCTTCGGCCTCCACACCGAATCCATGTTCACATTCATCGCAGACCAGTACGTAGATCTCATCTCAGTTCCTGATTTCCCTCTATTGCCTTAAATTTCCAAGAATGGAAGCTATTGCTTGATTATGTTGCCTTGATTGCAGTCATCCATTTTGATCCACTAGCATTTCTGTAGTTCACATGGTGACACACTGATGAGTATCTGAATTGATGATGCATACAATAACATTGCTGTTCTCTGAAACTTATTGCTAGAGACTGACTGTTCAGTAGCCATTAGCAACATAGTTGGTGTCATGTTTGATCTTAGTTTCCCAATAATTACCTCATGGTAACTTCAAATGCTAACTGACATTTCTATGACAAAGCTATTCTTTGTAAGGAATTTCATATCTACATTTAAAAGTTTCTAAATCTTTTAATTTACACTTTGTTCACTTGCTCTTAAGTTGATCGCATGGTGATGACATAGCAAACCACCAAATCAATCTAGTTATCTACATTATTTGCTTATTGAGTAGCAAAATATAGCACATTATATGGCCATCAGTTTGGAAATATTGTCCTTTCTCACTTGAGTTGGTGCCCAATAGGACTATGGAGATACATTGATTGATCTGCAATTCTACCACATCACCAGTTTAACAGTAAATGAACAGAGTGCAGATTATAGATTTGAAACTAAAACTAAGACATTGTAGATTTTTAAGTGTTTAAACATTATGATAAATTTGAATTCCATATGAAAGGTTGCAATAGATTTATTATTTAACCTTCTTTATTTGTTGAACTGCACAATTGCTTTTAGTAGTTTAATCTGAGTAGCTGGTGAGAACTGAGAATTAACAGTCAACAAGATTAAAGGTTATGTATATTTACTCTTGTCACAGTTTCACTAGTTTAACTTGAAACAAACTATTTATAGGATGAATTTTGAGTAATATAGTAGTTCAAGATATTGGAAACTTAATTCATTTTTGTTTGATGACTAATTGGCATTCTTGTTCTTGTTCTATCTATTGAATTTGTCTAGTGCTGGTTCCCTCGAGAGGTTGGAGCTTCCTAGAAGTGAAATTAGTGATTCTATTGTTGAACTTATTGCACCAAGATTGTCCAGTTTAACCTACTTGGATGTCAGCTACTGCTCAAAGATAGGTGCCCGTGCCATCGAAGTGTTTGGAAAACATTGTAGATCGCTAGTTTTCCTTCGGCGCAGGATGCATCCATTAGAGGTTGCCGGAGATTACGACTGCCAAGAAGAAGAGGCATTTGCCATTGCCAAAACGATGACCAAGTTGCGCCACTTGGAGATGTCCTGCCAACACTCTACGACTCAAGGGGTGCTTGAAATCCTCTCCAAGTGCAGGGATCTTGAGTATTTGGACGTGCGAGGCTGTTGGGAAGTCAAGCTAGACAAGAAGTACTTGGAGGAGTGGCATTCTGGTCTCAAGGTGTTGGGACCTGAAATTGAGGACCGCTACGAATGCGCAGACTACTACTCCGATACGTCCGCATATTCATGGAGGTCGATCAGCGACGACGAGGACATGATGTGGGAGGATATAAATGCAATGGAAGGGGAGGATTTTCAAGTGAGATTCTACGGCGGTGGCTTCAACGATGTAGAAACTGGGTACGACTGGCCTCCGTCTCCATGAGCATTGTTGGATGGGATTAAGAAACAGATTGTATCACCTTCAAGTGTTGAATTAGATGCATGTCGAGGTGAACTCTAGTGTTTACATGAGAATGTAGAATCTCCCTTTTAACTCGCAGGATAAGGAGTTATCTGTATTGAAGATGGGACGAACTATCTAGGTATGACAACACTTTAGCTCGTATCCATCCTTACAATAGTGTTAAGAACTTCTCCTAAGTGGTGTGCATGAAAACTTATATGTTTCATATGAATAGCTAATTATTCTCTGGGTTGTTTTATGAAAACTTCTCCTAAGCACTTGGGGGATGATCGGTTGAGCTTTTGATGTTGTCAATAATGTACTGTAATGTTAAAATAACTATAAAAAGTATTTGAATCATGTCTGCTAAATGATTGAGTTATTTGGCCAAGTTGATATTTAACTTTAAATGAACTTAATTGTCAGAAATGCTGAATTATCCAACATACACCAAAAAAAAAATTATGCAAGAACTTATTACTGATGTCCTGAGTGACTGGTGCTTGGTCTGTGATTGTCTCCCCCATCATGTCTTTCGAATTGGATCCCGGGAATCTTTGCTTCCTTCTGTACAGGTATGGCGTGACCAGTACCAGTTCTAGCATGCTCTTGCAAGTCATCCATGCTGTCTAATAATCTTCCAGCCTTTCCTAGTGCAAGGATCAACTCAAGCTGCTTTTGCTGTTGTTCCTGAGAAAGTTTCAATTTCGAAACTGGTTATGCTTTCTAAGGAAAACATATACTTTTACCACAGAATCAAGAAGGATATTTCAAGGTTTTTTGAAATATTACACTTGAAAATTCTGACAAATAGATGATTATTAAAGTACTAATGGAGGGAAAAAAATTGGATATTAAGGACAACCACTGGTGCTTCTTCAGAAATATATTTTACTTGAGTGTTGATGTTTTTGTTGTCTAGATAGTTCTGTCATCAGAAATGTTGTCCAACTGTTATTTCTTAAACATCAACAAAAATCCCAGAAATATCGATATCATATTCTTGACATACTACATAACCAATGTCTATAAGTGATCCTCATCATAGCGACTAAAGCTAGCTAACCATATATATTGTTTATATTAACATACTTGAGTGTTGATTAGTCGGTCAACACGTGAGTTTATAGATATTTCTTAAAGAGAGTAGTTTCATAGAATGGTTAGCCAAATCAAAAGTAAGTGACACCTATTTGTTATTTCGTGCATTTGTTGGAAATTATATCTTTCTTCAAATTAAGTGACAGTTAGACTTGAGTTCATGTTCAGAGTCAAATAGAAATAACTTAATGCATTGAGGATTAAGCATGTTGGTAGGAAGGCTTGTTAGCAAAGTAGAAACTTTGCCACCACAAAGAAAGTGAAACCTCAAAACATGGTTATCTAGGTATCACACAAAGTTGAATTATCAATCGATAATGAATTATGCTAAAAAACAAGGTTATCAATATGACTTCTCAAAATGAACACCACAAATTTATAGGTCAGAAGAATGTCACATAAGACTCACTTGCATGGCCAATAAGACCTTTTGAATTTCACCAAGTTCCTTCTTGAGAATCTCTTCTTGCATTGCAAGTACTCTAATAGCCTCCGAGTTCTTTGTTGCTAACTCTGTAGTCTGCATCACATCACATGTTTAAACAATGATGAAGAAACAAGACATATTACCTTAACTATCTATATCCAACTACAATTGGCTATGAGACGAAAATGATAGTAGATGAACTTTTAATTGCAAATTAGAAATTGAACTTAAGTTATAGATTGGCACCGCTGAAATAAACTTTATGTTTAGGCAACAATCAAGTTTGAGAATTGAAGGATGAACGTAAAATCTGTTTACTTGATTGAATATGGTAATGCCAAACGACAAAATTGACAAGAAAAATGCACTTTAAGGGGCTGTTGCAACAAAAATGTACGTGGAGTAGGAGAAACACTGTAACAGACATTGTTAAGAGTAACTCAAAATTCGAAAAATTAAGGTTCATCAGTAGCAAAGAAACTTTGAGTTGTTGCTTCAGCTGATATTTCATAATAACTTGCATGATTAAATTTATTCCTGATTTTGAGGACTAACACACAGGTCCATGATGTATTGATGTATAACAAAAATGAGAAATACACCTAAAAACATCGCAACTTTCTATGAAAAGAGTCAAGTTCAAATGTGAGTAATGTAGATAGAGTACACAAGAACAAATCAACGGCAGTCAGGAGCTTAAAAATAGATATCTTCCTGTGGTTCTCAAACAATATAGGATCTAAAACACAAGAAATGCAGCAGAATCTGGAATACTAGTATTACCTGATCAAGAGGTTCCTTCAATCCCTTCCTAGTGACCCTAAATTTGATCCCAAGCTTCTCAAGTTGTCTTGACAGCGCCCTAACTATCGTGGTAGAGCTTTTTAAATCACCTTCCACCTTTTCAATCTTCCCAATCAAATCCACACCCACACCATCTTTCTCCATCGTACAAATCCTCTGCCACTGCCTCCATCGGATCAAAAAACCAATTGCCACAGCCCCAACCAACAGGAAGTACTGAACCAAAAAAGCTTTGCTTCCCAGGTGAACCTGAAACTGCTTGGACGCACCTGGAATGACAGAGATCGCCACACATGCAAATGAATAGACGGTGGACGGCACAATACAGAGCACTTCAGCCATTAAAAGAGAATTATCCAAGCTTATCTGGCTGGGAACACCTCTCGCTCGGCTCCAGTCAACACCCTCAACTGAAAAGATCAAATTTTTAGGTTTCTTTACTCCAGTTTTTGATTATAGGAGATGGTTGGGACCAAGAATTTCTTACCTTCAGACGAGGAAGTCCTGGTGCGCCATCGAAATGCATCTGCGGCGCAAGCAACCGCCAATACGAAGCGCCTGGCGGGCGACGAAATGATCGAGGGGGAGAAAGGAGTGAACTTCACGAGATTGACACACGGTGGGAGCGAATGAACTGGATGACGAGTACGGGTAATCAACGGGGTCGAGTTACAAGCATGGATGCTGGCAATTGGCATAGCTTCCAGCGGAGATTACGATGCCGCTTCCGAACCTCGACACGGAATCTGAGAGGAGGCAGGCACGGGCCAGGAGACCGAGCTAGGGTTTTAGTAGATCATTACCACCTCACGGAAAATATCGAATTCGAGTGAAAGTTGCGTTAGGAACGAGAATGGACGTGGAGTCTGGGACGCTTTCTAAACTCCGAAGACACTTGTTCCTTCCATTTTAGGGTTTTGGATAGCCGCACAAAAGTTAGGGATAAAAAACCAATTAAAAGGATTTTTTTTTCTAATAGTTGAAGGGTATCTATTTTAAATTTTTAGTGAAAGCTGCACCTCATCCTTTCAAAAATAATATAGATGTTCTTTAATATTATTTTTATTATTATGTTATTTATAGATCCGATCATGGTTCAGAATCGACAGTTTGATGGTTCGAAATCGCCGGTTCGACAGTTCATGGTAGGTCTACCCTTAACCTTAATCGTCCAAGACAATTACGATTCACAATTCGGAACTACCGGTTCATGGTTCGGTTCACGGTTCGCTACGGTTCGAGATTATTATATTAAAAAATTTAAAATTTATTTTAAAAAGTGCATTTCGGAGAATTTACCATCCTAGCAGATTGATTTAGTCAAACCAAGAAAACGTCTACTGAATTACTGAAATCACACCTGATTTTTATCAGAATTTAAAATCCAGTCGACTGATAAGAAAAGTCAGTCGACTAGAGTTAAAATTTTGAACTAGTGGTTCAACCCGCCGGTTTCACACCTATTGAATCGGAACCGGCCCGGTATCCTGCCGGGCCGGTTCTGGTTCAACCCGGCTAACTGGGTCAACGGGCCACCTGACTCGTTGACCCGGGCTGGGTCCGAGCCGGGATCGGGCTGGACCCGGCTCGTGATAGGGTCTAGTTATTTATCTATTAAATATATTATAATAATCATAGTTTCATAGTTACTATAACTAAATGGTTACATAATTATAGTAGTTAAGATTTCGTAATTACGTTAAAATTATTCAAAACCTCTGAAAAAAAATTTAATGATATTTTTTTTGAGCTTGAAACCAATTCATTACTGATTCATTACACAACCTGCATGATTCATTACCGGATTATACCCCAACATGATTCTCCTCCTCCATCTCAGGAGGCATTCGCCATTAGAGACTTAATCTTCGGCTTAACCTTCTCGGCAACTTTCACTATGCCCAAGAACATCAACCTGTAGAGCACGGCCATGCCAAACAAGATCCCGAGGTTGACCCACTTGGAGTATCCCAACTCCACTTGCCAAACGTCCCTCAAAACCTCCTCCCCTGTGACGGTGCCGTTCCCTCCGGCGGCACTAGGGAAGACCATCCCTAAGAACTCATTCTTGTAGAATCCCTGGAATGCATACTTGTGGAACGAGATGTAGTACATAGGGTACCTCCACACTGGCTTAGGCAAGTCGTGGGGCAGCCGGAAGAACCCTCCGTTGAGCATCATCACTCCCTGGATCCCTGCTCCGGTAATGATGCCCATCAGGAAGTCTGGGACGACGCTCGCCACGATCATCATCAAGCCCTCGACGAGCATCATGCACATGAACAGCACGAGCGCGAAGTAGAGGAAGTGCTCCGGCGGACTCCGCAGGCCGACTAAGTAGTAGGCCAACGCGCCCGGCAGCACGGAGATGAGGGCCAAGTATGGAGCTGCGGAGAGAGTGTTGGCGATAGTGAAGGCAGTTGCGCCGTAGTGCCCGTTCAATCTTTCTCTTCCAAATATCTAGTAATTAAGGATCGAAGAATTCAGATTGCCAGATCTTTACTATGAATTATCAGCGCAAGAACTAACTGACTGACCTTCATGTCCTCTACAAAGGAAGGGAAACCACCAATCGCCATGAAAGTTAAGAAGGCAGCTATGAAATTGAGCATAGAGACTCTGGCCTGGCGACAACAAACAGAAAAGAGAGAAGAAAATCTGATATTTGAGTTCTGGAACTCCACGAGTGAGTGTATAGAAAAATCAAACAGGATATACCTGGATCGAGCCAAAACTGAGACCTATATCATAAAATATTGTGCCCAAACAGAGGCAGAGGGCAATATAAACTGCAAGTCTCAACCAGTAGTAGCCCAAGTCTCTGTACATGTTCACAAAGGATCTTCTTGTGAGCACCAGTGACTGAGTCGTGAAGCTTGCTTGACTCCTCTTCTTCACCAAGCCTCCTCTCTTTGCCAAGTAGTCGAGTAATTATTATATATGTTTAACAAAACTAAGTGCTAGTGTTTGTCGTCATGTTTAATTACCTGATCTTTGGGTTTTGCTATCTGTTCTATCACTTGCTGTGAGTTGAGGGAAGATCTGTAAGCTTTTACTAAGATTTCAATGGCTTCAGAAGCGCTTCTTGAGTTCGCCTCAAGTTCCTCTTCTTCCTTATCCTGATCGATATTGATCGAGTTCGAGATTTAGAATTTGTTGCCGTTAATTATAAGCTGCGAAGTAAAAGCACTGACCGTATCGAAGTCTTTGTTGATTGTTCTGAGAAAATGATCGGAAGGATTGCGCAGAGAAGGGCAGGCGAAACCGTTGGAAGCAAAGAACTGGAGAAAAGCTCGAGCAAGGTCGAATTGAATTTGCATAGGTTGAAAGTGGGAATTCAAGTCTTAATTGAGCTTTGAGATCGAGTTGGTACCTCGGCAGCCGCCGGAGCAGGGCCGAAGAAGACGGTGCTGCCATAGGCGAGGAGGCAGAGGCGATCAAAGAGGTCGAACACCTCGCTGCCGGGCTGGTGGACGGCGGCGACGACGGTCATCCTCTCGCGGCGGGCGAGGCGCGCGATGCGGTGGACGACGTGATAGGCGGCGGCGCTGTCGAGCCCGCTGGTTGGCTCGTCGAGGAAGAGGAGCGGCGGCCGGGTGAGGAGCTCGACGCAGATGCTGACGCGCCGCCGCTGACCGCCGCTGATGCCTTTGACGTGCCACCCGCCGATTCTGGTGTCCATAGCGGCCGTCAATCCCATCTCCCTCATCGTCGCCTCCGCCCTCGCCCGCTTCGCAGACGTCGACATGGAGTCCGGCAGCTGGAGCTGGGCCGAGTAGCACACCGCCTCCCTCACCGTCAGCGTCGTCATCAGCACGTCGTCTTGGGTCACGTACGCCGACGTTCCAAAGGCAAGCTTCTGCTTCTGCCCATTGATCAAGATATCTCCATTCTGAGTCAGGCCGGATCCCAATCTCCCTGAAATTTTCCAACGGATTCGAACTCGAATAGCGTAAATTCCACATCCATCGATGACCATTTCCATGCTAAAGACGATCGAGCACCTGCTAATGCATCGAGAAGCGTCGACTTTCCACAGCCGGAAGGTCCCATGATAGCCAACACCTCGCCGGGGTTGGCATAGCCGGTGACGTCGCGGAGGATCGACACGGCACCGACTCTGCGAGCGGCGACGGAGACCGAGAGATCCTTCCATGTAAGGAAGACGCCCGCCTCCGCTACGTCGTCCCCAAGGTGGAAAGAAAACTCGCCGCCGTGCATTTCGATGCCTTCATCATCGGCGCGTTGCGGACGGAGCGGGCGGCTGGGGCTTGGACGACTGGGAGTGGCCGAAATCCATGTCCGGCCGACGCTGCTGCCGGAAGCCATGAACGATGCACAGAGCGGAGACTAGATTTATGAGCAAGATTTGACAGCGCAAGGATCCCGCCGCCGATTTTGAACCAGAAAAATGAATTGCATTCTACGGTGTGTATTAAACCGAATCAAATTATAGATTGATTTTTATTATCTCTTCAAGTAAAGTTCAATTCAACTACCTCTTCATAATTCATCATATCTCTTTGTAGATTCATTTTTCATAATTCATCATATCTCTTTATAAAAAAATAATAAATTTCTGTTAGCTCCATTGACTCTCTCTGAGATTTTTCCACCAACCACCAGGGTAAATCGGGAAGTGCACGCAGCGGCAGCCCAAATGCCCAACATCCTTTGATTGCACTCCTCATTTAAAGGAAAAATTCCTATAAATACGCCGTAGTTGGGGATCAAACCGCCTACCGTGACACCATTGCCCATGGGACATCATATCTCTTTGTAGACTCATTAGTTAATGTATTTAATATCTTATTAATTTTCATATCATTTAAATGTTGGATATTGAGATCGTAAAAGATCAATACAATTTTATAAAAAATAGGAGTATCATCAATCAATCGATGAAAGTCAAAATTGACTTCAAAATAGAAATCTATGTTTCGCGTAAATAGATCTACACTATTAATTTGCTCAAAATGGATTAAGGATAAATGAGAAATTAATTATTAAAAATCAACCCAAAATAACATTAATTATTAATTAATGTTATATGAAAGTGCATGGGGAATAATCTCGTATTGGTAAAATTCGATGAACTTTCTTTCCTTATTAATGTTGTTGTGTTAATGTAGTTAACATAAAAACTCATGGTGCTCTCTTCTCACGAGCGAGCAGGTGCTCACACCTGCGAGCCTTGTGGCCAGCTACCCGCCACACGTGCAATGGGTGAGTTGTAGGCACACTTTGCACGTACGCGTCGTCGCGAGGAGCATTGAGGAGCTTAAATTTATGCTCCAGATGACATAGCAGTGCCTACATGGCACTCGGGTGATGTGGCAGTGCCACATGTGAACAGGGAGAGATGACTGGACTGCTGATTAGGCGAATGGATAACAACCGTTGATCAAAGAGATGTGATGGATCGCATGTGACCCGATCTGGAACGTTGAATCACGAAGAGTTGCAATCTGACTGCTGGTGATGAGATTTGATCTGAAGTGTCAGATCGAATGGATCATTGGATCCAAATCTGACGGATGAGATTAAAAGGCAATTTGAAGGGTTACAACCCTCCAGATCGAACGGCCTAGATCAATCCTGCTCAAAAGTCACAACCACTCACTAAAGGGTATTCTACCTCTTCAATTTCTATAAATAGATCTCTCCAGATGCTAGAAATTTCATCGAATCATCAATTCAACTCATCCTTTGAAGTATTCATCTCATCTTATGCATTTAGAGTTCAAAAAGTCTACAAAAAAGTTCGTTGGTCTTGGAATTGAAGTGCTACTATTCTAAAACGTCGTCGTTATATCTTGGGAAATGAATTGTTGTTATTTGTAAGCACTTGTAGCGGAGCAATATTATTTTACGGAGATAGTGTTGAACATTAACCTTGACGATCTAATATCAGTTTGCATCATCTCCGACATGTACCGACCAACAATCGTAAAGCGATATTGTGCAAACTGATATGGCTACGATCAATGATGTTCCGACCGCCATTCCACATGGAGAAATGCAAGAAAAGTTTAACAGAGCCGACTTCAAATGATTGCAACAGAAGATGTTGTTCTATCTGACGACGCTAAATCTCGTACGATTTTTACGTGAAGACCCGCCAGCCACTACGGAAGGTAGCAAGGCTACATACGATGCATGATCGCACGAAGATTTTCTCAACCGCAACTATATTTTCAACGCATTAGACACGTTCTATAACGTGTATAGTCCGATGAAGACGGCAAAATCTCTGTGGGAATCGCTCGAAAAGAAATACAAAATCGAAAGCACCAGATTTAAGAAATTCATCATATGTCGATTTTTGGATTTCAAAATGGTGCATTCCAAGAGTGTGACATCTCAAGTCCAAGACATGCAATTGATACTGCATAATCTGGACGTCGAAGGCATAAAGCTGAATGAGTCGTTCATAGTAGCCGCGGTAATCGAGAAGCTCCCTCCGTCGTGGAAGGATTTCAAAAATTACCTCAAGCACAAGCAAAAGGAGATGGGCCTTGAAGACCTGATCATGATGCTACAAATAGAGGAAGATAATCAAAACCTATCCAACTTCAGAGGAACGAAGCGGACTGTCGACGAGATGTCTAACTTGGTTGAGCTGAATGCCAAGAAGCCGAAGCAATTCAAAAAGAAGGCTCAAGGTAAGAAATTCAAGGGCTCGTGCTACAACTGTAGAAAGCCAGAACACATGTCCAAAGATTGTAGACGTCCAAAGAAATCAATCACAGGTCAGAAGGATGCTGCAAACCACGTCGCAACTTCTGATGACATGGAATTGGATCTCACTGCGATCGTATTTGAATCCGACATGGTGGAGGATAACCCGAAGTAGAGGTGGATCGATACTGGAGCAACACGTCATATATGTTTGGATAAGGCGATGTTCTCCAAGTATACCCCGATAAGTGGAACAAAGCTCTATTTGGACAATTCCACGACATCTCCGATTATCAGACTCTGAAAAGTTGTTTTAAAATGATGTTTGGGAAGGAGCTAATGCTCATTGATGTGCTCCATGTTCCCGACATCAGGAATAACCTAGTTTCTGGATCGGCACTTATCAAGGCCGATTTTAGACTAGTATTCCAGTCAAACAACTTTGTACTTACGAAGATTGATGTCTTCGTAGATAAGTGGTATTTAAAACAGAGTCTGTTTAAAATGGTTGTAATGACTGTACTCTGCAACATTGATAGTATTAAAATAAAAGCTTCCAGCTACTATAGCCGTCAATTTGGGTTAGGCCCGCCGGGTTAGCCCGCCCCGCCAAGTAATTTAAGCGGATTGGGTTGCAATTTTATCAACCCATTTTAAGATGAGTTCAGATGGGTTGGCTCGCCTAGGCCCGCGACCCGCATGGGTTGGCCTGCGACGGGCTTGGGTTGGCCTGCAGGTTGAGAAAATTTATTTATTTATTTTAAATTTTAAAATTAAAATAGAAAATTTAATGAATTAGTGGGTTTGATCCATTTAAATTACAATTCAAGCTTAAAAATTACAATTCAAACTTAAAAATTTTAACTTAATCAATTTAAATTATAATTCAAACTTAAAATTTTTATATTTTTTATATTTTTTAACAGACCCATGGGTTGGCCCGCCTAACCCGCGGCCCGCCTTGAGTTGGGTTGAATTGGAGATTTCCAACCCGGCAAGTTGGTGGGTCGGCCCGCCCCGCCCCGCCATATGATGGGCCTGTCATGGGTTAACCCACCCCGCTATGAGTTGGCCCGTTTGACAGCTCTACCAGCTACGTTGTTGAATCTATTCTTACCTTCAGACGAGGAAGTCCTAGTGCGCCATCGAATTGCATCTGCGGTGCAAGCAACCGCCAATACGAAGCTCCTGGCGAGCGATGAAATGATCGAGGGGGAGAAAGGAGTGAACTTCACGAGATTGACACACGGTGGGAGCGAATGAACTGGATGACGAGTACGGGTAGTCAACGAGGTCGAGTTACAAGCATTGATGCTGGCAATTGGCATAGCTTCCAACGGAGATTATGATGCCGCTTCCGAACCTCGACACAGAATCTGAGAGGAGGCAGGCACGGGCTAGGAGAACGAGCTAGGGTTTTAGTAGATGTATTACCACCTCATGGAAAATATCGAATTCGAGTGTGGAAGGTGAAAATTGTATTAGGAACGAGAATGGACGTGGAGTTTGGGACGCTTTCTAAACTCCGAAGACACTTGTTCCATCCATTTTAGGGTTTTGGACCGTCACAAAAAAGTTAGGGATAAAAATCTCAAAAAATAAAACAGACAAAAAAATTAAAAGGATATATTTTTTCTTTTTCAACAAAAAATGAAATTTACCACTCAGCAGCCCCACACGATCGGTCCCATGACCATCTATGAGGAGGTAAATCGAAGAAACTGTAGTTGGCCACGACGGGGAGGACAATACCTCAGCTTCGTCGAGATTCGACCCTTGTCCACTTCAACAAGTCTGCCACGTCGTAACCAACTCGACTATGCCTCGGGGTAAAAAAAAATCTACTGGTATCCCATTTTAATTTTTTAATCAAAGGTGCACCTCATCCTTTCTAAAATAATATAATTATCTTTCAATATTATTCTCGTTATTATCTTATTTACCTATTGAGTATGTTATAACAATTATTGTTTCGTAACTATTACGACTTAACAGTTACATAATTATAGCAGCTACGATTTCATAACTAATTATATAGTTATAATAGTTACGTTTTCATAGTTGCAACAACATAGAAAAATATCTTTAAAAAAATTTAAAATTATTCGAAGCTTCCAAAAAAACTTTTAATGACATTTTTTGGGCTTAAAACTGAGGCATTACTGATTTCATCTTATAACCAATTGTAGATTTCTAAACAAACTTCGATTTGATATATTATGCACCCCGTGATTCAACTCAAGTAAAAAATTATAATCTTCTCCAAACTTAAATACTCGTGACAATCTCTCCTCACTTCCTAAACCTCATATATATTGTAGTAGCTATGGTTTCGTAGTTGTTACATCGTGGATTCAACTTACTTACCTAGTATTCACGTTGTAACAACGATGAAATCGTAGCTACTACAACTATATAGTAGTTATGATTTCGTAGCTATTGTAATTGTGTAATAGCTATTATAGTAGTTATGAAATCGTAATTATAGCAATTATGATTTGTATAACTGCTATAATACGCTCCCGATTTAATACATATGTCAAAAGCAAACAGTATATTAAAGGATATTTGTGTCATTATATAAGGGATTAGATGACTTTTTAATAAAAAATTAAAATGAGACACTCTTTTAACTATTTAAAAAAAACTCTTTTAATTTTTATTCAATTTTTTTTTTGAAATTTCAAAGGTGCATATAACATCAAAAAAGATCACAATAAAACATATGAATAATTTTATTTCGATAGGAGATAAATATTTTACAAACAATAAATATTTATAAGATGCAATTTGATATGCAACAAATTACACAACATGCATGATTCATTACCGGATTATACCCCAACATGATTGATCTCCTCCATCTCAGGAGGCATTCGCCATTAGAGACTTAATCTTCGGCTTAACCTTCTCGGCAACCTTCACTATGCCCAAGAACATCAACCTGTAGAGCACGGCCATGCCAAACAAGATCCCAAGGTTGACCCACTTGGAGTATCCCAACTCCACTTGCCAAACGTCCCTCAAAACCTCCTCCCCTGTGACGGTGCCGTTCCCTCCGGCGGCACTCGGGAAGACCATCCCTAAGAACTCATTCTTGTAGAATCCCTGGAATGCATACTTGTGGAACGAGATGTAGTACATAGGGTACCTCCACACTGGCTTAGGCAAGTCGTGGGGCAGCTGGAAGAACCCTCCGTTGAGCATCATCACTCCTTGAATCCCTGCTCCGGTGATGATGCCCATCAGGAAGTTCGGGACGACGCTCGCCACGATCATCATCAAGCCCTCGACGAGCATCATGCACATGAACAGCACGAGCACGAAGTAGAGGAAGTGCTCCGGCGGACTCCGCAGGCGGACTAAGTAGTAGGCCAACGCGCCGGGTAGCACGGCGATGAGGGCCAAGTATGGAGCTGCGGAGAGGGTGTTGGCGATAGTGAAGGCAGCTGCGCCGTAGTGCCCGTTCAATCTTTCTCTTCCAAATATCTAGTTAAGGATCGATAGAGTTGAAGGTGAATTCAGATTGCCAGATCTTTACTATGAATTATCAGCACAAGAACTAACTGACTGACCTTCATGTCCTCTACAAAGGAAGGGAAACCACCAATCGCCATGAAAGTTAAGAAGGAAGTTATGTACATGAGCATAGAGACTCTGGCCTGGCGACAACAAACAGAAAAGAGAGAAGAAAATCTGATATTTGAGTTCTGGAACTCCACGAGTGAGTGTGTAGAAAAATCAAACAGGATATACCTGGATCGAGCCAAAACTGTGGCCTATATCATAAAATATTGTGCCCAAACAGAGGGAGAGGGCGACATAAACTGCAAGTCTCAACCAGTAGTAGCCCAAGTCTCTGTACATGTTCACAAAGGATCTTCTTGTGAGCACCAGTGACTGAGTCGTGAAGCTTGCGTGACTCCTCTTCTTCACCAAGGCTCCTCTCTTTGCCAAGTAGTCGAGTAATTATTATATATGTTTAACGAAACTAAGTGCTAATGTTTGTCGTCGTGTTTAATTACCTGATCTTTGAGTTTTGCTATCTGTTCTATCACTTGCTGTGAGTTGAGGGAAGATCCGTAAGCTTTTACTAAGATTTCAATGGCTTCAGAAGCGCTTTTTGAGTTCGCCTCAAGTTCCTCTCCTTCCTTATCCTGATCGATATTGATCGAGTTCGAGATTTAGAAGCTTGTTTCCTTTGTTGGTTTATTAATTAATTATAAGCTGCGAAGTAAAAGCACTGACCGTATCGAAGTCTTTGTTGATTGTTCTGAGAAAATGATCGGAAGGATTGCGCAGAGAAGGGCAGGCGAAACCGTTGGAAGCAAAGAACTGGAGAAAAGCTTGAGCAAGGTCGAATTTGCAGAGGTTTGAGAATTCAAGTCTTAATTGAGCTTTGAGATTGGTACGTACCTCGGCAGCCGCCGGAGCAGGGCCGAAGAAGACGGTGCTGCCATAGGCGAGGAGGCAGAGGCGATCGAAGAGGTCGAACACCTCGCTGCCGGGCTGGTGGACGGCGGCGACGACGGTCATCCTCTCGTGGCGGGCGAGGCGCGCGAGGCGGTGGACGACGTGATAGGCGGCGGCGCTGTCGAGCCCGCTGGTCGGCTCGTCGAGGAAGAGGAGCGGCGGCCGGGTGAGGAGCTCGACGCAGATGCTGACGCGCCGCCGCTGACCGCCGCTGATGCCTTTGACGTGCCACCCGCCGATTCTGGTGTCCATAGCGGCCGTCAATCCCATCTCCCTCATCGTCGCCTCCGCCCTCGCCCGCTTCGCCGACGTCGACATGGAGTCCGGCAGCTGGAGCTGGGCCGAGTAGCACACCGCCTCCCTCACCGTCAGCGTCGTCATCAGCACGTCGTCTTGGGTCACGTACGCCGACGTTCCAAAGGCAAGCTTCTGCTTCTGTCCATTGATCAAGATATCTCCATTCTGAGTCAGGCCCGATCCCAACCTCCCTGAAATTTTTCAACGGATTCGAACACGAATATATAACGTAAATTCCACATCCATCGATCACCATTTCCATGCTAAAGAGACGATCGAGCACCTGCTAATGTATCGAGAAGCGTTGACTTTCCACAGCCGGAAGGTCCCATGATGGCCAAGACCTCGCCGGGGTTGGCATAGCCGGTGACGTCGCGGAGGATCGACACGGCGCCGACTGATCTGCGAGCGGCGACGGAGACCGAGAGATCCTTCCAAGTAAGGAAGACGCCCGCGTCCGCTACGTCGTCCCCAAGGTGGAAAGAAAACTCGCCGCCGCGCATTTCGATTTCTTCGTCATCGGCGCGTTGCGGACAGAGCGGGCGGCTGGGGCTTGGACTGGGAGTGGCCGGAATCCATGTCCGGGCGACGCTGCTGCCGGAAGCCATGAACAATGCACAGAGCGGCGACGAGATTTATAAGCAAGATTTGACAGCGCAAGGTACCTGCCGACGATTTTTAACCAGAAAAGGATTGCATGCTACGGCACGCTGGATCACGTACATCTGAGAAAATCGTCTGTGAAAATTTACAGAAGATAATAATTGCATCCTCCTCCTCCTCATAAATAGACTCTTTAGAATTCATTTATAATTTCAAATTTTTATAAAATAAAATAACATCGAATTTAAATACATGAACATGTACCGTAGCTGCTGTGAGAGTCGATGAATGCAGAAGGATCGAATAGGACACTCGTCGACTTTGACTTTATGTTATAGTCGTATGAAGGACTGTTGCCAATCAATTCTCTGTCGGATACAAATCATATCTTTCCGCTCGCCTCAGCTTCGAATTAAATAAGTTTTATGCCCCTCAGCTGTCGATATTCCATCGGTCGGGATCATAAAATCGTACTATCTTATTTTTAAAAATTAAAATTTTATAATATATATATACACACACATAAATTTAACACATAAATCTAGTATCATGCGTGTTGTCTATAATTAAAAAATAAAAAAATAAAAAAAAAGAAGTTCTGAGACATAGCTGAGTTAATTATGACACAGTAAACTTATACGTGCAACATACAGGTAATACACCCCATTAACGAGCGTCATGACTAACTTTTCACCTTTTGCAGAAAAAAAGATACTCGATAGAAATGTCCGAGCATCCGAAATAAGTCAGTTTCATATTATTATTTTTTATTTTTTATTTATTTTTATATACTTACTATTTTTATTTAAAATTTTTATTTTAGAATTTAAGATTTAGATTATAGTATTAAATATAAAATTTTAAAATAAAAACAAGATGTTCACTGGGTATGACTCATTTTCTTACATACCCCATGAACAACTAATTTTTTTATTTTGAATTATTTTATATCTATATATATAATATAAATAAAAGCAAAATAAATACTTTCATATATAAATATATATATATATATATATATATATATATATATATATATATATATATATATATATATCATAAACACTGAACCCTAAATACTCTATTCCAAACCCCTAAAAAATATTTAAAATTTATATTAGGTGCTCGCGAATAGATGTGTATGCAATCATTAACACCCTCGGGATATAGTCGAGTTGGTTATTGTGGGACAGACTTGCTAAAGTGGACAAGGGTCAAATTTCGACAAAGCGAAGACAATGTCATCCCTCGTAGTGTTAACTGCAGTTTCTCAATTTACCTCCTCACAGATGGTCATAAAGCATGTAGGATCGATGGGAGCGCTATAGAGGTGAATAGTGCTTCCGTGCGTTTTCACTTCTTTCGACAGCCCCGTAAAACTTGCGTACGTAAAACAGAATAAATAGCAGAAAAGACACAAATACAAAGCAGTTTTAGTTGGTTCACAATCTCAGACTGCTACTCCAAGGCACATGATCAAAGATCGTTTTCGACGGACAATCTACTAAGTAACTCCCCTCTTACGAAAAAGAGTTAATCGCTTTACAAATACGTAAGATTGGTAACAAATATACTAATCTAGAAACGAAGTATAAAAATATAAAGCACTAAAAATTATACCGACAGTATGAATGGGTAGACTTTGATGCAGCTCTTCGGCGTGACGATAGTGTTCCGGATGATCTTTCATCATGCAGACGGTCGTCGTTAGGTCCTAGTCAGATTCCTCTAGGGTTTTCCATCAAGGCTCTTTTATTGAGTAATCCGAGGGCCTGCATGAAGCCTTTCCGAACTTCTCCATGTTGTCTCGTCGATCCACTATCAACGCTGCTGACTCGGCACTTCTAGATGTATGCTGATGTGGAGGTTCCGGATCAACCTTAACTTCACAATGTCTTATTTAGATCAGGGTGCTTGGAACCTTTTCGGGCACTTAGAGGCTAAGGTATCCTGACCACTAGGACTTTGTCACCTCACCGCCTAGCTGGGCCCATTCCGCTGATGTTCGATTGCCTAGAACCAATTTGGGAGCCTGTGTGTTTGATCGCCTAGATCCAGATAATTAAGAGCGTCTGGAACACAAAGTTCAAACCCCTCCTTTCCTGCATTACAAGTTAGTACAAAATACAAATGTAATAGGAAAAAATAGTTTAACTAACAGTTTTGATCTTGACTTCAAATTTCTAGTGAAATCTTAGGTGAGATTGACGTCTATTGCTCCCCTTATCAGGAACGTGTCCTCACCCACTCCATTCGGGATAATTTATCTTATGTCAACCAAGTCATTCAAACTTATTAGACTTTTGCTTAACCTCGATCCTCGGCCCCTAGGACTTCCACGATAGACTTCCAGTCCTCCAGATCCACCTAGTCTTTCGTATGGTGCACTTGATATCTGTCAAGATTTTCTGCCTAGTCCTCTGATTAGAACTTCCTTGCCCAACCCTCCAAACTAGGTCTTTCCACCTAATCCTCCATGTTAGGTCTTCCTGCCTAGCCTTTTGCCAGGACTTGCACTACCTAGTCGCAACTTGGACTTTTCATATTTGTAGTTTATAATTTGTGTTATCTGCACACTCAGTTTCACTTATTAGATTACATCACACACTTAATTTGAACCTTTAACCATTATCAAAACTCAGGTTCGATCATGTGATGCTTCCTACACCAACAAGGTTGACTGTGTAGGACCGCTAAGATGACAGATTCTACCTTTTACTGAAGTATGCAATCATCAACACTTAATATATTATAGATGACCTTATTAGCTATATAAATTTAAATTAATTAATAATTTAACTATCATTTTAATATAATAATACTGAATAATATTCATCCTTTCATATCACAAAATGAAAACTATATAATTTCTATTAATATAATAACAATAATCATATACCATCTCAAGAATATTCTTATGCTTCACGAGATAATCTAATTTAAAGATTAACCAAGCAACTCTAATAAAAAAATATATATATATAATTATTTATAATATAGGATCATATCGATGATCCTACTCACTAATCTTGTTTTGATTCTATAATATAATAAAAATAATAATTTTATACGATTCAGAAGCAATTTAGTGCCTAAGAACTAGGATTACTAATATCCGAATTGTGATTTAAATTATAATCGTGATGCACGACTTGGCAACTACCCAATTTGTTCCACGTGGCATATTCTATTAACGGTAGCCTAGGATCAAACGTGGATTCATAGAATGACACTCGATTTCAACATTTTTTTTCCACGTTTAAAATACAAAATTCATTAAATTTAGAGTGCGATATAGCTATCGCATGAAAGGTTCATTGTTTATAATCGTGTTCGCTTGCTATTTGCGCCATTACAATCAACGTTCACTGTTCTCTGAGTCTCTGTCTGGATACATATCGTTTTTTCTTACCTCGCAACTTCAAGCTTTTTTGTCCGTTAGCCGTGGCAATCATAGTTTGTAGGATTACGATCGATTGGATTGGTCGGGATCGAATAGTAGAGTAGTCTAGGATCAAACGTGCATTCATAGAATGACACTCGATTTCATCATTTTTTTTCATGTTTAAAATACAAAATTCATTAAATATAGAGTGAGATGTAGCTATTGCAATAAAGGTTCGCTGTTGATGATCGTGTTCGCTTATTATTGCGCTCATTGAAACTTCTTTATTATCACTGTTTTTAAATAGCAATAATTAATTTATGATATAATAAAGGTACATTGGTCGTTATTGTGATTCGTCAAAGAATTAATTAATTGCCCGGTTAGTCCGGAGCATGATCGATGGAGGAAAAAGTAAGCGTGGAATATTATAATTATTGTCCTTCTATCGACCCGATCCCGGGCTGAATTGGACCCGAACTCGTAATCGGATCAATGAGTCAGATACCCGTTGATTCGATTGCCAAGCCAGAACTGAGTCAACTAATCGGTTAGCAATTGATTAAAAACTTTATTGTTGAGATTTGAACTTGAATCTTCTATACAAGAGTCTAATATCCTAATCAACTAAACTATAAGTATTTACTTTTTTATGTTAATTAATTATTTAATAATAAATAATAATTTTTTAAACGAGGAAGTAAAATAAGTTTGATCGTTAAGAGAGGGGTTTTTTTATTTTTAAATTTTTTAACGGTTGAGATTATTTGATAATTTTGTATCAATAATTATAATTTAATATCCATGGTTCTCCAAACATAATAAATAAATAATTAATTTTATCATTTTTAGATTAGCTTCTTTAGTCTTATCTTTCAATTTTGAAATCTTGATCACTTTCAACTTTAATTATTCAATTATAATAGAAGTTCATCATCTGATTCTCAAAACGACAAAGAAATAGTCAATCTGAATGAGAATCATGATATTCAACTTATTGATGACAAGCTAACACCTGAATAAAGAAATTTGAACACTTTTGATATATAAAGATACATAACCAACTTAAATGAATGCAAATCCTTATATATAAATATATATATATATATATATATATATATATATGTGTGTGTGTTTTTAATTTATAATTTTAAAATCTTAATAATCTTGAACCGTGGCAAATTGTGAAGCGGTTTTGAACCATAAGCCATAACTATTTTGGACGGTTAAGATTAAGAATTGACTTGTCAAGAACCGTCAAACTAATGATTACGAACTGTTAAACTGACAATTATGAACCGTCAAACTGTTGATTTAGAATAGAGATCAAGTATACTAAAAATATGACACAGTGGTAAGATATTTAATAGATTAATCAAGTATTTAAGATTTCAATTACACTTAAAAAGGAGAAAACTTAAAACTCAACCAAATTTAAAACTTTTCCTTTTACAGGTTTTAGGATGTATTTTGTGCCATCAAGATCTAAGTGAATCAATTTCTTTTTCTTTCAATTCCAACCTAAAAAAGTTTTATTTTTTTGAAAACCCGATCGAATCTACTTTTGTTCTTGAAATTAAGAGGGTGTTAATTATAATAAATGAATCTTTTTTAGTTCTTGAAATTAAAACTTATGACTTTTTTACCAAATCACAGGAAGTCTGCGTTGACTGCCGGTAACTGCGGCCTAGAACTTTGACTCTTATTACGTTTTCTTCTTTAACCGAGTCGTTCGATGGAGCTTCATATGACCTCCATCCTTGACAGTTATAGTCAACCATTTGAAAAGTCAAGGGACCATTAAACTAGTTGACTTTTTCCAAAATCCTTGGCGTCTGTAAATACGCGTTCATACCAAGCAGCTTACCGGTAAGATGATTGAAGAATACGACAAGACATCCGCATGGTCCCTCATGGTAGGAAATACGGGTAGCTGTGGGTTTGGTGGAAACAACGGATGGTCTCGATTTGTCCGGCACATGCATTCGACGGCTTAGATGAAGCCCGTCAACCACTAGGAAAAACTATAATAATTAAGCACCAGAGACTGTTATACGTCAGCGAGGACGGAAGTTAGGCATTTAACCGGATTCCTTCCAAGCTTTGCGACAGCCAATGCCAATCTCAAGCCGTCCAGTTATGAATAGATGGTGGATATGGCTTCTTCAGAAAATGGCTTATAAATGAGTTCACAGCGGATCCGGCCTGGCAAAGACGCGTGAGCGCGCGGCCACGAATCTCCCAACCATCCACTTGCAGCGTCGGTGGCCGTCCGATCGTAGATCCACGCCGCCCGCCTGCTTGAAATATTCCAAGTCCGAGTGGAGAACAAATCGTGTGGCTGGAGAAAGGCATCGAGCCACGCCGCCACCCTCCCCGGACTCGGCCTCCCTTCCTTCGCCTCCTCTGCTTCCTTCCTCTTTCTCCTCCATCGATATGGTGTTTGGTTTTGCGAGGAATCCTCGCTATAAATGGCGTCCGACGCCTTCTCCCACAACTCGTACTTCCACACGCAGTTTCAGTATTGCATATGTCTCAAAGGCCCAGCGTGCCGCACTCTTCCTCCGTCGCCTTTGCCCTCCACTCCCATCTCTTGGTTTCCAGCGATTTGAGCCCCAACTGGTTTTAGCCTACTTCTCTCCTCAGAAAGGAGCTACATTTCCTGAGTTTTCAGGCGAAAGCTTGGATTTTGAGGATTAAAGAAGCGAGCTTGGATTGATTGAGATGGGGCTGAAAGGATTCGTTGAAGGTGGCGTCGCCTCCATTGTGGCTGGGTGCTCCACCCACCCGCTTGATCTCATCAAGGTACGGATGCAGCTCCAGGGCGAGTCCCTTAGTACGGCTGTCTCTGCTCTCCGCCCCGCCGTCGCTCTCCATAGCGGCGCCGGCGTGGCAGCTCTCCCTCACCCCCACCCTGCTCTTCCGCTGCCGCCGCGTCGCCCTGGGCCGATAGCGGTGGGGGTGCAGATCCTACGAACCGAGGGCGCCGCCGCGCTGTTCTCCGGGGTCTCTGCGACTGTCCTCCGACAGACCCTGTATTCCACCACCCGGATGGGGCTCTACGACATGCTGAAGAAGAAATGGTCCTCGTCGAGCGACGGCGGATCGCTGCCGCTCCACCGCAAGGTCTCTGCCGGCCTCATCGCAGGCGGGATCGGCGCCGTGGTGGGAAACCCCGCCGATTTGGCCATGGTCCGCATGCAGGCCGACGGGCGTCTTCCTCCGGCCGAGCGCCGCAACTACAAAAGCGTCCTCGACGCCATCGGGCGTATGGCCAGGCAGGAGGGAGTCGCGAGCCTCTGGCGCGGCTCGTCGCTGACGGTGAACCGAGCCATGATCGTCACGGCGTCGCAGCTGGCGACGTACGACCAGGCGAAGGAGGCAATCCTGCGGCGCCGCGGGGCGGGCTCGGACGGGCTGGGGACGCACGTCGCCGCGAGCTTCGCGGCGGGGCTGGTGGCTGCCGCAGCGTCGAACCCAGTCGACGTGGTGAAGACGCGGGTGATGAACATGAAGGTGGAGAAAGGGGCCGCGCCGCCCTACGCCGGAGCGCTGGACTGCGCCGTTAAGACGGTGCGGGCGGAGGGACCCATGGCGCTCTACAAGGGCTTCGTGCCCACCGTGTCCCGCCAGGGCCCCTTCACCGTCGTCCTCTTCGTCACGCTCGAGCAGGTCCGCAAGCTCCTCAAGGACTTCTGAAATCAAAACGACGACGACACTGCAGAGTGAGCTCGATATCGATCGAGTTACTACGAATAAAAAGAGAGTAGTTTTTGCAATAATTTTGCGGTTTAAAGTTCTCTCTAACGATATACATTTATTTGAGATGAAAATTTGAGGCTTTTCCTTATTTACAATAAATCAAGTTTTGCTTAAGTTTATTTATTCTTCAAAATCTCCTCCGTTTCTGTGATTCTTCTTCTAAAAATGGCAAATTTTGGAAACAAACAGATGAAGACAGCTGTAGTATCAATGGCAGTTTCCCCCATGAAGTACTACAAGCTAAGAAACTGTTATGTGAAGCAAAGATACACAGAGGAGCCTCCGGAGTATAGCTGAGTTGGTTACGACGCAGTAGAGTTGCAGAAGAGGACAAGAGTTCGAATCCTGGCGAAGCCAGGTAATACCCTCCTACGTCGTGACCAACTGCTCACAAATCATATTCCCGATTTACCTCCTCACAAATGATCATGGGACCGATCGTGTGGGGCCGCTAAGGTGGTGGATTCCACCTTTTTGTAGAAAAAGATACGCAGAGGAGACAAACTTGGATACCGTAAATGAGTTAAACATTCATGCATGAGCAAATTTGATACTTGGCCTTATAAAAATTTGTTTACTTAAATAAATAAATTTGAATATATATTGATGTGGAGGTAAATAAGAGGATTGGGTTCATGTGACAGGTCCCTGACTCGGTCAATAAGGAGTCCACGTAGGCGATCCCTTGACCCGATCAATATAGGAGTCATGTGGCATGCTTTAACACTTAGTTAGTGCAAGTATCGAGGGCTTGGTCAATGCAAATATCATCCGTCTTCGACTGTCCGAGTCAATTGACTCACCGAGCTGATCCGATTTTTCAGTGGCCAACTCTTGACCCGTAAATTTCTCAACTCTGAATCAATCCGACTTCTGAGTTGCCGACCTCATGAGCTGAGTCGGAGACTCCCCAACTTTTCGATTTCTCGAACTCCTACTGTGTAAAGGGACATAGTAAATGAAAAGACACGGTGAGTGAAGGAATGTAACAAATGAAGAGGTATGACGATTATTACAATACCCTGGATTGTATCAGTTGGCTTTCTTTTCAAAAGGTGTGTTTCTTAGATAAAGGGAGGGATACTCTAACACTCTGTTTGGATGGGGTGAGGGAAGGTTCATTAACGGAAAGGGAAGAAAGGGGAAGGAAGGGAAAGGAAGGGAAAGGAAAGGGAAGAGAAGTATTTATGTTTTCCTTGTTTGGGAGGAAGGGAAGGTTCATTAACGTAACATGTGGTACCTTGTTTGGGAGGAATGGAAAGGGAATGAAGGTTAAATATATAAAATTACAAAAATATCCTTATTTGTTAAAATAAATCTATAATAATTTGAAAATAACTATTCCAAGAAATTAATTTGAGGTAACAAATTAACATTCTCAAACAAACAAGGTAACTTAATATTCTAAAAAATTATCTCAAATTTGGATACTCCAAATTTGATATAACGTAATTTGAAAATAATTATTCGCTCCCAAACAAACAAGGTAACGTAATATTCCAAGAAAATATTACGTAATATTTCCAAGAAAAATATCCTTATTTGAGGTAACGTAATTTGTTAATGCTCTTGAGTTATATTTTCTAAGAAATTTGTGAAAAAGATTTAATATTTTAATATAAGGGTAAAATTGGAATAAATGGCTTTTAAATTTTGCTTCCCCTTCCTTACACCCCGATTTGGGGTGTAAGGAATTATGCCCATTTATGAGCATGCAAGGAGAAAGCTTACCCTTTTCTCCCCTTCCCCTCCTTAACTCACTTCATCCCAAACAAGGGTCAAGATTCTATTTCCCCTTCCTTACCCTTCTCTCCCTTTCCCTCACCTCCTCCCAAACAGAGCCTAAGGGGTATCATATGATATGCTTTATTATCATCATCTATTTATCCATCTAAGATTTATCTCATGTTGATTTCGGGACATAGCTGAGTTGGTTACGATACAGCAGAGTTGCAGAAGAGGACAAAAATTCCACCTTTTTGCAGAAGATTTATCTCATGTCATATACTTTACTCTGCTCCAATTCTCCACTTTATATTATTTAGGAGGACTTCAAGATAACTTAGACATCTAAATGACTGTACCAGAATAATTCTTAGTGAGTCCTATGATATGTGTTATTCTCTTTAGAAATTGATCACATCTCGTCTAAAGTTAATTTGAAGAAGCTAATCAGACTCGATGAAAATCAATAGAAGTAAATTCCATAGGAATTGATTCATCCCTCCCTCGTTCTTGAACCAAAACATTTATGTATTCAATTTATTAGATTATGAACGGTTCAAGAATAATCTCTATGAACAAAACTTATAAATCATATTCATGAACATATCTTTTTATCAAACTTGTAAATAAATAAAAAAGTTTTAAAACTAGATAATACATTTGTAATATCAAACTCACTAATTCACAAAACAAATTAAAAACATATATAAAAATTATAAACAATCAAACAAACTAAAAATGAAGAGGTGATAGCATTTAAACAAATCAAGTTCAAATCAAACTTAAATAAATTCAAGCAAAAAAAAAAAAAATCAAACCAAACTTAAACACTCATTTCAATGACTTATTTCATTTTAAACTCAATTTAATATGATTTGATTACCTTATAAATAAGCTTGAACATCCATTACTAAATACATCAATTCTTTAAAATGGATGCATTAATGAAGAAACCGTGCTTCTTCTCCATCAAAACATCTATATATCATAAAGAGCTCCAAAATAGGACTCCAAATATTTATTTCATGACAGGTTCCCCTCGTTGAAAGTCAGTCTTCAAGGAACTTTACTTCATCAGGATAATTTTCACGTTGTTACCCACTGCAAATGCTTATGTGACGTTAAGTTGTCATCATAAACACAAGTTTTAGAAATTGCTAACGAGAGAGGAAGTCTGAACATTAACCTTCAAAAGCAGAAGAACAACAGCAAAGTCAAATCTCTACTCCAAAGTCCACACCTACCATCCCAAATTTTCTCCTCTCTCGATCATGGTCATAATATGTAGGAGCACTAATTAACCCACTAGCGTCCCTATCGACATAAGCCGTTTATCTCTAAAACCAGAAACTCAAATACATGAATTATCAAAAAAAAACTAATTAACCCACTAGCAATAGTCCATGCTTTGTGGAGCATTACCTGAAAATGAAACACTCTTCCACTCGCCGTGTTTGACGAGGATGACCTTCCATAGTGTAAGAATTCCGAATTCCCCATCGAGTAGACCTGCCTAATGATCCTCCTCTATATAAAGCCATCTCCATTAACCTCTCTCAGCACCAATCAAGCAGTACAGAGAAGAGATGGGGTTGAGAGTTGGCCCAAGTTTGATGATAAGAGCTGCCGCTGTGCTCCTGCTTGCTTCCTTCACGAGAACAGCAATGGCTGCAAGGATAATAGTGGGCGACGACGCACATTGGACCTTCGGCTATAACTACACAGACTGGGCTATCAGAAGAGCTCCTTTCTATCAAAATGACACTCTGGGTCAGTAGTTCTCTTCCTTAACTATGCTTTGGTGGATTTTTGATGCGAGTTACTTGTTGCTGCAGTGTTCATGTACGACGCCCCCAACAGCACCACTTTCCCGCACAACGTGTACTTGATGAGGAATTTCCGCAGATACCTGGCGTGCAATCTGAGGAACGCGACGCTTCTGGCGAACGTCGTCCAAGGCGTCGGCAGCGGGTTTGAGTACGTGCTGAGGAAGAGGAAGCGACACTACTTCGTGTGCGGCGAGCACGATGGGCTTCACTGCACCGCCGGCATGATGAAGTTCGCAGTGCACCCCTTGAAGCGTTGCCACGCTGCTTGATTAAGAAGAAGATGTGACCGTTAAATAAAACAAATAGCTGAGACTTTCTATGAAATGAATTGTTGGGAACCCTCGATTTCTCAATTATGACTTTTATTTAAAGAGAAATGCTACGTTGTGCGACGAGGAATCTGACTTTTATTTAAAGAGAAATATTACACTGTGCGATGAGGAATTTGTGATCTGTGCACGACATCTGCGATCCACTGCCGCTGCCACTGCCCTCGCCGCGCCGTCTGGCCACCGCCGGCCGCCGCCTCGGGCGCGATCGATACGCCGCTCGTCGGCGCTTCGTCCGACGTCGGATTCCGATCGGATAGTGGTCGGAATCCGACGAAATTCGGTCGGAAATAGGATCAGCAGTGATAGCGCCGTTTCCGGCCAAATCGCGGCCGGAGATCTGCCGAGGAAGGACCGACGTCGCACGCCGGTCCTTCCTCGGTCGGTCTCTGACTGCGATTTGGTTAGAATCCGATCGTGATTTGATCAGAAATGGCGTCGACATCGGTCCTTTCTCGGTCGGTCTCCGACCACGACTCGGTCGAAATCCGGCCCGATCACCGTCGACAGTGGCCGCACAGTGGAGGGCGGTTGTTTTCGGCCAAATTCGTCAGATTCCGACCACTATCCGATCAGAATCCGGCGCCGACCGAAACACTGGCGAGCGGCGCGTCGATCGCGCCCGAGGCGATGGGACGGTGCGGCGAGGGTGGCGGCAACTACGATGGGTCACGGGTGTCGTGCACGGATAGCGGATTCTTTTCTATTTATTTAAGATCAGATAATTTATTTTAAATAAAAGGAAAAAAGCAAAAGAGAAGCATGAGTCAAAAGTAAATAATGAAAGAAAAAAAAATAAAAGGGTAAAAAAAATAAATTAAGGAGTAAGAAATGGCAACTTAGAAATTGAGCGCTGAGACTCTTCCCCTATCTGCCGCCCCAATCCCGATGGACTCGCCCTCGCCGCTGATCCAACCCAACCCTCTCGCGGCGGCCGCCTCCTTCCTCCGTCACCATGTCTCCCGCCTCGGCTCTGAGCTCTCTGCCCGCGTAGATCAGGGCCGCCGGTTCGTTCTGACTGCAGCATCCCCGCGGCTCTCCTTGCCCCCGTTTGCGGCTGCTTCCGTCGGGTCGGCGGCCCAAGGGAAGCATGCTTTTGATCTCGCACTCAGCGCCGACTACGTGGCGAAGACGCTGGCCGGGACGGCGGTGTACACGGTGAGCAACTCCAACAACGAGTTCGTCCTCATTTCCGACCCCAATAATAGCTTCCGGTCCCTTGGGATACTGTGCTTCCGGCAAGAGGACGCTCAGACCCTCCTCGCGCAGGTTCCTTTCTTATCTCTTGGGCCTTGGTTTCTCCGCTCCTTGTTGTATGTTATTTAGATGTGCTCATCGGCTTAAATCTCGTAACTTTTTTCTCTTAATTTTGGGGTTCCCCTCATTTTACAGGTTAAGTTGCGGCAACCCATTTTGGGCAGGGGAGCAAAAGTGGTACCCATTACCCTCGATCAGGTTTTTTTTACCCCTTCGTTTGTTTATTTGTTCCAGTTTAATCGCTCAAATAAATCTTCGCATTCATACTGATTTAACTATCATGGATTTTTTTTCTTCTGATCTTCAGTTACTGATGCACAATGTTGTTGACAAAATGCGTCATAGAAAACTTTAATGCATCTTTGAAAATTTAGTTTTTATTTTTATTTTTAAGTTCTTAAAAGAAACTGATATGCCTTCGTCCTTACGGATTAATCAGAATGGGTGAAATGTAGTTGGGAGTAGTGGTTGCTTGTCGTGTATCTTTGAACATCAAGTGTGATTTATAATGTCGCCTAATTAAGGCTTAAGATCAACAAGTAGTAAAAAAAAAGTATTTTCTTGTTATTGTTCTAGCAATCTGCTTCATTTATAAATTCTGTTCAACTTCTTTCTCAATCTTTATATACTGTAATATAACCATTTCCACATTTCTGCTAATGGCGGAACATAATTGAAAACTATTTCTTCAAACCATATTCAAGATATGACATTACTAGACATTTATTCAAATGGCATCAATATATCATTGTATTGCCCATCATTTCTGATTAGCCATTGCTTATTGGCATTGTGATCAAGGGGCTCAATGGGTGTGGCCACAAGTCGTTGCTTTATAGTTGGACACTATTGAAAGAAAGTCTTTCCTTGAGGAAGAAAACAATGACAACTTACTCTGAATGAGGTTGAGAGGTAATGCACTGCAAGGAATGTGAGTTATTATTTGGCCATAGATGACTAGGAGTCATGACTTAGGAGTAGGTAAGAATAAGTTAATAAAACTAAAATTGAACAATTTGGCCAATGAAGTGTGGTATAAATATTTACGTACATAAATATAGTGTATGAAAATGAGAATTACTAAAATAGAAAATTGATGGATTATTATTAAAGGGCAGTCCGGTGCACGATACTCTCGCCAATACGGGATCTCGGGGAAAGGTCTATTGTATATATTCTTACCCTGCTTTGCAAGAGGCTATTTCTGAGACTTGAATCAGTGACCTCTAGGTTACACAGCAGCAACTTTACCATTGTGTCAAGGCTCCTCTTCTAAATTTATGAATTATTATCTTAAGAAATTAGGTGTGGGTTCAATAGTTGTAAAACTAAGAGAAAATTTATTTGAATGTATAGATATATTCAAAGAGGACTGATAGGTTTTGTAACTAAGTTGAATATACGATAGAAACAAATAAAATTAAAACCAAGATGAATCAATAATATTGAAATTATTGAGGTGATTGCTTCCAAGTTGATATAGATATTGGAAATTACCAAGATCCTATATTCAAGACTAGCCTTTGTCAAATAGGGCTTACGACCATATTTATAGCTTTTCCATTTTTCTCAACAAACAATATGCTTTGTTCTATTTCAATTTGATTTTACATATTAATTCAGTTTGGATCATTTTTTTCTAAATCAATCTTAAAAAACTGATTTAATATAACTCAATCTGCTTCAAAAAATGGATACTCCTACTCGTATGTAAAATGACATGGTAAATTTTGTACGTACAGGATATCAATTAATTAGCAATCATACTAGTTATTATTGTTGTTAATATTATATAATATTTTCGTAGTCTTTTCTCTACCAATTTCTGCTTTTGTGGAAAAAAAAATAGTGAGGTCAATTGACCCCATCAGAAACTTCTGGTTACGTCCCTGTATTCATGTATGAAGTCATTTCCAAAGGGCTTGTGCTACACACAAGGATTACTGTTTTATTTAAGACTGCAAGTTTATTATTAAGTTTACTTTTGTTTTTCTACCATTTATGAAGTTACAGTACATTTCTCTACCCATTCCATTTTGTAGGTTTATATGCTGAAGGTTGAAGGAATTGCTTTTCGATTTTTACCAGATCCTCTTCAGATAAAGAATGCTCTGACGGTAAGTTTTTTTGTTGTTGCCACTGCTAGCTTAACATTAGATCACATAATCTATTGTGCTATTTTAGTCAGATCTGTTAGAGAAAAGTGGTTTCCTCAATAATGTTTACTTGGAGGGAAGAAGAGGGATAACAGATTGGAAAGAAGAAAATGATCGGTTGGCATGGGTATCTCTTTTTTTGGTCTCCGCTTCTATTGAAATTCGGACTGGGAAAAAAAAGGAAAAATAGTACAACCTCCTGTCCACTTTCTGTGTCCTTTTACTTTCAAGTAAATTGCCTCTTATTATCTTTCCTATCCTTTCCCTTTCCTTCCTCCCCTTCCAGTTTCCACCCATGTATTCACTCTGTCAATTTATATGATTGTCAAATACATTTGGTGTTATTTTACTCGCTGCACGAACAACATTTGACTTTACAGTTCAAACTGTAGATCTATTGAGTGGGAGCCGTACTCTGTTGACTGTTGGTTTGTCACATTGTCTTATGGTTTCCTCTCTCATGCTCTTTTGTTTGTCCTGCCGTGTACTTGGTGATGGTATGGAAACAAGAGTTAATGTAGCATGACGTCTTCATCACAACAGGTTGCAACAGATTGTTTTGCTACATAGTATGCACAATGCGTTATGGTCAGCAACCTCATACACTTAATATAGTTATGCATTGTACCTGTAACCTTACTCAAGATACTGTTCCTTTTGTAACCTACTACTCCAGTTGTATAAAGCAATCAGGGAGACTGTGCCGTTGATTTACTTCAACGCCGAGTGCTTTTGCTCGGCAAAAAGTGTTTTTGCTATTAACCTGAGATAAATGAATCATTGAATAGCTTGTAATTGTTTACTTGGACAAAAATAATTAGAAAAACAGAGGAAGAAAAATTGAAAAGAAAGTTTCTTCCTCTTCTTAGACTCAAAACTAGACAGAAAAAGGAGAGAGAGAGACCAAAGGGATGTGTGACAGGTGGTTAGATTTTGCCTATGGGTGCCCAGACTGGTTGACTGTAATTTGTGTTTATTTATATCCTCCTTCCCTTTTTCACTAATTTTAAGTAAATACAAACTAAAATATTTTCTTTGTTAGTCTTTTATTTATCCGTCCCATGAAGTTTATTATACTTTACAAAATGATTAAATGTATTAATTGCCAAAATCCTCAATCTATTTGGTATTTATCTGTCTTTTGTTTTCCTGAATCTTAATACTGATATTTCTTCTCATTCTACTCACTAGTATTTGTGATTTTTCCTTTTTAGTTCTTTTTCTTAATTTCTTACCCAAAAGATTCCTGTTTCTTTTTTGCCTGTCCTTATGGACTGCATTTTACTAGTTTCAATTTTCAGTTAAGGCCTGTGGGCATCTCAAATGGCTTTGATGGAGTTCCTGTCTTTCAGGTGCAGTCAACTATCAATTCCTTCTTTATTGATTTTATTCACCAATACTGGCTCATATGTACTGAAGAATGTACTTCTAAGGACTGGAATCAAATAATTATAGGGGTTTTTAGAAGATTTTGTCCATGTAACTGACAGTAAAAACAAAAAGTGCAGCAAGTTTCTAAACAGCATCGCGGGGTCAAAAATCAATTTTTACATTGTATTAAAATAGATGTTCCTCTATGATGCTGACAAGCATAGAGCCAAAGTCAATTTTTCAATATTTGACAATAAATGCTCCTTTGTATCGTAAGACAAACTAAATGGTATCCTTTGGTATTAGTTTCTATCTCTTTTCCCATAAAGTCTTATGATAACTAAATGTCAAGGTGCCTATTTGCTCACATAACAAAGACTATGATTTTAACTATCTCCTTTGCCGTTCTTGTTCTTCTAGTTGAAGTTGTTGCATTAACACCTATGTTACATTCATCACCACAGTGAAATATAGTAACAATTAATATGATGTTTAAAATCTCCTAGGATATTTCAAAATGGTGCTTAAGGCTAGTTGTCTTGTCCACTTTCACATTCTTTTATTTTTCAGCAATTTATGGATAGGCTGCTAGCTTATTCTTAAGACTTATTCTAATACCTCATTGTTGTTTCTTATTGGTGACAACAATTGATTTTTATGTGCAGTCAGACCTTTTGATTGTTAAAAAGAAAAACAAGCGCTACTGTCCCATATATTTCCAGAAGGTTAGATAGTATTGCCTTTGACTGCAGAAATTACACTGCAAACAAATCTGTAATATACATAGAGAAGCTTACTAATCTTTTCTTTTGCAGGAAGACATAGAAAGAGAACTGCTCAAGGCTTCCAAGGCATCAAGGGGATCAGGATTATATCAAAACATAATGGTAAGAAATTGTCTTTCTATTTTAGGGTAAACTTCTCCCCCCAATCCCTTAGACTTTATCACTTTTTATAGGATGCTCTCCAGACTTTACAAATCTTAGTTAGAATCCAACTAGCCCTTCTGATTTTCAATATCGTCGATATCTCTCCAAATTAACCTCAATGAATTTACTACTCCAACTCCATTAGGTTTTAATCTATGGATTTGCCACATGAAATGTTGCCATGTGCTTGACATTGCCACCCTTATTGGAATGAATGAAGTGGTAGATGTGTCAGAACTAGAGTGAGCTAGTTGTGGCATGGCAGGGCTGGCACAGATGCACAAGTAGTCTAGCCTTTTTTCAATTCAATAAAGAATGATGTCAATTTTTTTTTTTGTTGCAAAAGAAGAATTCAGTATTATCGTTTCTCATTTATGTGCCACTTTTTCATGATAATATCATTTCTTAATTTGCCGGTGCCATTCCTTTGTGTGTTTGTTAGCAAAAGTCAAGCCTTTTCAAAGGATTGTTCTTCGTAGTCATTTTTTTAAGTTGCTTTTTTTCCTCATTGAACCCTCATAGGTTAGCCAAAGTGTTGTTTATTTTAACAATAAAGAATATAATGTTCATGGGATGAAATAATGACTTTCCAGTCATGCAGTAGCAAAGCCTCCTTATGGCGATGTGTCAACATCTTGCTGCTGTTTCAAGTTCTTCTCAATTAAAAAATGAATGATACCTAGAAGAGGAATGATTTTGCTTAGATCAACACTCATGTCATGCAAGAAGTGATTTCAAAGAGGTGGCATGATTTATGTTTTCTTATGATTCATGATTCACAAATTTCACATGGTTTTCATGTGGAATGGCTAGGAAATTTTGAGTGAGCAAGATGGAATAGTCATAGTGAAACAAGTTTCTGTCATGAATTGTCTGAATTTGGCCAAATTTTTCATGGCATGATTTAATAATGACATGCGACGTAGTGAAGCATCCCAAAGGCTATTGATTGTACATTGCATTGTACGTTTCTAATGGATAGTCTGAGTTCTAAACTAAGTTCTCACTCCAAAAGGTCACAAAAGGCACAAGGGGCAATATGTTATACAACTCTTAGAAAGAAAAGTGTACAATCTGTGTGAATGTGAATGTTTAGTAGGAATCACCAGAGACATCTATTTTGCAAAATAGAGGATCCCTCATAACATGGCAACAACGTAAACATTGGTTAACTACGAGGCATTTCTTTAAAAAAGGGTAGATTTGAGATGGTGACCAACAAATGTGATTACCCCTTCTACTTTTAATTTCCTTATTTCCATGCAGGTCGGAAGTTTGGAAGATGTATTGAAAAAGATGGAGGTATAGTCCATTTAGTCTTTCCCAAATCCACTTAGGTTAAGGTTATGCTGTATCTAACTTCATTTCAACCTGATGCTGGTTGCAGATGAATGACAAGAATTCTGGATGGGATGATTTGATCTTCATTCCTCCTGGGAAAAGCTACACAGAACACATCAATGAAGTCGCAGCCTGATGCATGGTGTGTTGCATCGCACAGAAGAGGATACTGAGGTGAGTTGTTTGTACTCGCCTCCCCAGCTCTTAATCATACCAGGTCGTCCATCGGCTATCATTTTTTCATCATCAGACTGATGATTTTTAACTCTCATAAGGTTTATTCAAGTGAGTTTAATCTGGAGGTTTAGAAAAACTTGTTGCACAACAGCAATTTGAGGGTGCTAGGGCAAAACGAAACTTACTGGTTAGAGTGCATTGATAATACTATGCAGGGGATGAATAAATTTCGTTCTTTTCCTGTTTCTTTGGTTCATTGATGTCATTACGATAGTAAGTTATTTACCACTCACCTGTTCTTCATTGCAAAATTTTTGGCTTTAATCTTCATTTTTCTTCTGCAAAAATGCATGCTTACCATTCCTTATTAGGGATGATAATGGATCGGATTTGGATCAGATTTTATATCTTCCGTCCTCATTTCCATTTACTATATCCATCTCCATTCCCATCATCATCAGGTATTTAATTTTCATTCTCATCTTCATCTCATCGGAGGATTGGATATACATACCTCATACTTATCAGCTCATTCGATAATCAACTTCGAATGTCAACCAGCACTACTCAACTGTGATGATGTTGGATTTCAGAATCTAACACCAATTGAAATCCAACACTACAGTTAGTGTTGATTTTCAAAAATCAACACAATTAATCAGGTATTCAGGTCAGATATGAGTAAGATTTTCGACTATCGAGTTCGGAAGAAATTATCATCCCTATTCTTCATGAATGATTATTTTGAATATGATTTGGAAGTTACGATAGTAAATGGTGGTGGCAACATGATTGACAAATTTACAGATTGACTCCAATTTTGGGTCAAACAGAGACAGACAGTAAGAATTAATATGATCTGTTAATTCAATTACTAACCAAGTGGAATATATAATAGAACAAAAAAACAAGGCTAGGAAGTTGTCGATGAACTGTTAGGCAAAGTGGGGCATGTCAATTACGATTCTGCTTTCAATTTTGTATTCACAAATAGACATGAGAAATGCCACAATGAGTTACTGATACACGCAACTTTCTTCCTACCAAAAGTCAACATTGTGCTAATTTGGACAAAAGATTTGCAAAACCCTGTTGATTTTTCTTAATTTTCAGTTTTCTTTTTTTAAAGACTTTAACATTAGAATTATAATAATTTTTTAAACCGAGTTTTCTATTTTCATGAATCTGTATGAAATTATATCTACTTTGCAAAGCCGTTCAATTTTTTAAAAAAATAATTTTCATATTTGTTTCTAAAATTATACTTACTATCACTTAGAAAGTTATATGCTCAAATGTAGTATATTAATGATTCATTAGTCTTTCAATTATTATTTCTAAAAAATTCGACCAAATTTATATATATCAGTCAATTGAATTGCCTGTCAGTCTGTTCCTTTTAAATTAAACCTTGGGCTGCTAGTTTACTTTTCTCCACTTGGAGGCGGCCCCACGTGAACGGCACCGACTCACCAAATTTATTCGACGTTCAATGATTGTACCAATCAGCGTGTAGAAAAACCCATAAAGAAAACGTTGCCAGAATGCATCGGCCTCTTTCTTCGTTCCGCACTGGATTCCAGTCCTAATCGTCGACTCGTCGGCGAGCTTGTCCTTCTCCCACCGCCGTTGACCAGAGGCATCCAGATCGGACTCAAAAGAGTCACTTGGCGGTTTCTCGGCCATGGCCGACAAATTTCTCGGCGGCGCGTCCACGCGGCCGCTTCTGGCCGCCGCCGCCGCCCTCACCTCCGTCGTCCTCCTATTTTGGCTCTGGGGAGCCACTAGCAGTCTGCCGCTCGATTCGCTCATTCGCAGCAGCAGCTTCTCGCTGAGCGAGGTGAGATTCCCGCTGTTTTTTTGGCTGTTCTAAGGATTAATTGAGCTCTTTGATTTCATATACTGAATGAAAATCAAGATCATCGTTTACTAGACATCTTTTATTGTGATTAAATTGTTACTTTAATAAAGATCAGATGCCATCGTTCTTCTTTTTCTTTTTCTTTCACAGAGAAATTAAAAAGATGTCAATTTGCTTCTTTTGCGTTGCAGATCTCAAGAACTGCTCTGCAGCAGCAGCAGCAGCAGCATCTACCGGCGATCCACCGCCACGGCCGGACAAGCTTCTCGGCGGCCTCCTTAGGCCTGACTTCGACGAAGCCTCCTGCTTTAGCCGTTACCAGTCTTCCCAATTCTGGCACTCCAATCACACCCCTTCCTCTTACCTCCTCCGGAAGCTCCGGAGCTACGAAGCCCTCCACAAGAAGTGCGGCCCCAACACCGAGCTCTTCAACCGGAGCCTCCAACACCTCAACGCCAGCACCGGCGGCGGGAACTCCGAGTGCAATTATGTGGTGTGGCTCCAAGCCGGCGGCCTCGGAAATCGACTCATCGCCCTCGTCTCGGCCTTCCTCTACGCCCTCCTCAACGACAAGGTTCTCCTCCTCAGCGTCCCCGGCGACCTTCACGACACCTTCTGCGAGCCATTCCCGGACACCTCATGGGTTCTGCCGTCCAATTTCCCCATCTCCAACTTCGAGACCCATGACTTCTACGGCGAGTCGGCGCGCAGCTACGGCAACTTGCTCAAGAACAAGGTGATCAGTAGAAACAGCACCGAAAGGGCCTTATTGCCGCCTTTTCTCTACCTCCACCTCACACATGACGCCGGCGACTCCGACAAAATGTTCTACTGCGAGGACGCGCAGTCCCTGTTCCAAAACTTCACCTGGATTTTCCTGAGGTCGAACCAGTATTTCGCGCCTGCTCTGTTCCTGATGCCGCAGTATGACGAGGAGCTCTCGAAGCTGTTCCCGGAGAAGGAGACGGTGTTCCACCATTTGGGCAGGTACCTTCTTCACCCCACCAACTCCGTTTGGGGCTACGTGACGAGGTACTACGAGGCCTATTTAGCGAATGCCCAGGACAGACTTGGGATTCAAGTTCGAATTTTTCCCAACGCGCCGATCAAATTCGAGCTGATGCTCGCCCAAGTCATCAACTGCACGCTGAAAGAAGGCATCTTGCCGGACACCCTGATCGACGCGCCGGCGAACTCCTCGACGGCGATGGGAACGAAGCCGAAGGCGGTGCTGGTGACGAGTCTCCATACGGGCTACTTCGAGACGCTCCGGAACATGTACTACGAGCGGGCGACGGCGACAGGCGAGGTGGTGGGCGTGTACCAGCCGAGCCACGAGGAGAAGCAGCGGACGGAGCGGCAGGGGCACAACGCCAAGGCGCTGGCGGAGATGTACCTGTTGAGCTTCAGCGACACGCTGGTGACCAGCGCGTTCTCCACGTTCGGGTACGTGGCGCAGGGCCTCGGCGGGCTGCGGCCCTGGATCGTGATGCGTCCGGACGACAGGAACAACCCGGCTTGCCTGCGGGCGTCGTCGATGGAGCCGTGCTTCCATTTCGCGCCGGCGTACGACTGCAAGGCGGGGAGGAACGTGGACAAGGGGAAGGTGGTGCCGCACGTCAGGCACTGCGAGGATTTCCCTTGGGGGCTTAAGCTGTTCGATTAAGATCGAAGAAGATAGAATCGATGCAATGAGCTGTTCTTAATTATTTATTGTTAAAAGTTTGTTCATGATCATGAGAAAAATATTTATATAATAATTCATTTTTATTTCTATATTTCTTTCAAATTGTATTATCTCTTTGAAAATCCTGTTTTTATTTTTAGTTTTATCTCTATGTTCAATTCCCCCTTTCCTTATGGATGAAATGTAGTGGGGGGAAATGGTTTCTTGTCACCTAATTATAGCTTAAGATGGACAATTAGTTGAAAATTGTGTTTGCTCGCCATTGTCTAAGGATGTAAATGAATTAAACGTTCGTGAATAAATTTAATATTCAATTTGGTAAGGATTTATTTATATTTGTTCAATATATATATATAATTAATTAAATAAATAAGTTTTAATAATTTGTTAAATTAGATTAATAAATTTAAATATATATGTATTTAATTTGTTAATATTTATGAATAATATTCATGAATAATATTCATCAATAAAACTTTTATTAATATGTTAAATAAATAAAAAAAAATTAAAATAAACATGTTATCAAAGTCAATAGTCAATCAAATAAGTTTAAAATGTAAGCATTTTAAATAATCAAATAAGTTTAAATCGAGAGTTTGATAATATCTAAACGAATTAAGCTCAAGTCTAGTTTGAATCAAGCTCAACCTAGCTTGAACCAAACTCAAAAAATCAAGTTAAATTTAAACAATCATTTCAACGTTTGATTTTTAGAATATGACATTAGCATGACTAGCAAAGAAAACGATTTCTTTGGACCACATTCTAGAAATGACATTGCTAGACACTTATTTGAGTAGAGCCAATATAATTATATGTTATCGTATGGCTTGTCATTTCTAGTTAGTCATTGTGAACGAAGGGGACCAAATTAGTACAAATTATTGCTTAATTGTCGTACACTATTGCAAGGAAGGTTGGATTTTGCTATGATTCCGAAGGATCGACAAAATTCCCATAGTTTTCATGTCTAACACCTAGAAAGTGTGAGTCAGCATGATGGACTAGTCGAGTTAATATTAGTTCACTTAGGTCGAGTCGGATTAACATGCTACTACATAATGTGTAAATGATCGAGTCACGTTATTGACTAATTAAATAGATGGTGCTAATTCAATTACTTGCTGAGAGGAACATTACATTACAACTTGGACTCAAAGTAGGCAGGTCAAATAATTGCTTGATACTTTTGCCTGTGCTGATAATTTTGCTTTCATAAATAGAGGGCCAAAATGCCACGATAAGTTATTAACCTTCCATTATTTACTCGTTGCCTTAAAGATTATTTTTCATATTAAATCAAGGAAATTAAACGTTATATATAATTAACATATCGTTCTTTATTCTTTCAATTATATATTTTACTTTTTGTTATCCGAATGCCTTTTCTTTTACTTGCCCTTTCTACCATTTATGAATCATACTAGCTATGAACATTTTTGTGGTAAAAAGTGAAATTCATCATCTCAACGGTCCCACATAATCAGTTTCATAATCATCTATGAGGAGGTAAATTGAGAAGCTATAGTTGGCCATGCGAAGGAGGACATTGCCTTGACTTCGTCGAGATTCAATCCTTGTCCACTTCAACAATTCTGTTCCGTCGTAACTAACTCAACTATGCTTCGAAGTATACTAGCTATGAACATGCATGTTCTAACTTGTGCTATAATATACTATCGATTAGTGTTAAATCAAACAAGATCTTAGTTATACCTATATAGTAACTGTTATAATATGTAATAATTATGATTAGTAAATGTTATAATATGATATTAAAATTATAATGTGCAGCAATTATACTATTTGGATTAGTTAACAAAATAGTAATTAATTTGGATAACAAAAATGAGTAAGGTACTATTTTAATAATTAATAAAAGAGTGTTTTTCATGATTTTACTTTTTTTTATGTGTACTGAATAATTATGACAAGAAAATCAAAATCGATTCTTCTATCTTATTAATTAAAAATTCTTAATTCTACCTATTAATACGGTTAATTAAATTTGACGAGATAAAAACCTGAGGACCTTTTGAATAAACGTAAAGTTCAGGGGGTATAGTCCATTTAGTCTTTCCCAAATCCACTTGGGTTAAGGTTATGCTGTATCTAACTTCATTTCAACCTGATGCTGATTGCAGGTGAATGATAAGAATTCTGGATGGGATGATTTGATTTTCATTCCTCCTGGGAAAAGCTACACAGAACACATCAATGAGGTCGCAGCCTGATGGTGTGTTGCATCGCACAGAAGAGGATACTGAGGTGAGTTGTTTGTACTCGCCTCCCCAGCTCTTAATCATATACCAGGTCGTCCATCGGCTCTCATTTTTTCATCATCAGACTGATGATTTTTAACTCTCATAAGGTTTATTCAAGTGAGTTTAATCTGGAGGTTTAGAAAAACTTGTTCCACAACAACAATTTGAGGATGCTAGGGCAAAACGAAACTTACTGGTTAGAGTGCATTGATAATACTATGCAGGGGATGAATAAATATCGTTCTTTTCCTGTTTCTTTGGTTCATTGATGTCATTACGATAGTAAGTTATTTACCACTCACCTGTTCTTCATTGCAAAATTTTTGGCTTTAATCTTCATTTTTCTTCTGCAAAAATGCATGTGTTCGTGCTTACCATTCCTTATTAGGGATGACAATGGATCTGGTTTGGATTAGATTTTATATCTTCCGTCCTCATTTCCATTTACTATATTCATTTCCATTCCCATTCCCATTCCCATCACCATCAGGTATTTAATTTTCATTCTCATCCTCATAGCTTTGAGTGTTAATCAGCACTACTGTAATGCCATAGTGTTGATTTTCAAAAGATCAACATCAACTGTGATGATGTTGAATTTCACAAATCTAACACCAATTGAAATCCAACACCACAGTTAGTGTTGATTTTTAAAAATCAACACAATTAATCAGGTATTCAGGTCAGATATGAGTAAGATTTTTGACTCGTCTCCATACTCAGATAAAATTTTTTTCATATCCGATTGCTTAATTATTTAATCGGATTTAAAAAAATCTCTTCATATCCTCTCTCATTCAGGTTGGATATCAGATTCTCCATCATAAGAAACTATGATCCCTATTCTTTATGAATGATTGCTTTGAATATGATTTGGAAGTTCAAACAGAGACAGATAGTAAGAATTAATATGATCTGTTAATTCAATTACTAACCAAGTGGAATATATAATAGAACAAAAAAACAAGGGTAGGAAGTTGTCGATGAACTGTTAGGCAAAGTGGGGCATGTCAATTACGATTCTGCTTTCAATTTTGTATTCACAAATAGAGACGAGAAATGCCACAATAAGTTATTCACACACGCGACTTTCTTCCTAGCAAAAGTCAACATTGTGCTAAATTGGACAAAAGATTTGCTTAACCTGGTTGATTTTTCTATTTTTTAAAATTATTGTAATAATTTTTTAAACCGAGTTTTCTATTTTCATGAATCTGTATGAAATTATATCTACTTTGCAAAGCTGTTCAAATTTATTACCGATCAGCGTGTAGAAAAACCCATAAAGAAAACGTTGCGAGAATGCATCGATCTCTTTCTTCGTTCCGCACTGGATTCCAGTCCTGATCGTCGACTCGTCGGCGAGCTTGTCCTTCTGTAACGTCTAAAAAATCTCAAAAATAATTTTAAAAATATTCTATAATTTTTCTAGAATTTTAGAATATTTTTCTGAAATTTTTAGAATAGCGGAAGTAGCAAAAATAAATAGAAAGAAAAACATCCAAAGCGAGATTTGAACCCACAACCTTTAGAAATTTAAAGCCTCTAAAATATCTCCAATAACCAAACAGCCCAACAGTTTATTCCAAATAAAAAGGAACCGAAATTTTATTTATCGACGAATTAGATCTAGGCATCACTTAATATAAATAAAAGACTTAAGAGAGGGTTTTGATTATCTTCGAAAACCCTTCCCTCACCTCTCGCCCAGAACGCCGCCACCCTCTTTTCTCCTCCCTCTCGGCGCCCCAAACCCGAAGAACGAGGAGTCCGTCCCCTAGGATTACAAGGAAGATTTCCGGAGAACTTCTTCTACAAGGACGCTCCTCTCCGCGAGAAGTACGCGTAGATATAGGAAGATCGCCGAGAAGATCTTCTTCTCTAACGGAAGAATTGTAAGGAAATTAGAGCAAAAGGTAAGTACATCTCACCTGCAGTATAAGTTGTTTTCGTATTGTTCTTTCGCATGATTATGATAAGCTTTCCATGACATGATTTCTGTTAAACATGAATGTATTTATATGTATGCTCTTTTCATGACATGATTTATGTTAGACGTGAATGTATTTATGTGTTCTTTCTCTAGTATGATTCATGTTAAAATAGGAATATATATATGTTCTTTCCATAGCATGATTCAGGATTTAACCATGAATATGTAAATTATTCTTCTTATTTAGGATGGAAGTAAAGCATGATAAATGATTGATGAAAGGACAAAGATATAGTAAGTAAAAGTATAAGAACTTTATGATATGTAAAGAAATGTATTTTACTTTTAAGAGGTGGGTATCGGGCCAAAGGTTCGCCCACAATGAATTCCGGGCCAAAGGTTCGCCCATAAGGAAAGGAATTCCAGGCCAAAGGCCGCCTGATAAGATAAGTCCTCTGGTAACATTCGGTGGCTAGCTACCCCGAGTTCTATCAGAGATGCGCACATTGATACTCCGCCAGGGCCCATAAGTATGTTTAAGTATGTTTACTTATTTTCAAATGTATGACTTTTCAAATATAAAGAAACTAAGAAATTTTCTATGCAATACAAGTATTTCCATGTTCAGGTAGTTTCTGGTTAAGTACATGTCTTTATAACTACAAGTTATTTCCTGTTTAAAAGAAAGCATGCAATGATTTTCGTTGTTTTGTGAGATTAGGTATATACTTACTAAGTTTTGATTATAGTTACATTCCTTATACTGCAGATAGAGGTAAAGAAAAGCGTTAAGCAACGGGAGACAGCAGGAGCAGTGTTCGATGTGTGTGGCGGCGGAACCGCGGATTAGAATAAAAAAAAACCATACTTAGTATTGATTATGTCTTTTATATTAATTTGCTTTCGCATTTTTTTTTTGAACAATTTTTCTGTTAATTAAGAATAGTAACTTAATCTTTGAATACCTTTGGAAGTTTATGAAATTTTTCAGGATATTTTAAATAAAATTATGGATAATAATTTCTATCATTAGATTAATAATGCTAAAGTAAATAACCTTCCCTATATATGTAGGAAAGGGGTGTTACACCTTCTGCCACCGCCGTTGACAAGCGGCATCCAGATCGGACTCAAAGGAGTCACTGGGCGGTTTCTCGGCCATGGCCGACAAGTTTCTCGGCGGCGCGTCCACGCGGCCGCTTCTGGCCGCCGCCGCCGCCCTCACCTCCGTCGTCCTCCTATTTTGGCTCTGGGGAGCCACTAGCAGTCTGCCGCTCGATTCGCTCATTCGCAGCAGCAGCAGCTTCTCGCCCTCTGAGCGAGGTGGGATTCCCCCTGTTTTGTCTTTTTCTTTTTCTTTTAGAGAAATTAAAAAGAGGTCAATTTGGTTCTTTTGCGTTGCAGATCTCAAGAACTGCTCTGCAGCAGCAGCAGCATCTGCCGGCGATCCACCGCCACGGCCGGACAAGCTTCTCGGCGGCCTCCTTAGGCCTGACTTCGACGAAGCCTCCTGCTTTAGCCGTTACCAGTCTTCCCAATTCTGGCACTCCAATCACACCCCTTCCTCTTACCTCCTCCGGAAGCTCCGGAGCTACGAAGCCCTCCACAAGAAGTGCGGCCCCAACACCGAGCTCTTCAACCGGAGCCTCCTCCACCTCAACGCCAGCACCGGCGGCGGAAACTCCGAGTGCAATTATGTGGTGTGGCTTCAAGCCGGCGGCCTCGGAAATCGACTCATCGCCCTCGTCTCGGCCTTCCTCTACGCCCTCCTCAACAACAAGGTTCTCCTCCTCAGCCTCCCCGGCGACCTTCACGACACCTTCTGCGAGCCATTCCCGGAGACCTCATGGGTTCTGCCGTCCAATTTCCCCATCTCCAACTTCGAGACCCATGACTTCAACGGCGAGTCGGCGCGCAGCTACGGCAACTTGCTCAAGAACAAGGTGATCAGTAGAAACAGCACCGAAAGGGCCTTATTGCCGCCTTTTCTCTACCTCCACTTCACACATAACGCCGGCGACTCCACCAAAATGTTCTACTGCGAGGACGCGCAGTCCCTGTTCCAAAACGTCACCTGGATTTTCTTGAGGTCGAGCCAGTATTTCGCGCCTGCTCTGTTCCTGATGCCGCAGTATGAGGAGGAGCTCTCGAAGCTGTTCCCGGAGAAGGAGACGGTGTTCCACCATTTGGGCAGGTACCTTCTTCACCCCACCAACTCCGTTTGGGGCTACGTGACGAGGTACTACGAGGCCTATTTAGCGAATGCCCAGGACAGACTTGGGATTCAAGTTCGAATTTTTCCCAACGCGCCGGTCAAATTCGAGCTGATGCTTGCCCAAGTCATCAACTGCACGCTGAAAGAAGGCATCTTGCCGGACACCCTGATCGACGCGCCGGCGAACTCCTCGACGGCGATGGGAACGAAGCCGAAGGCGGTGCTGGTGACGAGTCTCCACACGGGCTACTTCGAGACGCTCCGGAACATGTACTACGAGCGGGCGACGGCGACGGGCGAGGTGGTGGGCGTGTACCAGCCGAGCCACGAGGAGAAGCAGCGGACGGAGCGGCAGGGGCACAACGCCAAGGCGCTGGCGGAGATGTACCTGTTGAGCTTCAGCGACACGCTGGTGACCACCGCGTTCTCCACGTTCGGGTACATCGCGCAGGGCCTCGGCGGGCTGCGGCCCTGGATCGTGCTGCGTCCGGACGACAGGAATAACCCAGCTTGCCTGCGGGCGTCGTCGATGGAGCCGTGCTTCCATTTCGCGCCGGCGTACGACTGCAAGACGGGGAGGAACGTGGACAAGGGGAAGCTGGTGCCGCACGTCAGGCACTGCGAGGATTTGAACTTCCGTTGGGGGCTTAAGCTGTTCGATTAAGATCGAAGAAGATAGAATCGATGCAATGAGCTGTTCTTAATTATTTATTGTTAAAAGTTTGTTCATGATCATGAGAAAAATATTTATATAATAATTCATTTTTATTTCTATATTTCTTTCAAACTGTATTAGCTCTTTGAAAATCCTGTTTTTATTTTTAGTTTTATCTCTATGTTCAATTCCCCCTTTCCTTATGGATGAAATGTAGTGGGGGAAAATGGTTTCTTGTCACCTAATTATAGCTTAAGATGACAATTAGTTGAAAATTGTGTTTGCTCACCATTGTTTAATGATGTAAATGAATTAAACGTTCATGAATAAATTTAATATTTAATTTGGTAAGAACTTATTTATATTTATTTAATATATATAAGATTAATTAAATAAATAAATTTTAATAATTTATTAAACTAGATTAATAAATTTAAATATATATGTATTTAATTTATTAATATTTATGAATAATATTTATGAATCATATTCATCAATAAAATTCTTATCAATATGTTAAATAAATAAAAAAAATTAAAATAAATAAAAAAATTTGTTATCAAAGTTAATAGGCAATTAAATAAGTTTAAAATATAAGCATTTCAAACAATCAAATAAGTTTAAATCGAGAGTTTGATAATATCTAAACGAATTAAGCTCAAGTCTTATAACTTGAATCAAGGTCAACCTAGCTTGAACCAAACTCAAAAAATCAAGTTAAATTTAAACAATCATTTCAACGTTTGATTTTTAGAATATGACATTAGCATGACTAGCAAAGAAAACGATTTCTTTGGACCACATTCTAGAAATGACATTGCTAGACACTTATTTGAGTAGAGCCAATATAATTATATGTTATCGTATGGCTTGTCATTTCTAGTTAGTCATTGTGAACGAAGGGGACCAAATTAGTACAAATTATTGCTTAATTGTCGTACACTATTGCAAGGAAGGTTGGATTTTGCTATGATTCCGAAGGATCGACAAAATTCCCATAGTTTTCATGTCTAACACCTAGAAAGTGTGAGTCAGCATGATGGACTAGTCGAGTTAATATTAGTTCACTTAGGTCGAGTCGGATTAACATGTTACTACTACATAATGTGTAAATGATCGAGTCACGTTATTGACTAATTAAATAGATGGTGCTAATTCAATTACTTGCTGAGAGGAACATTACATTACAACTTGGACTCAAAGTAGGCAGGTCAAATAATTGCTTGATACTTTTGCCTGTGCTGATAATTTTGCTTTCATAAATAGAGGGCCAAAATGCCACAATAAGTTATTAACCTTCCATTATTTACTCGTTGCCTTAAAGATTATTTTTCATATTAAATCAAGGAAATTAAACGTTATATATAATTAACATATCGTTCTTTATTCAATTATATATATATATATATATATATATATATATATATATATATATATATATATATATATATATATATTTTACTTTTTGTAAAATATCCGATTTTATTTTTTTGCCGAAAATGCCTTTTACTTGCCCTTTCTACCATTTATGAATCATACTAGCTATGAACATTTTTGTGGTAAAAAGTAAAATTCATCATCTCAACGGTCCCACATAATCAGTTTCATAATCATCTATAAGGAGGTAAATTGAGAAGCTATAGTTGGCTATGACGAAGGAGGACATTACCTCAACTTCGTCGAGATTCAATCCTTGTCCACTTCAACAATTCTATTCCGTCGTAACTAACTCAACTATGCTTCGAAGTATACTAGCTATGAACATGC
>NC_133870.1:7743269-7812854 GCF_044706935.1 Curcuma longa
CATAGCCAGAAGAGGATAAAAGGAGTAGCAGTTTTCTAAACCCCAGCTGATGCAGTCGAAGAGATAAATCTATGTGATGAAGAGTTTGACACGGTTGATCTAGAAAAAGAAGAATATGTTGAAGGATTTGAAAATGACAACCAGAAGATACCTGAGACTCCAAGTTCATCTGCTTATCCAACAAACAAAAGGTCAACCAGAAAGGAAAAAGGGAAGTCTGATGATGCTCTAGGTGCCTTGGTGGGAAAAATTGACAATTTTATTACTGCTATTTCTAAATCTGATGAGGAGATCTCCAACTACTTCAAACAACAAACAGAGAATAGTAAAAAAAACAAAAGCTATACGAAGAGTTAATAGACTTTTCTGAATTTTCTGAGCAAGAAATTATGGATGTTGGGGAGTATATTCTCAAGGATGGACACAAGCTTGACAATTTCTTCGCATTGCCAAAGATATTAAGGAGAGGTTACGTGCTGAAGTTGCTCTCTGAGATTCATTCCAAATGAAATAACTATTTGAATTAGATTGTTATTTTGGTATACATTGTTACTACTTATATTTTAGATACTGCAGTGCTGGATACATTCTTGGATGAATGTCATTTTGGGATAACTATTTGACTACTATGGATATTCATGAATGTCAATTTTGAACAATATACACTGCTTTAGTTCTATGAATCCAATTAGTCAATGTTGTTTCTTCTGGATCAATTTTAAATCTGCATGTACGTGTGACCTTCTTGATGTTCTTTGCTTGCTTGTTGCATGGAAATGTTCTTTGCTATTTAGTCAGTGATAGTGCTGCAATGATTGGTGCACCCCTTGTAACTACCTATTTAGGATAAAAAGTGTGCTCATGTGCTGTTGCTGGCACCACTGATGTAGCTTGAAATACAATGCTTTGTTTGCTTTTCTATCTAGATTTTTTTCCTATTCATATATTTTATGCAGTTTTAATAAGTGTGGCAAATTTAGTTCATAATTTTTACATCTACAGTACCTGTTAAAGCTCTGGATCTCTATCTGGATCTTAGGAGGGCAATTGAAGATCAAGTTCAGGTTTGTATATACTTTTTTTTTGTTAGCATTTTCTTGTTCTTATAGTTGGTTCATTCTGTTATAATTATATATCTCCTGTTGTTGTTTAGGGATTTACTGAACCTTCATCAGAGAAATTGCTTCCTGATTTGCATCCTCAAGAACAGCATGTTTTCACTCTTGTTCATCTTAATGAGGCTCTCGTGTACTCTACGGAAATGGATATACTGTCTATTTATATCATTCAAGATAGTAGTTGGGCATGGATATACTGTCAACAACTTTTTTAGATCTGTATTCATCTATATGTTTATACCTCCAAAGTTTCCGTTCTTGATGTTCTTTGCTTGCTTGTTGTACGGAAATGTTCTTTGCTTTCTTGTTGCATATCCTTGAACTCTCCCAGTAATTGCATAAAGAAATGAAAAGATGCTCATTGCTGTTCACATGCACTCTTGGCGCAGATGGAAGGATTGGAAGGATTGTTCTGGTGGAGAAATCCAAGACTCCAGGGCGTTGAAAGATTTCTTTGCCTTGCTGCCATAGTCAAGAATGATAGAAGAGCTTTCAGTTTTGTCAGCTTTATTTTAGATCGGTATTGGTTCCAAGTTCCAAACATATGACATTGATATTGCTAAACAACAAGTATTACTTTGTAACGAACTCTTTGATCTTGTAGTATGTCTGTTTTCAGTTTGACATAGAATGTTTATTTTCTTTATGGAGAAGTGGTGTGGACAAATATTAGATGAACTTATTTTCTATGTTTAGGTGATGAATGAATAATAGAACCTTTGAGCAGTTTGAAATAAAAGAAAAAGTTGAAAGGGAAGCTAAATCACTATCGTCGACATGATCATCATAATTATTAGATGAACTGATTAGACTAGAAGTTTATTAATTCTATTTATAAACTATAAATTTAGATGATAAAAAAGATTAACAAATTATAACGAAAACATAAATTTTATATCACAAATGAAGCTCATCTTTCTTTTATTAAGTTATAATTTGATGTATAATTATGATTATGATTGTCCTATAATTAATAATTTAATTTAAAAAAATTAAATATCAAATTAATTTAGTTGTAAAAAAAATGATTATAATTGTACTAGGGGTAATATAGTAAATATTCAAGTAAGTAATGTATTAAAATCTTCAAACAAACAAGGTTTTGTCTCATTACCTAGGTTTAAACCAAACAACATTGGTTATGTTTTATTCCCTATAACCTTGGTTATGTGATTACTTGATAATCACATAACTAAGGTAATCACGGATGACCCTCAACCAAACGCACCCTAAAAGACTCGAATTCTATTTGCCCAAGCCGTCCCCAAAATCGCGCCTCTGCCAAAATCGCACGGCAAAATCGCCGATTCAAGCTGTCGAATCCCCCTGCTCGCCCGTCGCTCCTCGCCATCGCGCCCGCCGTCGCTGCGTTCGGCCCACCATCGCGTCCGGTGTCGCTACGTTCGGCCTACCATCGCCCTGCTCGCCCGTCCCTCTGCGAGCAGCCGACGTCGTTGCATTCGGCCCGCCATCGCCCTGCTCGCCCGTCCCTCTGTGAGCAGCCCCCTCCTCTCGCTGCACCCATCGCTCCTCTCGCCATCGCACCCGCCATCGCTCGTCCGCCGTCGCTACGTTCAAGCCGGAGGTTAGGTATCGCTTGCCACGTGAGCGGTAACAAATCCCAGCCGCATCAGCGTTGTGCACCAGTCGCGTACATTTGATCGCGCAGGACATCCGGCCTCATATATATATATATATATATATATATATATATATATATATAGTTTTGCTATCCTGAGCGACGGGTTCTTACGCGCCCCGTGCGTGACTCCTCACAAATCGTCGTGGGGTTGACCGTGTGAGGCTGCTGAATGACAGATTCCATCAAAATAAACATATTTTAACTTGTGCTATAATATACGATCGATTAGTGTTAATCGAACAAGATCTTATATATATATATATATATAATTGTTATAATATGTAGTAATTATGATTAGTAAATGTTATAATATGATATTAAAATTATAATGTGTAGCAATTATACTATTTGGATTAGTTAATAAAATAGTAATTTGGATAACAAAAATGAATAAGGTACTGTTTTAATAATTAATTAGAGTGTTTTTCATGATTTTACTGAATAATTATGACAAGAAAATCAAAATCGATTCTTCTATTTTATTAATTAAAAATTCTTAATTCTACCTATTAATACGGTTAATTAAATTTGACGAGATAAAAACCTGAGGGCATTTTGAATAAACGTAAAGTACAGGGGGGAAACGAGAAAATGGAAGTTTCCCTACCATACTCCAGCTGCCTTAAATGGCGTCATGGTTTCCGCCATAACAGAAGAAGGTTTGGATCGAGCGAGGCAAACCAGGAAGGGACTGCGAAGATCTACACTCCAATTTCTTCCGATTTCAGCGAGCCGAACGCGTATTGATTCGTTGATTCCGTGGAGGATTCCTATTTGGTTTTGGCAATCGAAGGGAGGCGCCGCGATGGAGATGGCGAATCGGATGGAAGCGCCGCCTCCCCGGCCGCCGAATCCGCCGCCGAAGGCCAAGAAGGAAGGGAGGGACGGACGGAAGGCGAGCGATTGGTTCGGAGGTACAAAGCCGCTGCTGGTGTTTGCTTTGTTCGCCCTCGTCCTGCTTCTCACTGTGCTCTCGGGAGTCCATCGCGTTTCGATTCTTGATCGGTTCTTCGTCCGACCCCAAGAAGCGGAACAAGAAGGTGAATCCCTTGTCTAAGATCCTTTTGTGTGCTGATGAAACATACAAAATCTTCTTCTTCGACTTCTCCATTCTTGTTCATGTTGAATCAATGCCCCAAATATCGAGGCCGACGATTCCGTAGCGCAGTTGTTCTTGTGGATTTCTAGGGTTGGAAATGGTGGCGATTTGATTCACCATTTAGGGAGAAGCCGGAAATGGAAGATCACGCTACTTTACATTGTCATCTGTGTCATCGAATCATCTTTTTGTAGAATCCATTAGGGTTTGGTCACTCCGTCGTCCTCAGTCATTCGACTCCTGGAACTCGAGTGGCGAGTGTTTCACTGTTCTATTGATCACGGATCACCTGTCTCTTCTGGACCATGTCTTATCTTGTTGACTGAGAGGAGAAATTGTAGCAATAGAATCGCCGTCATTGGACAGTCTCCTCTCAGAAGCCCCTCGTCTTCCTCTTGAGAAAGAGTTTCCCGATGCATTTCCAAGTCTGAAATGTACAGATCATATGCTTTTGATAAAAATCAAAGATCTTCCTGGCGGTTTTCTGTAACATTTTGGCTGCAGCAATCTCTGCAACTGTTGTTTCCCTTAGTTTCAAAGATCATGATGTGTTTGAAAGCCAGAAAAACCAAATCTTTAAGAACTCTTGATTCACCATTTTTTGATGTTTCTCTTATTCTTACAATCAATTGCATATTGTGCTCCAGGTTCAGTGGACGAGTCACTCGGCGGCTTGCTCTCCCTTGCATTTGACGAAGCCTCTTGCAGAAGCCGATTCGAGTCTGCAAAACTGCTGAAGCCTCTGAACCACACCCCTTCTGCGTATCTCCTAGAGAAGCTACGAAGCTACGAAGCTCTCCACAAGAAATGCGGCCCGAACACCGAGCTCTACAGCAAGAGCATCAGGCAGTTGAACTCCAACCGCAGCAGCGGCCCGACGGAGTGCAACTACGTGGTGTGGATGCCACAGGATGGCTTGGGGAACAGGATGATCAGCATAACCTCTGCTTTCCTCTACGCTCTCCTCAACAACAAAGTCCTGCTGCTCTTCTTCCCTGACTACATGAAAGGCCTCTTCTGCGAGCCGTTCCCCAACACCACTTGGCTTCTTCCTCCTGATTTCCCTATCCAGCACATGACCTGGAGCTTCGAGAAAGATCCAAATCGATATGGGGATTTGCTCAGAGACAAGATCCTCAGTAATGACATGAACATCGCCAATGCTTCGTTTCCGCTGCCGGCTTATCTGTACCTTCACCTCGTACATAGCAATAATGACTACGACAGGTTGTTCTACTGCGAAGATGGTCAGCTGCTGCTTCGACAGTTCCCTTGGTTGTTGCTGAGATCGAACCAGTATTTCGTTCCGGCTCTGTTTCTCATACCGATGTTCGAGCAGGAGCTCAGCTTGCTCTTCCCTGAGAGGGCGACCGTGTTTCATCTCCTGGGAAGGTATCTTTTCCATCCATCCAACGCAGTTTGGGGCCATATAGTAAGGTACTACGAAGCATATCTAGCGAATGCAGCAGAAATTTTAGGCGTCCAGATCAGGACATTTGCAGATGTCGATCCCGACAGCCACTCGAGTTATGTAATCAACTGCGCGATCTCGAAGAACTTGCTGCCCAGTCTCGATGCGAAAGACGCCGGCGCCGTTGCTCTTTCAGATACCACCGGAGTCAAGCCGAAAGCTGTTCTCGTGACGAGTTTGAAGAGCGAGTACTTTGAGAGGATAAGGGACATGTACTATGGGAATGCGACGGCGACCGGAGAGGTGATCGGCGTCTACCAGCCAAGCCATGAAGAGAAACAGCTCACGGAGAAGTTGGATCACAACGTGAAGGCTCTGGCGGAGATTTATCTTTTGAGCTCGAGCGACTCGTTGATTACGAGCCAGTATTCTACCTTTGGGTATGTGGCGCAAGGGCTCGGTGGAATTCGGCCATGGATGCTGGTGAAGCCCGATAACAAGAATCTTTGCCTGCAATCCTCGACGATGGAACCCTGCTTCCACTTCCCTCCCTCGTTCGAGTGCAAGTCAAGAAGGGAACTGGACCTCGGCTCCGTGGTTCCGTATTTGAGGCACTGCGAAGACATGGTCCGTGGTATCAAACTGTTTTACTAGTAAGTTTTGAGCCGATCGATTTACTGAGTATTCGCCGTGTTCTTGGAGTTTGAAGTTCATTCTGTGTGCAGAACTATACATAAGTGTTCTCATAAGGAATTTCAAATAGAGATACTCATGTTTTAGAAGATAAAATTGGTTGTTGCCGTTCGTCGTCGTTGTTGTTAATTTCATTGCTCATAACGAAGGATTATCCCTGAGGATGATCGATTCGGTTTCATGAAAGTTTTTCATCGACCATCAGATATAAGAGTCAGGAAATGAACACAGCGGCCAGCTTCCAAACGTTCATTGTTCTTTTGATTGCGCTTCCTGTTATGGGCTGAAGAAAATTCCTATAAATACATTGTATGCTCTCTCAACAATCAAATCGTAAGTGCCTAAATGATAATTTTGCATAAGGCACTCTATAGAATAAATAAATAAGAAGTTAAAGTTGAAATTTTAATAGGAATGAATATTTTAAAATTAATTTTTAATTATGCATAAGTTGCGTGGTGAATCAAGAGAAAGAGAAAAGACTGTGTATATACAGAGTTAGTCGGTGAAATCTAACTTTGATTATAAAAAAAAGAAGTTAATTAATAGCAATTGGATTTAGGGTTGAGTATAGATTAAAATCGGATTTAATTAATTGAAATCGAAGATCAAATTTCAATAAAAATTGAATAAACTGAATCAACTAAATTTAATTTTTGATTGAATTAACAAATTTTTTTTATTTTTATCCGATTTATTTTAGAATTAGGAATTTAAGATTTTTCAATTTAGAAGTAAAGTTTTGACTTATTCGATTTAATTGAATTAAAAATTTTAAAATCGAATTCAATTAACTGAAATAATCGACATTTTTTTTAAAAAAAAAACTAAATTTTTTAAATAATCAAATTAAAATTTTAAATCGGATCGATAATTAATTCGGTTGTTACTCCTCCCTAATTGGATCGGCTGCTCGCACTCCGCTGGTCACTAAGGCCGAATACTTAAAATATAAAGAAATTAAAAAGTAAAAATTATCTTAAACATTTTATAGAATAGATTTTATTTTTTAAAAAAATAGATTTTTAAAAAATAAAAAAAAAAAAAGAATAGGTCATCAACTGGGTGTCCACTGTTCCCAAATTTGTTAAGAAAATGAAAAGAATAAAAGTTGTTAAATGATTTAAAATTTTTTTTTTTATTAATTTTCTAAGTCTAGTTTTAGATTTTACCCTGTAATTTTGAATGAAAGATAGTTATATATTTTGTGAGACAGCAGTGATGATACCAACCTTCCGTTAATCGAGTTGGATGTGCTGTGCCCTTAAGGCATGCTTGAATTGGTTATTACGGGACAAATTTACTGTAGTGAATTGAATCTCGATGAAGCGAGACAATGCCTTCTCTCATAATGGCTAACTATAACTTTTCGATTTACCTTTATCGTGAAGCCGACTATGTAAAATTGTTGGGATGATGGATTCTACATTGGATGTGCTATGCCTTGCTCATCATGTCTTCTATTTCTAATTACTATAAAATGGAAACAGTTAAGTCTCAAACTTCTGGAAAGATTGCCAGTGTATAATGTAGACAACTCGTATACCAAACCAAAATTTCAGATATTGTTTTATTTAATGAGTTTTACTGCTACATCAAATTGTCCTTTCCGAAACTGCAACATTCAAATGCATTGCACTCTAAATCACAAAATCTAACATAATATTTCATGGACAAACTAGCAGAAACAGATCTCTTGCTCAAGCACTAGTGTCTCTCTATTGTCATGATCATCTCCAACAAAGCTACAGAAAAATAAACACGAACTGTGTCCCTTTGAATCTGAATTATAAGCTGCTGCAGTTTTCCCACACACTTATTGACTGTGGCGATTAAAATCAAAACCCTGCTGTCTGAACAGTAAGAAATGTATCAGAAAGAAGAAAGACCAGAGATTTGACGAAGCTTTTCGTAAGACACCCAGAAAACAAACTGCCAAGGCCCTAGCCTTGCCCATGTAGGGAAAAAGCCCTTCCATAGGGCACTAAGACCTTCGTGCTTGACCGTCTTGTACAAACAATCAAAAGAATTTCTGTATAAAGCTTCCTCTCTGCCAGAAGCCTGATTCATCAGTCTTGTTTTAACAACATCCGGTGGGCAGCTTAGAAAGGTTGAACAAAGACCAGAGGCAACTGAAGCCAATGTATGAGCATATGTATTATCGTCGCAAAGACCTTTGTGGATGATAAAATGCTTTGCTTGATCATAGCATGTCAGTTCTCCCATATTGACCAAAAATGCTCGTTGAGCATTAGGAACCACTCCAGTCCAAAGCCCTCGAAAGCCTTCCTTCTGGACAATCTTTCTCAATGCATCGAACACTCCGGCATACCTTGGTTGGCTAGAGGTGTTTAGAAGGCGCCCATCTGCTTGCATTCTTACCTTGATAAGATCAGCAGGACTTGCCAGAATCTGCAAGTGAACCATAAAGTTAAATACACTGATCATCTCCAACATAAAGCATAAGTCAATGCATATATTAGGCAGTCCATTGGGCATTGTGTTTGCTATTATCCAATGAAACCAGAATAAAATTGTCCGCATTGAGATTACAAGTCTAAACAAGTGTATTCTTATCCAAAACGGTTCACCAAGCGCTTCCCGTTTCCTCGGCCTTTTACAGAATTCCATGAGTCTGGCAAACATCAGCATTCAATTCTTATATGTTAGCCTTTGTTGTGCACTTCCTAGTCCTACTGTTGGTCTGTCTTTGGTTTGATGCATGATGGGGGTGGAACAGGTGACTGATTTAGAGAAGGTACAGAATTCAGATTATCTGGGTTGTCCAGACAAGATCATGAAGGAAAGTGAGAAAAAAAAACTATATTTACTTTATTCTCAGAGTAGTTAAGATAACAAATAATGAAGATGTTTTGTGATTTAGTGTTTCATCACAAATTGGAATCATTTTGAGTGAGATAGTATAACAGCAGTGAAAATAGATACACAATGGAGAATCTAAGCCAGTCTAACTATTAAACTACCAAATGTTGGTAGACTAATTAAAAAAAACTGTGACAGAATAATGTTTAAGAGTGGATAAGTTGAAAAACTATGAATTAACTGAGCCTAGTCTAACGATTAAACTACCAAATGTTGGTAGACCTAAAAAAATTCTACCAAATGTTTAAGAGTGGATAAGTTGAAAAACTATGAATTAACTCAGCCTAGTCTAACGATTAAACTACTGTGATTAAAAAAATCTGTGAACAATGTTTAAGAGTGGATAAGTTGAAAAACTATGAATTAACTCAGCCTTGTCCATACTAAATGGCTGTTCAAAATATTTCTTGTTGGAAGCACCATCACCAAGTTGATTTCTCATGCTCAATAACCAAGACTGAGAATAACCAACTTGGAGTTTGGACAAAAATGGTTTTATGGAACTGATGATAGCCATCAAGAACAACAAGGTGGCCAGTTTTCTTCAAGAAACACATTTTTTTTGAACTATTTGAGTATGCAGAAAACAACAAGCTAATGATAGAGTCTAAACCAATACCCTCCTGTTATGTCATCAACTATCATGCATTAAAGTTTATCTAAAGTTTACAAGTTTAGTTTGATAAGTGCATACCTGTGCCAAATATTTAATTACCTTGAAATGTATCATAAACTCACTTTCTCTCTCACATTCTTTGTTCCAAAAAAAAAAAAAATTGTAGCACTACAAGAGTTAAGTTAGTTATCTATGAACAATTGCAGCTGATTGTGAATTAGGAGAGACTAATATAACAGGAGTGCTGATGTGATCTATAAATAAGTAAAATAGAGTTTATGCAAATCAGTAACCACAAGTGTACTGATGATGCAGCAGAATTGAGATTCTGCAGCGCACGTATAACCTCCCACAGAAACTGAACAAGAAAGTCAACAGATTTGGACCCAAAACAATAGCAATTGCATAGCAATCTTTTCCCGCATTTGATATGCAAGAAAAAACATTATTTTACAAAAATACACGGAAGCATAGTTACACATTTCTCGATCGCTAACTTGGGAAATCTTGTGATTTCTAGCAATAAAAAATTGTAACGCATAAAGAAACGATCTTGTTTAGCAAACGAGAGGCTGTGAAATGAATCTTACCTGAGCGATAGCGCCAGAGACGCCTCCTGCGAGCGCCTTTCCGAAGAGAGATCCGTCGAAGGCGGCAGCGCCCCGGAGGTACTCATACCCGACGATCCGCAGAGGGCTGTAAAAGAGGTGGCGGAAGAGGGCAGGGGGAAGGCCGCTATAGAAGCCCAACACGCCTCCCTTCCTCCAGATCTCGGCGGCGACACTGAAGGAGCTCCCAAAGATCGGACGAGGGAGGGAGGTGGGGCGAGGGGACTCGCCGCGGAGCTGAAGGCGCGTCTTTATGACGTCGATAGGAAAGGTGGAGGACTCCGCCACTGCGGCGGAGACCGATGCCAACCCAATCTTGGAGGCCGTTCGGAGCTCCGGCGCTTCTTTATGGCCGTCTGCGCCTCCGCCCATTTTCGGGGCACGAGTCGAGGAGGGGAATCAAGAAGGGAAAAAATTGAGTTGATGTTTATTTAGTCCCACATCGAAAGAAGACACGGTTGCACAAAGCACTGCCCCTATAAAATGAAACGAGGTCCTCCGTTAAAAGCATCTTTGCGCTTGGGGCAATGTCGCAGCTAGTGAGGTAATAACCGAGGCGCGACAATTGCTGGTTGAAAACTATTTCCAAACCCCCTCTTTGGCCTGGGTTTGGCCCAGCGCCATCGAGAATTTCTGGAAGGGCTCCCTCTAAAAAAGGGTTAGGCCCTGCAATTAAATTTTTAAATATTTGCTGGAAGTGGAGCAACTCAAATAACATCGACTAATAATCTGGTTAAGTATTTTTAAATATTTGCTGAATGTGGAACAACTTAATAACGATTAAGAATCTGGTTAAGTTCTGTAGTTTGATAACATAGAGGTATGCTACTTGTTTTCTTAAAACAAAAAAAAAAAAAACAAATGAAGCATATTAATTGGCAGAAAATAGTGCCAGCAAAGAATAGATCTACAACATATTATAAGTTAACAAACAGTGTAGTGAAATCATTTTGACAAACTCCCTCCCAATATACACAAACACCCTACAAGCTAAAGTATGACATATACTGATACGATTGTTGGATGGCCATGCGCTACCATGGACCTGTTTGTGTCCTCCTCAAGCAACGCTTCTTTGGTTCATTTTGTTGGTCCATCATCTGCAATATCTGTTATGACGAAATAAATTAGTACACCATGTACAAAAGAGCTAATGCACACTATTCATCAGCACCGCACTAACTAGTTTCAACAATTTTCATTTCAGTATGTTAAAACTATAAATTTTTGTTTTACTTCTACTCATACAACTTTGATTCAATTGGTTACGATGTCAACATGTCTGTAATATCAAATACTTAGAGCACATAATAAACTACAGACGGATGGAAACATAAATCAATGGGAATCATAGGAAGGATTTACCTGGTTCTTCTGTATCTCCATCATCTCAGCCTGAAAAGGAAGAAAAAAAACAACGGCATAAAACTTAAATACGGGCCATATTCATTAAGCTTCTCAAAGTTACATCAGTGCTACAAAATATGACTTGTGTAAGATGCAATTTTCGACAAGCTAATCCAAATGGGCACTACATCAGTGCCTATTTATACGTTCAATGTAGCACAGCTAAAACAGACAATACAGTTGACTATATTCATCAATGTTGGTATGGATGACGTTATAAGGCTCAATCGGCTATTTATTTCGCAAATCTCACCTCAATTTCTCTGTTGACTGATAAATGACAAAGATAATAGACATCACCCAGCTAAATTTTCTAGTTTTGCAATCACTAATGGAAATTTCATCAAAACGGTATTCAATTTGAGCACCACAATGACCTCAGCAATTCAGATAGTTGCCTAGGACTTGTAAATCAGGTTGGGTATTCCACAGACAAACGACAAGGGCAATGCTGTTGAAAATTTAAGAACATGGAAGAGAAAATTGTGGTAATAGACAGGAAGAAAATGTAAGTATTGATGTGGTTACGTGAAATGCACCTGTTTTTCCTGCAATTCTTGGTTTTGCTCTTTCAGTTTTGCTATTTCTGCTTCCAATTCCATAGTATAAGCCTTAATCCAAAACATAAAGATTGATAAGAATTAGGAAGAGAAAAATTCAAAATCAAGCTAAATACGATCAACAAATATAAAGAAAGAATATCCACAGATTCATTTTGTTCTCCATTTTTTCAAGGGATAACTGTTGTTGCAGTCCACAAAAGGGCATAGCACAAAGCTCTTTAAATACGCTAACAAGTAACAACATGTCCATGATATCAACATAAAGATGTAAAAACTATGAAAAACAAGTGTTCTAGATTTCCTTTCCATACCAAAGAGCATAATTGTTGAATAACTTGCCATAAAACTCCTGGAGTACTTCCTACTAAAAGGACTTTCAGTCTCCTCAAGGTATATGATTAGACTTTTTTTCTTTCTACTTTATACTATCACGTTGATTATCAAGTTGATCTATCTTAATTTCTAAAGGTGTTTCTTTTCTCCATTCAAGATATTGCGATGATAATCTCCGGCTGTCATTAATGCATAAGTTAAACAGTGACTTGTTATTGCAATAAGCTGGCATGATGCACCAGCAGAACCAAGAGAAAGCCAACATGCAACCATGATAAAACAATATAAAGATTCAATTCAAGAAAAGGATATTTTTAAAGAACACAACATTAAGATCACAGTAAAATCACCTGCTTCCGTGCACGAGATCTAGCAGCTGATTCCCTGTTTTTGATCATCCTCCTTTGTCTCCTCTCCACGACTTTCTCGATAGCCCCACTGGGCTTCCTTCCCCTAACCCCGCCACTGAACACATACGGAACAGGTGATACAGAAGACATATCCCCATTTCCTTTCTCAATTCCGTCAGAAGGCAAAGGATTCATGGGCGATCCTGATGCCTTTGTGACTCCTGCAGTACCGAGGCCAGCCATCCCGGTCATTCTGTTGTGCAAGCCGGCATGGCTAAACCCGTCAAGCCCTCCGCTTGCCGTCCCCAGTGAGTTCCCCAAGTCCACGCTAATTCCCAACGGCATGGTAGGCTCATACAGTCTCGTCATCCCTAAATTGGAAGCTGAACCTTGAGGAATTGGAGCCACTAAGTTTCCATTACTTCGGTTTGAACCCTGATTGAATTCCAGAGTAAAAGCGGAAGAAGCTTTCTGGGCCGACAAATCGCCAAAACATATATTGGTGCTGGTACTTCCGTTGCCCGCTGGCATCTGCAGCGTCTGCGACGGCGGCAGTTCCTCTCGCACAACTCCAGCCCGCACCAAGAACTCCTCGAGCGTCATCTCCCCGAGGGTGGGCTGCCGTGGGACTTCCGCGCCGCCGGCGGAAGGACCCTGGGCGGACGAATAAGGTCCGACGAAGTCACGCCACACCTCGTCTACAGTCTTCTGACTGAGGGTCCGGGGCAAGGTCAGCGAACCCTGCCTCTGGATGCCGGACCCCAACCCGCCGCTTGCCTCACCAAGGGCCGTGGTCATGGCGTATCCCTCCTCGGCCGTCCAGATGTTCTTGAGCAGCTCATCCATGTTCATCGACCCGAACTCCTTCCCGATCCCGCCGAGCGTGCTCTGGAACTCGTCGAACGTCAGCGCGTAGATCGATCCCTGTCGCGTCAGCAGCGTCTGAGGCGGCGCCGTCGCCTCTCCGCCGGATCCACCCATGGCCCTAAAATTCATCGCTCCTCCGCACCTACGATCCCACCCAAAAGTTCAAATAAAACCGCAGCATAAAAAATTCTCGACAAAATCAACCAAATCCTAGCACAGACACAAACAATCCGGCAGCGACCACACTCCCTGCCCCCAATATTTTACACGAATCCTCATCTTAAACAAACCCCAGCAAATCGCGCGTGCCAAAAATAGCAAATCCCTATCCAATTTTCTATAATCTCCCAAGAAAAGCGCGATCGAAAGAGATGAGAAGAAAGAGCAGAGAGCGGACCTGCTTTCCCTCGGTACGTGTCTCCGCTCCTCGCTCGCTACGGCGCCGGTGCCCCGCGGCGTGGTGGACGGCCAGGTGTCGGAGAGCAGCGGTGCGCCGCCATATAAAAAGGGGGCGTCACCGTTTGCCGGTGGTGGCCTCGCGCGACGTGGCGCTCTCTGGCGGACGGGGCGATGGCCGATGGTCCACTCCAGACCCCCAACGTGCCGCGTTTCTCAGCCGTCCAATTCCACTCCCCCCGACGAGAGGACCATTTGTACGGCCAGTAAATTTTAATCCCTTCTTAAAATTTAATCCTTTTTTAAAAAAAAGTTATTGGGCCCGGTCTGGTCCATGTGATGGCCCAAGATTGTCTAGCCCACAATTAATTGGGCTTTAGACTATCAATTCCTCTACGACCTGTAAAATATAATGACTGTCATGCAATGACACGCGTCCATGGCAGACGAAGTGGGAACAGTACAGCAACAGTTGCAGACCATGCATCATGTTCAACAGCTTGTACACATCTGCCATTGTCTCAAGTGCAGCTTCACTGTGAAGAAGAAAGAGGAAGAAGCTAATGAGCATGTGATGGCAACAGCCTTCGTGTCTTCGTGTCTCTCCGTCCACTCAGGGCGGGAAAAGAGAGGTGTTGGATTCCGGAATTTAGGATCAAATCTTCTCCTCGCTGACGTGGACGACAACGCCGTGAACGCTGGGCGGGCCCCCCCCCCCCCTTTCTCTCCCTCCATGCATAGCTGCGCCTGCGTTGCATGCCCTGTGCAGTTTTTTTACTACTGTGCTGCGCACTAGAGACAAGCTGAAATTATTCACTCCAAAATAATGGCTCTGCTTCGGTTTCTGCGTGCATGGCGATCGGCTCGTTTGATCATGGCAGCCAGTGGAAGTGCACTGTTCATTCATAAGCCATGATCTCAATGTCTGTTTGCCAACGGAAGCCACGTTCTGGTCCTCGTAATGTTCTGCTCTAGTCAAATGCCTAAACTGGGATTGTCAGATTCTTAAATGCACGAGCTTGTTGTGCAGCGGAGGAGGAAGCTGAGCCGAAGAACAAGGTAGATAGCTAGCAAGAGAAGAGAAAGGCCTTGGAAAAGTAACTCTCTCTCTTTTTTTATTATCTCTCTCGAATCCTTGGAATATAAACAGACGTCTCATCGATAGGGCACTGCAGAGAGGAATCAATAGCAGGCATCCTTCGGGACCTGCAGTTGCTGCTTGCTGCCTATTGCATGCCCTCTCTTCTCCAGAACTCGCCTACCTTACGTGTTCTGTTCTGCTCTGCTCTGCACTGCAACCATCTCGCTTATTAATTTCTCAATCAGCTTCCATTCGCTACCCTCCAAAGAGAGGTTTAAGAAATTGAAACTGGTGTTAGGAAGTGGCAGAGATGCGTCCGTAGGCTGTCCTCTTGCATCGGTCTCGTCGAACTCCGTGCTACTTTTGCTCTCCATGGCGTTAGAGCACAATTTCGAAAGTGATGAACTCGGACTGAACCGGTTACGTCACTGGAAACTGGAGAGTCGAATCAATTAGAGAGCCTCAGGAAAAGGTATCTGCATTGCAGATTCGAGGTACAGAAGAAAATACGAATGAAGATGGAGCATTAAGACAGCACAGCTCAAAGCACCCTCCAAAGACACCCTCAGTACATTAGATTCCATGGCTGATGTGCGTCCTCTGCCACATCGATCACGACCTTTAAGCATACAGTGATCTGAAGACCAATGATAATGGCGGACTGGTGGCACAAATTTATGAGCTTTGGAAGCCAGTACAGAGCATAAGCCACCGCCGCAGTGGCGGTAATAAATTAGTAAGCTTGAAGAGAAGACGGCAGAGTGGAAGAGGAGAAAAAAACAGGGGAGGAAGCGCATGTCACGGGTTGATATCGAAAGTTGAAGCTAAAACCTCCATGTAAACCTCGCCCTCTTTCTTTAAGTATCTCTTCTCCTCCTCCTCCTCCTCTTTCCCTGAAGACGGACCGACACATATTCCTCCCGTCTTCTTCCTTCCTCGACACAAGCATCGAGGCGCCTCGGAGCCGGAAGCATTGATAATACGGCGAAGCCATGCCGCACCCTGTTGTTTCCAGCGCGATGGAGGGGTGTTGGGAAGGCGCATCGGGAGGGGAAGTGGCGGAGGCACACAAGCCGGTGCCTGCGCCGTTCCTGACGAAGACGTATCAGCTGGTGGACGACTCTGCGACTGACCACATCGTGTCGTGGGGCGACGACCAGGTTTCCACCTTCGTGGTCTGGCGGCCGCCGGAGTTCGCCCGCGACGTTCTTCCCAACTACTTCAAGCACAATAACTTTTCTAGCTTCGTTCGCCAGCTCAACACCTACGTACGCGATCACATTGTAGCTCGGTTGATGTTAAATTTTGTGTCTTTTTTTGTTGGGATCGCTGATGAGATTATTTATGCGGCAGGGGTTTCGCAAGGTGGTGCCGGAGAGGTGGGAGTTTGCGAATGAGTTCTTTAGGAAGGGGGAGAAGCACTTGCTCTGCGAGATCCACCGCCGCAAGTCCTCTGCTACATCGCCGTCTCTGTTCCCGCTCTACGGCGGCCACCACTTCGAAGGCTACGGGCTTGCCGGCTCACCCATCTGGCAGCAGGACGTCGCCGTCGCCGCTCCACCGTCGCGGATACTCCTCATCGGAGGCAACGACGTCGGCGCCGGCGCGGCTAATGCTGGCGGCTGGCAGCCGACGGCGGCGTTTGCGTTGGCAGAGGAGAATGAGAGATTGCGACGGAGCAACGTGACCCTGATGTCGGAGCTGACGCACATGCGGAAGCTCTACAACGACATCATCTACTTCCTGCAGAACCACGTCGTCCCCGTGGCGCCCAGCTCCGCGCGGGGACCGGCGGCCGCCCCCCTCCATGGATGCGGGAGCCCCACGTCGAGCAGCTCCGTCACCATCGCAGAGGACCTCTCGCCGCCTCCGCCACAGTTCCAACTCGAGCAAAACTGCGCCGGCCAACCCAAGCTGTTTGGAGTCAGGCTCGGCGGATCGCATTCCAGTAACAAAAGAGTGTTCCACCTCCATGATCCACAGCCATCGACGTCGCCCACCACAAGACCGCGACTGGTCGACTTAAGCCTCAATCTGACGTCGTCGAAGACTTAAGCCTCGCATTGATCTCGAGCTCAAATTGCTGTTCTCTTCTGTGGATCACCATGTTTAGCCTTCAGTTCTTCTCACGATCCATTTGCTTTTGAGAGATGCTGTAAATTAAATATTCCGACCAGATGATGGATTTCTAGTACTACTACTACTTCAAAAGCAACTACTGTCCTAATTATCGACCTTAATAATGAGCTTAGAGCAGGAGAAAGTGGTCAAAATCCATCTTCTCCAACTCGTGGGATAAGGGAACGTGATAGTTCTCAGAGATTCCCCGTCCTCTTGCTGCTGCGTCTGCAGGGCGGACCACATGAAATGACAAGAAATAAACCATGTCGCCTGGAACGGTTAAAACGGCAGCGAGCTAGCACGAGGATTACGGAGCAGCGGGGAGAACAATCGATGGCCGTGACGCCGAGGACGTACACGACGTCGACGTGTTCCTTTTCCTCTCCTTTTACGTTGGAGCCTCGCCGTCGCGTCGCTGATCAATGAGCTTCCCTTACCTTTGCACCGTACTGCTCTTTGCGTGCAAGAACATGCATGCCAATATTGCTTCCTTTAAGGATTCGTCTTACGCTCTCTTTATGGGCTCATCATTTGGTGTTGCTTTTGCAGTGATCTCTTTCATTAGGCTCGCTCTTGCGCCGAGAAGAGCGCGCGGCCATTGACAAAAGAAGGGCTAGTTAAGCTAAGCTTTAACGTGGAAGGCTGCTGTGATACAGAGACTCAATCATGGCGTTGTGAAAGGAAAAGCATGTGTAATGATTAGTGTAATCTAAAAAGCAATCCACACATCGCCAAAAGTAGATTGGATTTGAATCCATCTATCACAAAGGGAGCTAGTAACTGACAGTAAACCATCTATTAACATAGAATACAGTTGAATAAATAGCATCGCCTTCCTCACACCAATCCCCAGAATCAAAAAAGTGCGATGGTTGGAGCATGCAATCCATGCACGTAGGTGAGCGGAAGAAGGCTTCAAGCTCCTGTGCGGCAGTTGTGATGCCGGCAGTGGCTGGAATTCTCTGTATGGATTTTAGGAATAAATTGGTGTTGTGGGGAGAGGGAAGGAATGGGCAGCCGGAAAGTTGAGGACAGCGGAGTCGCCCTTTGAGGCAGAGCAGGGCGGCGTCGTTTGCCCGGGCGGCGGCCTCTGGGGTGGAGTAGGAGCCCGACCAAATTCTGGTCTTGAGGTTGGGTGCTGTGACCTCGGACACCCAGGAGCCCCAGCCTACTGCCTACGCTTGCCACGGCTGCTGCTTCGTTGTAAGGGAGCCATGCTGCTGCTGTTCTTCGCCATGGCCGAATGATCTAGCATCAGGAAGGTTTAATTAATTAGGTGTCTTACAGAAATATTAGAAGAATCTTAATTTCTAAGTCATCAACAAAAGATCTGTAACAAAAATTCATTATTCAAATAAGCATGTATAGAAATCTTCATTTATATTGCATATTCTATGAAGAGTCCCATGTAATCACCGTGCCCTATTCATTTTCAATCACAATGTTCATTTGTAAGAGGATATAGTTGAGATGAACTAAGCTAACAAGATTCTGTTACTGTAAGTACCATTAGTTCAGACAAATTCTTAAGCAAACAAATTTCTATCCATCTTGTAAAGAATATCTTAGAGCTAGAGATAGATAATCCTGAAACTCTGCTGGAATTGATTAATCTCGATTTAAAATTATCGCATGCATGTAGTCAAAACAAGCTTAATTGTACTCTATAGTTGGAACACACCTGTATCCCAAAGCTTAACCGCGTGAGGTGCAAAGCTAGATCATTGCTAGCACAAAGTCTCAACCACATAAAGCTCACTAAAGCGTGTTGAAGGGGTGGGTCAAGCAGACAGAGATGTCATACTGCTGATGATGATGCATGTGGTTGTTTAGCACCAAATCTTCCCCGATATATTGGTTCAATCTGAACGAGTAATTTCCAACTACCTAAGGGAATCAAAAGCACAACATGACTACATGAGCCAAGAGAAAACTCAGTTAAATAAGTAGATATGTGATCGATATGAACAAACTTACCTTCAACCGCCCTTGAGACCGCAGCCTATCACAGCAAAACGGCTAGATGACGTGACAATCATCATTCGTGTCGCCCGCATCGTCACAGCTTGTCTGCTTCCTCATCCATTGATTTTTGAGGCAGTCTGCAGTATGAAGCACAAGCAAAGCAAAGTAAATAAGAGTGCCAACTAGCTCATTTGGTAAGGACTACATTTTGGGATTTGAATCTATTATCTAAATGTTAGTGCTTAGCCCAGGCAGATGTTTACTGTCCCAAAAGTTGGTACCTATATAGTCAATTCTGTTCTGAGTTTATAGGGATGGGTGGGTGTTTCATCCTCCTTGCTGAAAAAACAGGTATTTAGATATGAATCAACTAGTAGTTGCAAGCTAGAACTTGAGATTAGAATTCAGAGTTTCTACTCATGCATCATCATAATACCATCAAGTATCAAGTTTTCACGGCAGGGTTTTCACCTATTAGTTGATAGGAGGGACATTATGAATGTGAGATATTTTACTGATTCTTTTTAAACAAAAGATCCAAATGATGGGAGCTAAAGAATTCATAGAACTGTTTTCTATAAGCTTTGTCTAATAATGGGGTTTTTCTTGAATAATATGCAGGATAAATCAGACTGTTACCTCAAGGATAGCTATAAAGGGATCAACAAGTCAAACAATTTAACACCTAAATAATTCAACCTCATTAATTTTGTAAACTTCATTACTAACAGTCCTAGTCTAAGATCATAAGGTTTGTAAAGCTCTTACTACAACCATGATACCAAGCACAGCTATATCATTGTGGACACTGTCAAACTAACCAAGCTTAACACAGTAATCTATCAGTTTATTCATGCAAGGTTGAGCAGATACTACGCAAGAAAATGTTATGTACATTTTTTTCATGATGTTTGAGCCTCAACCTTATCAAAGTATTATGGTCCCTTATGCATGGATAAATTAAATAGGGTGTCAATGCGTTCGTGGAGCATCTGCCTAAGACACGCCTACCTACTAAGCTGGAAAATAAAACCACATAGCTCACACTGAAGTTACTTGTAAGGAGTTCAAAGCACTGATGACATGCTCATACACCTTGATCCCTTTGAGAAATGCAGAATCCATCAAAAACTGTATACAAAGTTGATAAATCATTAGAAATGCCAAGAGAAAGGAAATTGGAAAAGGAAACAAAGGATGAGTATCTATATCTCGTTGTTATCATGAAGTAGTATTGGAGTAGTCGCCGTAGGTGAAAAGCCAATGGCAGGAATTCCCATCTGTCTCATGAATCTAGCATCAGTTGTTGAAGACAAAATTTCTGGTCTGGCAAGTTTCCTCCTAGATGCCAAAACAGCTTGTTTGAATGCAGACCACCATGGGCTGGTGAATAAATGTGAGCATTTTGATGAATAAATCAACACGGCGAAAAAAATTAGTATAGTTTACATAGTTCAGTGTTGATATACACATATCAGCCTATCATAGGAGCCTTTAGATGTAGAATACAGGAAAACAGAAAATTGTTTTCCATAAACAGTTACTCAAAACACATTAACAAATAGAAAAAAATGATGTGAGTACAATACATTTCTAGTACAAAAACCCATCTTTTATCAGCCTAATTACAATGAGGTCCCAAGAAGTAAGTTATTAACAGAAGCATCACAAGGTCCCAATAAGACAATAAACCACATTATTCGTGAGCTTCCTAGGTCCAAGTGAGCACGCTAGATTAAAAAGCAAGATACTTTTGTTGGTACAGATTATGGAATTAGTGCTAAGTTTTACTATAGGATTTTGAAATTTGAATGTCGTTGTTAATTCATATTAATAAGTTAACTATTTTGAGTTTAAATTGTTATTTGATTTCTTCAATCTATCAGTTTCACTAAAGGTACAGACTGATCAATATGAATTTGCCATACAGAGACAACGAAGGAGAATCATTTGTATTTTGTTGGAAATTGCAATATGCATTTGAATCATCAACAGAGAAAACGAGAAGAATCATGGAAAATCCAATAGCAAACTGTATATGCAGTGGCTTACCGTGGGGCAATGGCCAATGCTTCCCTGAATTTGGCAACAGCTTCCACGCAATCCATCAAAATTTCCATCGCCCCACCATCATAGATCCTCGATCTGTTCCCTGGAGCCCCGACGGCCCTGACGATCAAGGACCACGGCGAGCGGTCAGCATAGAATACCCTAAACTCGTCGGTGGGCGAGGCCTGCCCTTCGTCCAGCACGAAACCGACGTTGAGCTCCCGGAACTGCCCCGAAGCGGAGAACTTGGCAGCCCCATCGGCGCCTCCGACTGGGGCGAAGCGGAGGCCTTGAGATGGCGGAGGGCCTCGAGATACTGTACGGCGATGGACTTGTTATAGTCCGCGCCGCGTGCGAAGATGCAGCCTTTGGCGTCGCGGACGGCGGAGGGCTCGGCGGCTGTTGATGTGAGAGTTCAAGAGTTCAAAGAAAGGAGGATGCGGGGCTTCCCAGGAGCGAATTCGAGGGAAACAGCTCGGAGGCCGATAGAGCGGGCCTCCGCAAGGTGAAAGGCAGCGGCGTAGTCAGGGTTGGCGTGCGCGGTGCGGATACGGAGGTAGTGCTGGAAGCGCTCATCTGCTCCTCCTCCTGCAGGTTGAAGGATGCAGCGGCGGCGGCGGCGGCGGAAGAGCAGGAGATGAATGGAGAAGAGCAGGAGGAAGCGAGGTGACTGGGATCTGGAGCATCGCTGCCGGATCTCCTCCAATGTCACTCTACGAGTTGTTCTTAAAATGCTGCAGCTACAACATCAATATGGCCTCTAATGAGTGTGCTTACAATTTCTTAAAATTCTCATTTATGTTATAACACTTGCAAATTGCATATAAGTGATAAATTCCCGGCTTCGGCTAACTTCGATTTCTTGATTTATTCCCTCCCAATAGTGTGAGGCAGGGATCGTCAAGGTAACAGATTTCACATTTTTATAGAATTATATAATATAAATAATAAATTAATTCACACATATCTACCAAATTAGTACATTTAGGAGTCCTTAATATAGAAGTCATTTATCATACTAGCTTGATTTGATTCTCATAAGGTAAGTATCATGTGATGAGGGCATCTCCAACGAGAATATAAGCGAGAGATCGGTCTTCTCGTAAGATAAGTATCATGTGTGCTAACATGTTCTTATCTCGCTATATTGTTTCAACTATCTCACTTTAAATTATCATCTAAATATTTTGCCTTAGATAAAGAAAGACAATAGTTTCTAGTCATCAAGTAACACCAAAAGCTCTTCATTTGTTGAATCTTATTTATCAAATCATAAACTCAACTAACAACAATCAATAGGAAAATGACCAATCATGAGATATAATAATATACAATGACTCCATTCAATGATCATTAATTGTTTAAACATGTCATTAATTAAATGTTCAACAATTTAAATCCTTAATTCATTGGTGGCTACATGTGATTAGTTACTTAGCCAACTCATCCTAGATTTAGCTTAAGACAATCAACTTATTGTATTCGATACACAATGTTAAACCACTGGCCATTGCTAACAGATCAGAGAACATCATGTGATTAAACATTTCAAAAGGGTAGATTATTGTCAATGAGAGAGGGGCTCGATGAATCGATATGGTACTTAGGTGCGTATAAGTGAGAGTACTTAAGTTAGCTTGAGTTCGAACCCAATGGATCGGAGAATGAAAGCAAGCTTTTTTGTGAGTTAGAACAAACTTTCTTGTTAACAAACCGGTTATTTTTGTTTAAGGCTTTTAAGTGTATATCAAAAGAAGATTTAATTAGGGCTCTTGTGATTAAGTCTTCTCAATATTAATTAATAATTTTTATTCCAAATGGCTTGTATCATTAATCAATTATCTTTTGTCTCCTGTCTTAAGACCAAAAGGATTCAATCATCATTTCATTAGTAGATCCATGATCTAGAAAAGATTAATAAAATTTTAAATTAAATAAATTAGTTGTAAAGTTGACAACGTAAGTAGAGATAATAAAGAAAATAAATAGAGTTAATATATTAATAGTAAACTTAAACATTCCAAACTAATATATTATTAATATTATTATATTCATTTAGGTCTTTCTATTTAGATACAAAACCTTTTATATTATTATTGTCCTTGTTCGGAAAGAAGTGATAATATACAATTATTTTAAGAGAATTGTTTATCCTTTTACTTGTTCACACCTAATGGATGGATTAAATGATCCATTATTCATTCTTCTATATATATATATCCTTTCACAAAACAATAAAAAAAATATAATAATATTTATGATATCCATGAAAACTTTCTTGATTATTTTTATAATTAATTATAAAATATCTATCCACTTAATTGTTCATCCTTTGACTTGTTCATCAAAATATCCAAATAGGAACATTCTAAAATTTTATAAAACTTCTCAAAATAAATGATGGTTCATTCTCTCTTTCTTCTAAGTGGAAAGTTGATTTCCATTTCAGTTCTACTCTGAGTAAATGAAAACATTTGCATTCTAATTTTTTTTTTATCAAAATTAAATAAAAATTTCTATTTATAAATAAACGAAGAGAGATTGTTAATTTCTTTTATTTATTTAATTCAGGTATTCTCTATAGAATATGAACAGCCATGATACAATTGGGCAAGTGCATGAATTTGGGAAGCATTGTTTATAAATTCTTTGTTCTTAATTATTTGGACGAATTCTCAATATAAAATGGAGGCAATGATCCAGCGTTTCTCGCAACCATTGCCAAATCCTCGGAGAATTGATGGAGAACAAGGATCATCACGATCCCGGTGCGGCGGAGGCACGAGAATCCGCCTCCGGGGGAGGCGGCGCCGCCGCCTGCGGCAGCGGAGGAAGAGAGGAAACGGTCGTCTTCATGCCGATTACTAATATTCGAGCATCCGGCAATACACTTGGCCGGCGCATCCTCCTGGCGGCCAACTACTGCTCCCTCGTCGTCGGGTCGCTCGCCGCCAGCCTCCTCTCCCGCTTCTACTTCGTCCACGGTGGCTCAGACCGGTGGGTGTCCACCCTCGTCCAGTGCGCCGGCTTCCCGCTCCTCTTCATTCCCATATACTTCTCCCGGCGCCCCGGCGGCACGGAAGCCTCGGTCTTCGTCCCGCGCCTCCTCGTGCTCTGCATCCTCATCGGCCTCCTCCTCGGCGTCAACAACTTCTTCATCGCGTGGGGCGTCTCTTACCTCCCTGTTTCCACCTCCTCCCTGCTCCTCTCCTCGCAGCTGGGCTTCACGCTCCTCCTCTCCGCCCTCCTGGTCCGCCAGCCCATCCGCTTCGCCAACGTCAACTGCGTTCTTTGCCTCACGCTCGCCTCCGTCCTCCTCGCGCTAAACTCCAGCGGAGACGCGCCGCCGGGGGTCTTGCACTCCCAGTACGCGCTCGGCTTCCTGGCCACCCTCGGCGCCGCCGTGCTCTTCGCCCTCTACCTCCCGCTGGCGCAGTGGACGTACCGGAGGCAGCCGGCGGTGGAGTCGTTCCGAACGGTGATGGAGATGCAGGTGGTGATCGAGGCGGCGGCGACGGGGTTCGCGCTGGTGGGCATGGCGACGGGAGGCGGGTTCTCACATATGGGGAGGGAGGCGGCGAGGGAGTTCGACAGCGGGACAGCGTGGTACTGGGCGACGATCGCTGCGACGGTGCTCAGCTGGCAACTCTGCTTCATGGCGACGGCCGGGTTGGTGTTCCTGACGTCGTCGCTGAACAGCGGAATATGCTCGACGGCGACGCTGGTGGTGAACGTGGTCGGAGGCGTGGTGGCGTTCGGCGACTCGTTCGGGGGGCAGAAGGCGGTGGCACTGGCGCTGTGCACGTGGGGCTTCGTCTCCTATTTGTACGGAGAGTACTACAAGACGACGACGAAGAATAGTTCCACGGCGGCAGCGGCGGCGCTGGCGGCGTGAATGCAAGTGGATCTTTCATTGCCGACTCAGCGCAACCGAACTGGTTGAAACATTGATTTATCAGGAACATTATCAAAAAAATATAAAAATATATTTAAAAAGATTTTTTTGTTTTGTTTTTTTAACAGTCTTGCCAATTATAACTGCATATGTTCATAGAAAAGGCAATATAGCATCCTTCAACGGCTCATGGTGGGCTTGGGTTGGGCTTTCATTTATCATGCAGCCCATTGGGCCTAGCCCAAGCCCTCCATTAGGGTTTAAGGTTTTAAGAGTAGGAAGTTTGAGTTATTTTTTCACTCTCCAATCAAACACACCATGTATGATAGTTTAACTTATGGACCTATGAGTTATCAATCTTTACGAGAACATCTATCATATATGATATAGCTCGTGAGATTATAAATAGTCTGGTGCATGAAATTCTCATCAATATAGGATTTCAAAAAAAGATCAGATCGTATTAAATCTATTGTATACAGTGTTATCGTTATTTCCATGATTTAAGCATGTGACTATAAAAGTCACACTAGCAACAACTTAATTTATTGTTCCTGTTGAGATCGCCTGGTGGACGCGTCACCCACTACGCAGCACCACGATGGACGTCATGAGGAAGAAGAAGATAATAAACTCCAGGATCTGCAAATAATAACACTGTGAGAAGGAAGGCCAAGGGTGTCCCTGGCTCGACCACTCCGACGCTCAAGTCAGTTATAGGAGGAAGAAGAAAATAATAAGTTGCAAGAAGAAGAAAGTGCTTGTGATCTTTCGTACCTGTGCATGCAATATCATAGAATTATATATACGAATAGAGGAGAGAATTATATCAGCTTATCTTGTCGTTCATTACGGAGAATATTTGCGCAGATATTTTATCATAGGAGACGTCTTTTGATAATTAAGGAGAATATCTGCACCATAATTTTATCAGAGGAGCTGTCAACCAGGGTATGAAAAATATCTTCTTGTCGCGATCATCCGCGATTGTTATGAATGGAATGCCCTCTCATGGCTCCATTGTCATGCCTCATAATTGCTTGGCGGCTCTGATGTGGCGGTCTTGGATTTGATTGTGATAGTCTAACAGATTTAGCGGGCGAAAAGAAAAAGATCAGCTTGAGCGTAGGGGCAACGGACTTAACTATCAAATAAGATAGGTCAAGATAAGTGGTTGAATAGGGATCGCGTCCGATTAAGTTCAGTCAACCGATCAAGTCAACCGCAACAATCGAGTCTTGCTCCGCCCGTGCCACGTGTTCGGACACCTCCCTTAGCTTGTTTGACGTGTTCCGATCTAAGACTGATCTTTGTGGACCATATCATAATATCCATAAAATTGACATGTCCTTATCTAAGACTAATCTTTGTGGGCCAGACCATCATACCCATAACACTTATTATATATATATAAATATTATTAGTTTAAATTTATAGTTGGATTAGTCGGGCATGTTTTGCTTTAAGGAATTCACCACTTTTTCAGTGATTATTTTCAATATCTAGTTGTCGAGAAAAGAAGAGCGTTTCATGCCTTTAAAATCTCCACCTCGTAAAGTTTCTCTCGCAGTATCTTTCCTCCTCTCCGTTCGTTGGCTGCACCTCAAAGCATTGTCCGGGCGATAGAGACGTCAGTCGATCGTCGCCGGAGCCTATGGCGGATCCGGTCGCCATTTGTACATCATTTATATGCAGCAGCGGCGGCGGCGGCGGTGGTGACTGGTGAGCCACCGCCCATGCACCGAGCGGAGCAGCCTCCAATGCTCTCTGTTCCTGCTCTGTTCCGATGTCGGCCACCTGCCGCTGTCGGGTCGGCCGCGACGCCGACAAAGGTGCCCCTCCTCCTCGCTCCTCACTCCCATTTCCTCCCCTCTTTTCGACACTTTTTACCAGTTGCACCCCTTCCCCACCACCGCCATGATTAGACCACCACTGCAATCTCACCTCATTGATTAAAAAAAGGAAGAAGAAAAAAAAATCCCATCTTGCAGCTCATTCTCCCTTTAAATAAAGCCGAAAGGCCCATCACCATCCTCCATTTCTGCTCGCTACTCGTCGCCTCTTTGCTTAAATGAGTTCAGACCAACCTCTTCACGGAAGAAGCATGATGGCTCAATAAAATGAAGAACCATAAACGTTTGGCATCAGAGTCAGAATCTATGAATTCATCGTACAGTTTGTTGTTACTGACAACAATTAAGTGCACTAGTGATAAATTAACTGAAAAGCAGGAACTGACCTTTCCAGCTCTGTTTCAGAAAAGCTTACTGATTAGACCAACCGCTCATGTTCTTTAGGTTTACTGGCTAGCTAGCTAACAATTATAAATTATATTAACACAGTGATCGTCCCACACTAGAAGGCATCTTATCTTTTTAATATTTAGAAATTTGTTTTCTCTGTCGAACTAATTAAGCAAGCTAACAAGCATGAAAATATGATGTCTGCACGGTATCCTTTCTGATATCGATGGCGAAGGAGGCTTTTTTCGATCGCTATCGCCTTTGCTGCCAGGACCTCAACGATGGAGGATGAACAGAGACCAACGCCACAAGTTTCTGCAAGCTACAAGCTTCATTTCCAAACAAAATGTGGCCCATCCTCTTGTCAATTTGCCCTTGAATCTTGATAATGTATATATATGTATAACTGTCGTCGTCGTATTTAATACTGATTAACGCTGCGTCCCCATCTCTCCCATGCTTCTCGCCTTATCCCTACTCTGAAATCTTTTCTAACTATTTGTGGTGTGCATGCATGCTTCGACATGAGAATATTAGTTTGCATAAAATAGTTCGAACCCATAATCTAATCACTCTCTGCGCTAGATTTAGTGCAGTAACTGATTGCGTGCCATAATTTCTTAGAGATTCCCTCGACAGAATCCCCCATTTCATGCAAAATTTAGTTATACAAGGAAGGAGTTGCTGCAACAGCACGAGATTTAGCAGTTAGCAGGGGCGTCGTCAATGGAGATGAGCTCTGTCTCATAATACGCCAAACCAGTCGATGTCAAACCACCTGTACTCGCTCACTCGCTTCACTCTTTGCATACAATTGATGCCATCAAAAGAATGGGAGAATTAAAGCTTAGGATTTAATTTCATAGTTGATCGATTTAACAACAACAGCGAAAAAAAAATTCTCGATGGATTGCAGTCGTCAAATTCCCAGGAGGATGTAGTAAACCAGAGTTATGGGCAGAGCGATCAGCATCCCGAATATCACTCTGAAGCAAGAAGAAGAGCTTGAGTTAGTGGGACAAGAAGGGAGAGGTGGAGTTAAGAATGACAGTAAAGCTGTACTACTCACGCTGTGCTGAGAATGTCTGGGTGTACGTTGTACTCTTTTGCGAACACGAAGGGGACAATGCCTTGTGGCAGGGATGCCTGCCCATGGAACAGAACAATACGGAAGGAAAGTTAGAGATAAAGTTAGCGTGGAGTGGTAAAACGTGCAGGCATGTGGGTGGGAGCATGGCGAGGAGAGGACCTGCACAATGGCGATGTGCAAGAGGACGCCGCGTAGGCCAATGACCAAGGAAGCCACGGCCATGACAGCAGGGCCTACCAGGAACCTCACGGCCATGGCGTAGGCCGCGACCTTGTTCCCGCACGCTATGATTCTCGGCTGCAGCGCCATGAACAGACCTGCAATTATCCGACGTCGAGCGGCCGGTAAAGAAAGGGAAGAATACAAGAAACGGGGCGTTTAAAAAAGGGATTAAACTATTCCTGCGGCACGTGGACACTGACCTAGGCTGAACATGGCCATGCCGAGGCCGGCGTCCGAGAGGATGGAGATGGAGTTCAGTATGATGACTGGCATCTCGAAGTTCCACCTGCAACGACAGACCAATTGCGTCGGTTTGCAGCCTTTGCAAGATTGGTGCGTGGTGGAGTTGATTGGAGTTGGTTAATTTTGGTTACCGGAAGCAGACGAGAGACCAGATGATGCCGATCAAGCTGGAGTAGGTGTTGGGGTTGCGGATAAGCTTTCGCCACACCATGATCAGGATCAACCTCGTCATGACGCTCGTTGGCGGCATGGACGTCACTTCCCGTAGGCCTTCTTTGCCTGCGGCCACCTCCGTTTTGGCTCTCTCCTCACCTCCCTCGCGAGGCTGAGCTGTTCCGTCTATGTCGAGAGTAGTCGTCGTCCTGTTGGGGAAGCTGAACTCCTCTCGCTCTGCATACTGATCGTCCACTACAATTTTTAAAACGAAATCGAATTACTTGCCGATGATTGATATGGAACAAGAATAGTAGTTGAGATTAGTTGCGAATGATTAATGGTGAAATAGAGTAGGAATCGAGGTTAGTTGGCATACATTTTGAGGGAGAAACTCCTACGGTGACTTGGTGCTCTACTGCTGGCGGAAAACCATAGTCCTTGCCGTTTCCGAACACGTCGGAGACCGGCGACGCGCTGGAGCTCCACACGAACATGTGAAGGTCCTTGTTGCCGGCGTCCTCTGTTTTGAGGAGGTTGGGCTGCCCAGTGGCCGCCCTTTTGGGTGCGGGCGCGAAGACGGTGGGATTCGGCGTCGGGTAAGGGGCGGTCACCGGAAGTTGGTACTGAAACCGCGTCGGCGGTTTCGCACCGAGCTCAGACTCGTCGTAGTTGGAGGGCCGAGGCGTTGCCGCCCCGAAGTTGGAGCTCCGGCCTCCCGCCATGGCGTAGAAGTCGTTGTGGTTGAAGCTGGAGCCGCGGGGCGTGGGGTTGCGCGACGACTGGAGGGAATAAATCTCCGCGTTGGTGAGGTTGGACGGGCGCGGTGTTGTGACGGAGAAACCGCCGACGGAGCGGCGCGGGTAGTTGAGGTCGGAGCGGGAGGCGTTGGATCGGCGGACAGTGACGTGGAACCTGCCGTCGTCCTTGAGGCGGGTTTCAGTCTCGATAGGGACTTCCCGTCCGTCGAGGGACACGACATCGGAGTCGACGGTGATGGAGGCGATGGCACCTGCGGTGTCGGGGAACTGGTCGGCGATCAGGGTCTTGGCGGCGCGGTACTCGAAGAGGAACAGCATCAGGGTGTACCAGATGATACACTGGAGCACGACGATCTGGACCATGAGAGTGCCGGAGGCTTCGCCGTACATGCCTCGGAGGAGGGGGATGCCCATGACCAGGGTGTTGGGGAGGGTCGAGAGGGAGAAGGTGGTGATGGTCCAGTCGAGCCGGCCGCGGCGGCTGAGACGGCCCCAGGCGGTTAGCGCCGCCAGAACCAGCAGCTTCTGGAGCGTGTCCGCGGCGATGAACCGGAGGTTCATCGCGTAGATGTTGTTGCCGGAGATGAAGTGGAAGGAGAGCAGCGGCACCGCGAAGAGCGCCACGAAGCGGTTGATGCCGGAGCACTGCGTCGGCGTGAAGATCCCCCACCACTTCACCGACCCGTATGCAAGGATCATGGCCACGTAGAGCGGCACCACCGCCGTCATCACGTTGTAGAAATCCCTCGAAGTAATCATCTTCTCTCCTTCTTCTTCTTCTTCCTCCTCCTCCTCCAGTGAACAGCGTCTCAGACTCCTCTGCAACAATAAATACACCCTTTATCTGCCCATCTTGCAATTAAACCCTCCGTATTTTAAGTCCATTAATATTTGGCACAATAAAAAGTGATGACGTATGATGACGTGATCAGGTACGCAGGCGTGGGAAAAAGAGGTCGACCAAATATAATTTCGCATAAAAGTCCAACGAATTATGATTATTATAGGCATTAAATTTGCCTGGTAACTCGAAGGGTATAATCGTCAAAGAAACCGGGAAGAATTCTTCCATCCTCCGAAGTAAACATAGCGCTTGCAGCGAGTTCCAATATTCATACAAGAAGAGCTTGAAAGACAGTAAACAAAGAATATTGGTGCACCCCAAAATCCTCCGGTCTCCTGCAACTGGAACAAACTCGCATCGAACCGATCAAACATCCCCAAACGCACTCCAGATCGTTGTATCGTTCACGTCGACGGTGAGTCTTGTGAAGTTCGACGCACAAAAAACCAGACAAAATGGCAGAGGAGGAGGAAGAAGAAGAATACTAAAAGATTTCTGAATTGTGAATTCTTAATGTTCATTTTAAAGGAAGCAGGAAAGCAGAGGATTGGCAGGACACTGATCCATGGATTCTTCCAAGTGAAGTGAAGTGACTGAACAGAACTGAAGTACGACTCTGCACGAGGAATAAAGTGTTAAAGTGTTTGCTGGTGCAGTCCAAATCCGAGGAAAAAGGTGCCAACCTTCTCTTTGTCGATCGTTTCGAATTAATCAAAAAGCTGAATGCTAGTGAATAAATCCTCTTCTCCGTCGACAGGCTGCTCTGTTTCGTCTTACTCCTCTCCGCCGTCAGGCGGTGCTCTGACTCCGGCGACGTGCTGAACACGTCGTTGACCGGTGAAGAGCTGAAGCTCCGGTTGGATATGTGCAGGTCGTTCTTACGGCGCTGTCGTGAAGACTACAGCAGAATTTGGCGGTCGCTGGCGGTTGGTACTGGGGCCTCGCCGCCGTGCAGCGGAGCTTGGACTCGCTGAAGCTCGAACTTGAAGTTCCGGCAGCTCCTCAGAATAATATAGAGAAATATTATTTCATATAATGAGAAATATATTTATTAGGAGCCATTTTAAGAATATTAAAAAAAATGCTCTATTGGAAGTAATGTTAATCCATTAAAGCTAATTGTTAGAGTCGCGAGGAGTAGGTCGCAGTTAGTCAAGTCCGAAAGTAGCTTCTCGATTTTGACTCAGTGTGATTCATAGAGCCCGAGTCGAACCGAATCCCCTGGCATATTGACTTCCGAATCAAGTCAAACCCTCTTGACCAAATTCCAAGCTGACCGAATCCTTTGATCCGGGTCAGGCACGTCAGGCAAACCGACGGAGACCAAGTGGAAGTCCTTCGCAAATCAACCGAGTCAACTCACAGATCAAGTCGAGTCCTCAAGGAGACGGATATCCTGTACCAAGTCGGCTCTACATTGGCTCTCACTCCAAAAGCCGACCTGAAGCCTTGACGCGGATTCTCCCTCCCGAGCCGAGTCGAGGCTCTTCGGTTTTCCTTGTCCTGTTTCTTAAAAACCACTTCCTCCAACATACGGTTACAAAGGTCCCCTTGACACCTCTGCAACTAATCATGACAATACATTGACAAATGTACATGACATGACCCCTCAAATATAAGTCAATGATGGGACACTGAATATCCTATGTCTTCTGACAAATTCATATCGATGATGGGACCTCCGTCATACTCACGAGGTGACGTGACTCCCCAGACCCATATATAAGGTTAGTTCCGTAGAAGAGGAAGGGAGACATTCTCACCGTCCTCACTTTCTCTTTATTTTCTGCTTGTCATCTTCCTCCCTCACGAACTAACTTAAGCATTAGAGTGGTCGCGCCGAGGCAACCCCTGACCTTCTTTTTTATAGTGGCAGTGAGTGCAGGTTCAATCAGCTTCACGGCTCATTCCTCTCAATACCTCGTTCGAGTTTGGTGCTGAGAAGAGTCGGGCGCGTCCAAGAGCGGATTTGTTGAACACTAATGTTAGTCAATTTGACTAATTCGTCATCAAATATCTTTAATTAAAAGTATTTAACAACCTAATGAACACCGTTGTACTTTTTAGATTGTTTCAAGTTTGTTCATACTTATCTTTCTTTAATTTTATATTTAGTCAAATTAAGTGACATTAATTTCTCGTTAATCCGCCGTTTTGACCACGTAAACCACTGGTGATGCTCCTTCCTGCAAATGGAATCCCCTTCCCTGGTCAAATTCAAGGCCGGAGAAGAAGTCTCCTCAATTATTAGGCGCTTATCTCCTCCTCCTCTTCTTCTTTCTCCTCCTTTATTCTCCTTCGGCCGAGGAACGCACCAGGGAGAACCTTCGTCTCCCCAATTCGAGCTCATCTGCCGCTATTCGCCCTATCGTCGCCGGTTCCTTCCAGGTACTGCTTTCTCCCCTCGGTTTCCAAGGATTATGCACGGATCGTGGCGATCAGTCCATGAAGATGCCAGCTTTTCCTGAGTCAGCGATTGCCGCATGGTTTTACTTTGACTTTGTTTGTTTCCGATCGAGTTGTATTATAAAGATGTGTTTTTTAAGGGCACCATCTCTGATATTGATCTATTTCCGACTCTTTTTTTCTGTTGCTTATTGATTTTGCTATAGTTTCAGTGGTTGGTACACTAATATTTGGGTCCTGTTGCTTATTGATTGGTTTTCCTTCTTTTGATTTGTTAATTTCTCGGATTTAGGGTTTAGGGTTTAGGGATGGAGGAGGGCGCAAAGATGGAGAAGGATATGTCGTCAGCTGCGGCTTTTGTGGAAGGGGGCATCCAAGATGCGTGCGACGATGCCTGCAGCATATGTCTTGAAGAATTCTGCCAAAGTGATCCTTCAACAGTATGTGGTTTCATGTTCCTCTTGTTAATGGATAAGATTTTCAATTCTGTTCCCTAATCTGGATTTATTTTGTTTCTCTCATTTTTTGCATTACTTTTATTACTCGTGTAGGTTACTGGTTGCAAGCACGAGTTCCATCTCCAGTGCATTCTTGAGTGGTAATCATCGTTTTTGTTAATAATGTTGTATATTTGATGCTAAGGACCAATTATTTTAAACGTTATACTTGCTGCTTGTAAAATCAAGATCAAAGGAAGCAGGCATTCTATGATCCTGTTTCCGTCTAATAAGGCATGTGCCATCTCTTTTCTGATTCTAGTCATTATTAATGCACTTGTCGTTGTTGTTTCTCAGTGGTGTAACTTTCAATTATTACGGTGAGCTAGATTAAGTTGCATTCAATATTTTTTATTAGCATTTGCCCATGTAATAGTTTCTATGTCAAGCTGCATATTACGAAATAAGTTTGCTCAATGATCTTTAGTGTTCATGTCTTTAGTTTCTTCCTTTACAACAACACAAGCTCCTAATATGCATACTAGTAGAATTGTAGTATTCATGTCAAGAATTTGCAAGCAGGTGCCAGAGAAGTTCTCAGTGCCCCATGTGTTGGCAGCCCATCTCTTTGAAGGATCCTGCAAGGTTTCATTTGGTTATTGCTAAATCTATTATAGTAATTTAAATCCTACACCCTCAGCTCATTATTTAATGCTGAACATTGCAGCCAGGAATTGCTTGACGCTGTAGTAAGGGAGAGGAACATTAGGCTAAACCAAACAAGAAGAACCTCTATCTTCCATCATTCAACTTTTGGAGATTTTGAATTGCAGCATGTTGGTAGTCATGTTGATTTGTTAGTACTTCATAGTTTTATCCTTCCATAGAAGATGATGAGCGTTTTGATCAATACTGCAGCTACCAGGAAGTGGAAGTGATGCTGAATTTGAAGAGCGCTTAATGCAGCACTTAGCTGCTGCTGCAACAATGGGAAGGCTGCACCACATTTCCAGGAGAGGAGGGCATAGTGGTAGGTCAGGATCTCATCGCCATCCACAGTTTCTTATCGTTTCTCCACATCCAAATGCACCCTATGTTGGCTATCAATCTTCCTCTTCTGAACGAGAAGAAAATGAGCCAACTGCCTCAACAGAAGAAACCCGCACGACTCCAACCCAAGCCGAGCAGAATGATGCAATAGCATCAGAAACCAGCCCCGACCATAGCAGGCCTAGTACCACCGGCAGGTCCTCTATACAATTACATTTTGTTTTCATATATTTTCTTGTATCCTGTGTGGTAAAACATCATGATGATAGACACTATTTGCACTTTGACTATGCCAGCCAATCAGTTCCAGTCCTTCAAGACAGACCAGGACCATCAGATTTTCAATCTTTCTCAGAATCCTTACGATCTCGTCTAAGTGCTGTCTCAATGAGGTATGCTACGTTTTGCTTGATACTTCTTAGAGTCTCAAAGATGAGATGGACTGAAATGGTTGTATTCTGCTACCATCTAGGTACAAAGAGTCTATCACCAAGAGTACTCGAGGATGGAGAGAGAGGCTTTTCTCTCGTAATAGCGCTGTGGCTAATCTTACTTCTGAATTTAGGAGAGAGCCAAATACTCAAATTGACACAGGCACACACACGGTAGATCTCCTAGAGACAAGGGATAACAATCCTAGTGCTTTTGCTTTACCTGATGTTGTAGTCAACTCAGCTGCAATATCGAATAATGAAGGGGTCACTGGGAATCATGTGGTCAGTCTTCCAACTGATAGTACTCTGTCAGCTCCTTGTCATCCAGCCTCCAATGCAAACTGAGTTTTATCAAACATTACAGGTAAATAAATATGCTGATTAGTCACATTGCTTTTGGGTTTAATAAGGTGCTAGTTTGTCAGATTTAGAATATACTGATTACTTTTGTCACAATAAGATAATACTTGGGCAAATCATACCTCTGGAGATACATATGAACAAATAATGGAGTAATCAATCTGTACAATGAAAATGACAGTAGCAAATTTGGAAATTTGGTTTGACTACAATAGGTATGGCAAATTACAAGTACTCTCTCCTATCAAATGGAATTTCTTTTTTGCCATAATTACCTTGTTAGCGCTCTTTCAGATTTCTTTAGCACAATTTGGCATTCCTAGGATATATTTAAATTATGAGGCTGTCTCAGACTTTTGGTGCCCTAGGTTAGCTTAACTAAATTTTGGTGCTAGGTTAGTTGATCAAAATTGAAGCTTGATTCAAGATATTTTAAGTGATTTAATATAAGACTAAATCTATGATTTTATTAAAGACTAACTTAGGATGCGTTTTTAGGTTCTATTTCGGATGTGCTTTTAGGTTTGATTTTATTAGAGACTTTTAGGCTTTTTTAGAGCCAGCGATAGTTTAGCTGTTTATAGTAGAGGAAAAGGCTTGCCAAATGGATTCACTGTCTACTCCAAGTGCATCGTCCTAGGCATCAGGTGGATGGAACCGGATGATCCAAAAGTTGGCCAAGGAAATGCATAGGCCTTCAACTGAAAGACCTTTGTAGTTCTCAAGTACAACCTTGCCGATTTTAAGGCTACTGTGAAATGATGATTCCTTTCAACATGAGAATTATTTTTTGTATTCCACTTCCTCCTTTTACACATTACGTTTACGCCAAATCAGGTATATCTTGAGTGTTATCTTCTGGATTTTACTGTTTTACTATCTAGTGAATTTTCAGTGTTTGTTGTGTCTCAGCAAGCTCATTAAATACAATGATGAATTTGTATCATCTAGATTTGATGCTCTTAATGCAAAGAATGCTTCAATATATGATTAGTTGTCAATATTTTTTTTGCTGCATCCCACTGGTACATGTTATTACCTTGCATTTAATTTTCCTCTTTTTTGACATTGTGCAGATATCCTGTCTGATACTTTGCTTACAGATGGAATTCAAAGTGACCCAAAGAAACATCATGAAATGGGGTATTCTATTTTGATGTAGTAAATTTGCTTACTTTCTGTTATTCGGCCAACTAGTTATCTGTTGTTGAAGAATCTGTCTCCCTGAATGATAGATACATTGCTATGATTTTATGTGTGCTAGCAACTAAATTATAGGGATATGTGTTTATGTATCTGGAACTTATCGAGATTACTTGAACTGTATGCCTCGATATTGAATTGCAAATGACTGGGATTTTGTATCTTGTGCCTCTGTTCCAGGTACTCTACTCGTAATTTTCAGGTCCTACTCATACTAGTTCATTATTCTCTTGCAACATGCTATATCATTTTGGTGAAGTTTGGTTTGGTAGCAAGATTAAATAGGGCTTATTTAAAATGATGATTTTGGATCATTATTCCAACAATTGATCCATCCAAAATTAGCAGCTTATTAAGGGGAAAGGTTACATTGGATACTGATTTGTCCTTGGACAAGGTTCATGTTACCTAGAAATTAGCCTCAGGTTGGGCCCTGCTAGCCCAAGGTATCTAGAAACCTTATTCAGAGAAATTTGGTGTTAATTTTAGCATGGTTTTAGTGGGATTTGGGATGAAAAGGGAGTGGTAAATTTTCTCGCTGATGAAATATTTTAAGAGCTTAGGAGATGTTTGAGGGTTCATTGGCAGTGATATATATCATATTGATTTGATTGCAGAGAGAGTCTTCCCTTTGAGGAAAATTTTTTTATCCGGGGAGGAGCACGAGAGGTTAGGTTTGTGTTGTTTCTTCATCAGTAATAAGAGTGCTACTAATGAAGGATTGAGAGGTTTTCTATACAATGAGTGCATAATGATTTTTATTGTTCATTTACTTTGATATTATATAGACATGAATTTTCTCCTTGACTCCACTTACACAGAAGATCTTGTTAAATTGTTCTTGTATTTTAGTTTTAATGTTAATGCAATCCTATTAGGGGAGATGACCAATTTCATCATTAAAGTAAATGAACAGAAACAAAAATGATCATTAATTGGAAAGCAACATTTGACATAGGATTTTATACACCTGAATGCATGTTTAATGTCCTTAATGAGACTTGAGATTTACAAGGTCCCTAGGCAACAAGTATCTGAAAGTGAAGTTGTGAGGTACCCACTCAATGAACTTCTGAGAACTGCTTCCTTGGCGCGCGTTGACCAAAAACCTTAAGTTTTCAGGAAAATGGCACTTGATCATCTCCACTAGTTCTTGAGTGGATAAGTTGGAGTCCCTACCGAAGTATTCCAAGATCTTTGGCACAAGGAGCTTGCGCCCCTTCCCAATCGTTACTGTTGCATGGATGTACTCCACCTTTGCAGCCTGCAGCAATTGGAACAATCTCTTGGAATTGTACACTCGAACCTGCAGCAGAGAGCAACCAAGCTAACTCAACAAAGAGGGATTGTGGAGGGTCTATAGTAGATGAAGAAGAAAAAAGAGTGAAAAACTTTACCGCGGGATCTGAATGGCTTCCTGAGCATAGTGCGAAACGAATTAGAGGTTCAGGACTTTGAATGGCATAGGCTTTCCATTCATCACTGTCTTTGATCTTTACCCTTGAGGAGAGTAATGTCCTCAGCCACTACAAGGAGAAATTAATTGATTTGGAACTTTTGGTATTTGACAAGAAAATGCATGAACAAGCGATAGAGCTATAGCTAAAGATTTCAGCATATTAGCATGCAAAAAAAGGAGATTAAGAATGTGATAAATACCTGCCCAGGAGGATGCATATGAGATCCAAGTAAGAAACCCTGTATGATATCCGCGTTTACCATTCGACCGCCAACATTGTACATATTCTGAGATGAAGAGTATCAACTGTTCAAAAGAAAAATATCTTCCTTTATATTGATGCTTATTAGATTACCTTGGTGACCAATGAAGCCTTTTTCATGTTACTTCCTGGAACCCCATGCTCTAGATACAGCTATCAATTGCAAGAGGAGATGAGAATTTATTTCTGGAAGATAAAAGATGGATAGTGAATTGGCTGACAGAGATTTACATGCATCATCATTGAGTTGTGGATATTGATCCAGAATGCAATCTTTTCCTCATTGCTCATACTTCTTAGATCAACTGTTTCTATTCTCTGGACCAGCAATCTGAAACCCAACAAGTCGGTTCTAAATTTGATTAGAAATTTGAGATTCTAGGTTTGATTAGAAATTATAAGCTAGGCATTGGTTTACTTATATTTCTGTAGCATTTCTTCAATATCGTTACACTTTCGACTGGCCTTGCAAAAGGATAACACTTCTACCATCATGTTGTATGGTCCACTTAGCTCCTTCAATCTTTCCGAGCATCTAGAATTGTCAAACCATGCATCAACCATTGCATCCCTCTTATGACAAGGGCTCCTCAATTCTCCGGTATAACGGGGGAGAAAGATGTCCTTGATGAGAAGGATGAAGTGGGTGAAGATGAGATACCGCGATGGCCAACATGATGATCCTTAAGTTTACAATAGATGGCACACATTAACCTAACCATGTCTTCTGACAGTCTGTTTGGTGTCTCAGGAATGTGATGAGCAATTGTAGTTCCGAGATGTTCTGCAAGGCTCATTACCCCTGAATTAAGGATCTGTTGGTGCTGTCCATAAACCAAAAGGGAACAACTGTTAGAGACTAAGGAGAACTTTCCTTTGTTATCATCTTTTAGAATCTGAAAATATGGAAACAAAGAATTGAAGTCCTTGGTAAGGAGAGTTTAGTATGATTGCATACTTCAAGGAAAGACAGTGGTAGAGTATGGCATGCCCCAAAAGCTTTAACTAGATTTTGAGCACAAGGTATCCCTTTAGCTGAACAAGATGAATGGCTGCGGTGAATTCTGCCACTGTTCTTCGCTTGACCTCGAACCCTACAAGCTTCACTTGCTAAATAGTTTGAAGAATTTTGCAGTGGTTTAATATCACCGGATCGGGCTGCTGCTGATGCTACTTCTCTAAAAGAGAGATCATGCGAAGCGGCTTCTGGAAATGGTGCTGATTGTGGAACTAGTGGTTGCCCAATTTCATCTTCTACAGCAAGGATTGGTACATTAGGTGCTTGTTGCTCAAATGCTCTCCGGTAGATGGATAGAAGATATCGTTCCAAATGCACAACCTCTAACTCTAACATTGCAATCTCCATTATTAGTTCCTTGGTTGACTGACATCAAAAGATTCAATGAGCCAATGGAAAAAGAAATCAAAGTTATATGTTACAATTTACAGAGAGCTTACTTTTGGGATGTAACTAATAGACGATGCATCATCGATAGAAGAACTGTTGTGTTGCAGTGCTTTTTCAAGTTGTTGAACCTGCTGGAGGATGTGAGACTATGAGAGGTTTAAGAAAGATTTTCCCCCTAGTTCATATTTATTTTAACTCTTGCTGATATTACCTCTGTCTTCAAAGAGCTTTCCATCATATACTTGAGTGATGGCCTTTTCTTCATTGCAGCTGCAACTCCTTCTTCCTTATCCTTGCAATCTGAACTGCCACTATATAGGAAGAAAGCTCCTAATCCGAAAAGCTCTTTGGAACCTCATAAAGGCAAAAAGGAGAAAAGAGGTTTACCACAATAACATGGTGCATCAACCTTATCTTTCTTGATTCTCTTCTCACAACTCAACTCTATCAAAGTGTCGAAGAGAAGAAACACTGAAGGTTTCAGCTATCGAACCGGTAAGTTTTTCTTTCATGTAAGCTCACAAAGAAGAGTAGAAGAGAAGGAAGAAAAGTGAAAAACTACATCAATGGAGTTCCTTGAACTTCACCATTCCAGTTACAACGTGGAGGAAACAGTCGAACTAACACAAATGAGTTGTGGAACAGTTCAACCACTAAACTCCTCACTCCAAAGGACCATTCTCTGAAGGTCACTGTGTTGATGAACCCCAAGGGGAAGATGAGAGCCCTCCCTCAATATAATTACGTGAGGATTTGGGCACTCATCCACGTGCGTGTTGTTGAAAGAATCCTTAGTCTTTCGCCAAACTAGAAAGACAAATAAAGATGAGCCGGAAAGCAAGTTAATAGAAGCGTAAAGAGCATGAATGCCCTGGCTCAATGAAGCTTCCTTCCTAGGCTCTTTTCCTCCCACCAAAAAGAAGCAGGCAGCAAAGGTGCCTCATGGAGTCATGGTCCTCTACACCATTGGTACTATTCTTCCTCGCATAATACAATTATAACAATCAAGTTTTATCCATTTTAACATCTTCATTTTTACGGTTCTCTTCTTTTGCTCGTGTACTTGAGTTATAATCCAACATTCAACTTCATATGATATAGCAGATTTAACCACGAAGGTGTTGTTTATCACATAATTCAGAGCGTAAAACAATTAACAAATGACAGACATGCTTGATCGAGGTTTCCTATGGTTTAGAGCTCTCGTTGATAGTTTCGATCAGGTAGGGCAAACTAGAGAGCCAGAAAATATCATGAAAAATTCTCTTGCAAAATATGATAAAATTACATATAATAGATATTTCCTTGGAACACCGTTTTGACGGAAGCTTTGTGCACCGACTTGCCCTTTTAATTTAGATTTGTTTCAAGCATATTTTAGCTGTATGATTGACAGCATGAACTGCAGATTGCTTCTGCTTGAGAATCTTGTAGCATCTGTAAGTTACAGAGGATTTATGGATAAAACCTGCAGAATCTGTAATCAATTGTTTTCGACATGAGTCTATTTCGATCTGATTTATCCGAAAAAGGCGCATCTGGTCTGAGTCGTCTAGCTAGGTGACTTGTGTTCATGCCGGTCAGTCCGAATCCAAGCCTAATTTTAGTCCAAATACTTGAAAAGAGATCAATTCAACCCCGCAAAATATCAACTAAATCTTGTTTAATCATATATAGGCACATACCTGATTGAACCCAAAACCATTTCCTGATCGCCACGACGATGTATAGACAGACCGAGCAAAGGTTAATATTGGCACGGCTCAATCAAATCGAACACGACCCAAGCGAAAGAAAACGCAATCTGATTGAGCCATTCCAATATCACCCTCGAACTTAGCCATAACTCAAGATCTTAGACATCAATTGATCATTGAGGACATGGAAGAATGAAGAAGAGAGAGCCTCAAATAATATAGGAGAGAAGAGAATCATGTAAGAGACAAAAAATATATATATAAAATTATCAGAATGAAATCATTGAGTAATAATAGATAGTTGGGACGTCCATATCATCATATATCAGTAGTTCACACGGGTACAATTAACTATTTCTAAGGATAAACTTAATGTTTTTCACTTGCACACGAAGTGTTCGACGCCCTGCATCTCTCATTGTTTGCATAAGCATCGACCAGAAACTCCATGACCATGCAACAACAGCCATTTTTTCATAATAAACTTTCATAGTAGGTAGGGCAGGCTGACAACCCAACTCAAACCCATTTTTATCAAAATAATAATAATAATAATATCCCATATTATTTTATAGGATAATTTATAAATTAATTTGTACTGTGTCATTTTTAAATACCAATTATGATCTATATATAACAATTAATCATATTTAAGGCCTAAACATTCAATGCAAATGATTGGCGAGGACCGACACAAGCTAAGAATCTTATAAAATTATTAGTGTATTTTTTTTTGATAATTTAGATGGTCAAATTTCGTATTAATCTATCTACTCTTTTCTTCTTGATTTATCTATTAGATAAATCTGAAGCTAGTGCAGTCAAACGGATTAATTCATGATCATGAGATAGATCAATCCATCATATAACGGGGCGAAACAGACTAAGAAATCTCTAACCCAATCTAACTCAAGACAGATTATCAATTAAGCAGGCTAGCCCATGGACCTATCAAACAATAAAATATATATATATATATAAGGTTGAAGCCCACGAATTCATCAAAAAATAAAAAATATATATAGAAATTATTAAAAACTTTAAGTTTAATTATGGATTAGGTAGGTTAAACCCACTAATCCATTAAAATTTTTACTTTTATTTTAAATTTTAAAAGAAAAAAATTCTCAATTCACGAGCTGACTTGTGCAAGTAGTGGGCCCAAACAGGCTAACTCACTTGAACTCATCTTAAAATTGATTGATAAAATACCAATCCAATCCACTTAAATTGCTTAACGGGTCGGATCAACTCAACAGACTTAACCCAAATTGACGACTCTATCTAAAGCACAATTTATGCACACTTAGATGTTAACTTCCCTCTAAATATTTTATCACTACACCATACTCGTAGAAGCAGAAAATTGTTAACATAAAAATTTAGAATGGACTAAAGGTGTAGTGCAATTGTAAAATACTCAGCAATAATAAAAGGATCATATCATTGAATAACTTTGAGGTTAATTTTTGAATATGCATAAATTGTGTTTCAGATTCATCTCATCATCTGGACTATTTGTATTTTAAAATTAGTCAGGCAAAATCAATATATATATATATATATATATATATATATATATATATATATATATATATATATATATATATATATATATATCTGAATTATACAAAAATTTTTAAAAAAAAAGGACAGACAGAAGGCTCATCATACTAACTATTTTGTCTCAGAGATGATACATAGTCATACCAACTTGTCCTATGAGTAGGCCAACAAATTTCACAAACTCAGAAGAACACAAAAAAGAAAAGTAGATGCCCAGAGTTTTGTTGGTTTGGAGTGAGGCAATGCGCCCGGTTTGTGTGATTTCTTTGATCTTGTTTCTCTTTTTAATGTTCTAGTGGTTTAGGTACCAACTATAAATTATTCACCAATTGCTCATTAAATAAATCGTTAGTTAAAAGCATTCTGTAATCGTTAGTTAAAAGGATTGTTCTCCGGGGATTCGATTTCTTGTAGTTCAAACTACTATTGAATTATGAAACAATGAACAAACAACAATCCATTTGTGTTCACCGGCGGCAAAATTTTATGAAAAGGAAAGCTGCAAAAGGTTTTATCGACTGATTTCTATATATGTTCTTGCTCTATCGATCTGCCTTAATCGATCAGTTCGTTGCGTCGAGAGAAGGATCGGATACACTTGGTGATCGTTCATGGCGAAAGAACTACTATCAATTAAGTTCAAGTACAGTTGCCAGAGTCCCTAACCTTGAGCTCCCTGCTCTTCTCCGACAAGCCTCTCCCGCCGCTGCCGGCGTGCCGTAGCCCGAGCGTGAGCGACACGTCTCCGGCCCCGCCTCCGCCGGACCTCGCTGCGCCGGCGTGATGATCATGACGCCAAGACGTGCGTGGCGGCGAGGGCGTTCGTTGGTCTTTCCCATTCATGCCTTCCTCCGGCAACGGTGGCTCCACCTCCGCCTCCTCCTCCTCCTCCTCCTCCTCCTCCTCCTCTGCATTGGATTCTTGGAGGTACATCTCCTCCACCATCGGTTTCCACAGTCGCACCCTTGCGTTGATAAACCAGTTGGCCACCTACGTTAATCCATAATTAATCGCCAATTAACTACGCAATTAGAGGTCAATAATTAAGATTGCTGAAGAACAGTTGGAGATCAAACCTGATTCCTGGACAAACCTGTCTGCCTCGCCAGCAAATGCTTATCCGCATCACTCGGATACCTAAGAAATTATGACATCAATAAACCCTATCAATTTCCATATGCACAAATTCTACATATGAATTCAATTCATTCACCAAGATTTCACTACAAGAAGAGTAATTCATGTATATGATCATATTGCAGAAGAGGAGTGTAATATCATTAATAGGAGAAGCTCCTTTTCCAGCTTTTCTGAAGCAACAAGGACGATCGAGCACATGGACAACGATATCTAAAGCATGATAAAAGTGAGTCGACGTGAGGAAAGGACAATGTTTTACGGCTACGTATATTAAATGAATGAAGATCCAAAGCTTAGCAGGAGTACTGCTACTGGAATAATATTGTAATGAATGCTCGCTGTCAGATCTTTTACGTACAGTAGAACCCTAATCAGTGTGTGACTAGCTTGCAAGGAAAGCATGTTGCAGAAATCTCAGTTAGCACGGAAAATAAGAAGTAACAACCTTGCTCCGAGCTTTCAGAATTTCGATAATTAATGAGATTGCAGGTTTCGATGCATGTAGCTAGTTTTGTGTAGAGATGGAAAAGAAGGCGTACGGGTGGAGGAAGTGCTCGAAGAGCCAGCCGCGGAGGATGCTGACGGAGCGCTCCGGGAGGCCGCGCTGCGGCCGCCACGACTCCGGCTCCGTCGCGGCCAGCTGGTTGAAGGCGCGCTGCTGCCGGAGGCTATGGTCGAGCAGGCGGAGCCGCGGCGTAGAGCCCTTGGTGATGGAGCCGCCACTCCCGGCAGCGGCGGCGCCGCCGCCGCCATCCTTGTCCCCTAGGGCGTCGCACGTCTGCTTCAGCTGCGCTGCGATCGCGTCCTTGAGGCACCGGAAGTGCCGCGACATGGCCCTCTGCGCCAGCGCCGTGTACGGCGTCGCCGCCCCGAACCCCATCACCGAGTCGAACGAGTTCACCACCAGCTGCATCTGCTCGCAGTAGCGGCCGTATCTCCTGTCCACCTGCGATCACAAATTCAAAATCAATCGATCGCCATGAATGAGTCGCAGTAATTTCTTGCTCATCGATTCCATACTTCTAGTCTCTTAATGATTTCACTATCTATATATCGATCATGCTTTTGTTGCCAGAATCATGATGCAATCGTAGAGAGAAAGAAAGACAAATGTTTACACATCAGCAGGCATGCATTTCTTCTTCCTTTGTGGTTTCTATCTCTGCGGAAGCAAAGAAACCAGTATTACTAAGAGAATTGGGAAGAACATCTCCTTCCATTGAACAAAAAGAAACCAGATATGGAAAGAAACAACACAAGTCATTGTTTCACGAAGCAGAAAAGGTTCATGTGAGCATGGTTTCATCATTGAAAATACCCGTAATGGAAATTAATCAACCCCAACTTGTGATTTGTGAATAGAAATATGTAAAGTGCAGCAACCACTATCGAGAAATCTTATTAAAAATGATCCGAGAATCATCTCAGCCACTTTCTAAGGCGACTAATAAGAGCTAAAGAGATGCCTACGTGTGTCGGTGCCGGCGGCCGGCCTCCGCCGGCGATTGAATGGAATTCTATATGCTAGGAATTATAAATTAATAAATAATTATACGTGCCTCGTCGAGCATGGAGATGAGCTTGGTCTTCTTCCTCTGGTGCTCAAATCTTTCGGCGCTAGACAAAGCCGGAAGGTCGTGCTTCGATGAGGTTGCAGTGGAGGCGCTGCGAGGACTACGGTTGGAGTTGGGTTTGTTGCCGTGCTTTGAGAGTGTATTTCCCTTGAATTGTCCGTTGCACATGCTGCAGAATTCCTCCAGTAGATCTTGCGCCGCCTTGGAGTACTTGGAGCTTCTCAGCAACACGTTGACGAGTCCGGCACCGCCGCCCCCAAAGGCGGCGGCGTGCAACTGTTGGCCTTGCAGCTGGGGTTGATTGTTACTGAAGTACATGGCCCCTTGTCTTATCCGGAGTTCGTCGGCGGCCTTGGCCATCTCCAGGTGTTGCAGAGAGGAGGAGAGAGAGAGCGAGAGTCCTCGGCCGAAGGGAGACGACTCAGTGAAGGGCTGATGATGAAAGGCGGTAACTTGTGGCGGCGAAGATGGGGATCGGATTTGTTGCGGGTTCATGAGGAAGAGCTGCATCGCGGCGGCCGTGGACTCGTCGGCGCTCAAACCGGCCTGTATTGAATTCTGCTGATGCGGGTCGTGGGGATGTCGGTTCGCGCCGTACCAGTCGGCGGCGCCGCCGCCCAGGGCCACAGATCTCGAAGGGATAATATGACTGTAGCCCCCCGCTGGAATGATCGAGTGTTCCATCGGCGCTGCCAACCCCAGCGGCGGCGGAAAATTGAACATGTCGGACAGTATGTGGCCCGCGGCAGCAGCCGCTCCGACGGAAGCGGAGTCGTAGATTCCAGTCTCGTCTTCCATGGGGACCAAGTGTCCTGCTGCGCCGCCATCGAAGCCCTGCTGCTGCTGCACCCGGAGCTTGTCCTGCCTGCTTTGCTGCTCGAGGTGGTCCCGGTCGCCGCTGCCCAACCCATCGGCGAAGCCTAGGAAGCCTCGGTGGAAGCCCTGGTTGGACATGTGCGACGCCGGCGATGTAGGCGGACGTCTGGGCGGGTCCTTGGTCGAGCTCCTGATCCGCTGCGTGGCTACTCCCATATTTCTGCTCTCTCCTTCATCACCATCATCGATCACGAGCAAGCCAACTTTTATGATCTGCAAACACCACATCAAAACCAAAGCATATCTCGATCAAACCAAGAAATAAAATTCCATCAACAGCGAATCCACAGATCAATCAGAATTCAAGAAGCAAAGAACAAAGCTTCCTCAATTATATAATTCCGGCGCCGGCAGGCTTCCTCAATTAAGAAAAAGGGTGTAACTTGGAGACGATAAGGTGCTTACTATCGTTGAGTTCTATTTCCGGATATAGAAGAAAGCAGAGGAGAGAGATTTTTGGTGGATTAATTTAGATGATGAGCACATCGATTGCTGTTAATTTCATGGATCTTCACGATCAGCATCTGCAGCCATGGCCTCCATCTCTGTCTGCCCTGTCGCCTCTCTCCTCGATCTTTTCCGCCAGGCTGCAATCGCCTTCTGGGAGGGGAGATCAGCGAGCAAGAAGCAATATAAAATTAAAAAGAAAAAAAAGGAGAAATTATTAAAAGAACAAGGGGCGATAGAAGAAGACAGAGAAAAAGAGAACAGGGCGCTGTGCCTCTTCCTCTCTCTGTCTCACAGGCCTTCTCTTTAGATTAACATTTTGCAGTTCGAACCAAAAACTTCCCCTATTTCAGTCAACTTGACTACCAGTCCACTCTGTGTAAAAATTTGCTGGCAGAAGTTTTCTTTTTCCTCCAGATAAATTTAGAAATTGTCTTGTTTTTTTTTCTGGTTGACTTGTCGTTTCGCAATATTAAATGGATGAATAGGGGTGTAATCAAATTGAACCGAGTCGAACAATAAAAGACTCGAGCTCAAACTCAGTTTATTTTTTCTAAACTCGAGTTCGACTCGAATTCGATTTGAGCTTTAATTTTTAAGCTCAAATTCGACTCGTAATGAAATTAAATAGTTCGTGAATGGCTCAAGCTCGGTTCGAAAAGGATTCATTTTAAAGTTAAACGAGTTTAATTCGAACTCGGTTCGAAAAGACTCATTTTAAAGTTAAACGAGCTTAGTTCAAATATAGTTCATTAATATATATATATATATATATATTTTTTTTTGTGAGTCTCTTAACAAATATGTTCGTGAGTCTTTAAACGAACATGTTCGCGAGTTCACGAATCAAATATTGTTAAACTCGAGTTCGGCTCGATAATATTTTCAAACTCGAAATTAAACTCGAGCTCGGCTCGTTAACTTAATCAAACGAACCTAAACGATTTTTTTTTTAAATCGAGACTCGAATAGTTCGTGAGTAACTTGGTTCATTTACATCCGGCCACCGAAGGTGACGGTCTCCAGGGGCATTCTCGTCATCGCACTACGTGGACGGTGCCCCGGTGGGCCCCAGTTTTATTAAAGTATAAGATACGAATTGCGATGAGGAGGCAGAAACCACTACCGTCGATCAAAGGGCCTGTTAATCGAGAAGAGTCTTGGCCCTTGGATCTTCGTCCGACCCTCTCACCACTTTTCAGAGTGACGTCAGGTGAACGTCAGCATTGTATTGGCCTTCCGACGGGCAAACGGGGACCCACTGTGGGTCCCGTGACTGGGTGCTGCCTCAGCACGAGGGACCCACGCGCTACACCTAATCATTGGAGTTGATCTCTGTGAACCTATTGAACGTGACATTTCCACTGAAGCAGATTTATTTTATTAAGAGAATTTTAAATTATTATTTTTAATTAAAATTTGCAAGGAATTAGCAGATGCTGCTGAAACATCCACGTCGGAAAGGTAGCGAGAGAGTTGAGCAAATTAAAGCAATTGGAATATTCACGTCTTTTTATGAGCTTTTTTTTCCATTGAAGTTGATCTCTTTCTCACGTACTTGTGTTCCTTTGACTGTTGCCAATGTCATCGCCTAACGTCCTCCTTACGGCTTGTTTGGGAGGAGGTGAGGGAAGAGGAAGGGAGGGTAAATAAGGGGAAGGAAATTTGTAACCTTGTTTGTAAGGAAGTGAGGGAAGGGGAGAGAAGGGGAAGGAAGGGTAAGCTTTTCCTTTTGCATGACCATAAATAGACACAATTCCTTACACTCCGATTTGAGGTGTAAGGAAGGGGAAGGAAATGTTAAAACATATTTATTCCAATTTTACCCTTATATTAAAATATTAATTATTAAAATAACTTATCTATTAGATTTTTGCACCGTTGCTCCTCGTCACATAACCTAGTCGTCACAGGATCTCATCACTCGCACTCCTTGATGTTAACCTTCGTCGCAAATTTTTACATCAATAAATTTTTATAAAAATGTTGATTTATCTTTTATCGTATCAAAATGTACAAATTCTGTATTTCGTATATTTTTTATATACCTACTTATTATTTTTAAATTTTTTTATTTATGCTATATATATTTTTTCACATATATATTTATTTTAAAAAATAAAGATATTTTTATAATTTTATATATTTAATTTATAATTTTGATTGACGAACTCATTAAACGAATAGTTATAAGACATTAGATAAAATAAAATACCTAACGAACAATTATTTCTAAGTTATTGTAGATCTATTTTAACAAGTAAGGATATTTTTGTAATTTTATATATTTAACCTTTATTTCCTTCCCCTTCCTCCCAAACAAGGTAGCACATGTTACGTTAATGAACCTTCCCTTCCTCCCAAACAAGAAAAATATAAATACCTCCCTTCCCCTTCCTTTCCCTCCCTTCCCCTTCCTTCCCCTTCCGTTAATGAACCTTCCCTCACCCCATCCAAACAGAGTGTTAGTCACTTCCCTGCTCTTACAGAGATCTGAGACGTTTAATTTTGAATCTATAAACAGAAATCACATACATAGATCCTCCTCCGACAGCCCCGGCCCCGAGCACGTGGCTTCGGTGTCCCACTCCGCCGGTGGCGCAGCTGTCGTGCTCCGGCGCCATTAGGACACAGCCCGCGAGCTGGTCTGCCGCCGCTTGTCGTCTTCTCCCCGTTCCGTCCTTGTTTTCGCTCGCCGGCGTGGCCCAGTGCGTGAGATGGAACAGGAGAAGGGGAGGAAGCATGAAGCCAGCGACGAACAGCGCATGCACTCTGTCGCAGTCACGTAGCTTTCTTCGCCCTGTGTTTTTGTTTTCGTCTTCTTCTTAGTGACGAGCTTGTCGGAAGAAATTCTATGGACCCGATCGGTGATCAGGTGAGGTCGACAGTTGTTGTCCGGCACCGGCCCCACGGCGGCGATCGAGGACGACAGCGACAGCCGCTGTCTGACGGCAAATTATCAACGGCTCCGGCGGCCGATCTAGTGGCCGTAAAGGATCAGATCAGATTACCGCAGAGCATCTTGCAGGAATTGTGGTTGCATAATTGGATGCGGTTTGTTCGAGGAAAGCGACCATCTGCTGCTTCAACTATTAGGAAGGCAAAGCCTTTTGCAGCTTTGAAGATTTGTTCAGCTATTTCCTCTTTGATTGACGAGTTTACTAAGCGTTGTTGATGGATATACGGGACAAATTTAAAGCAGAGATTAATTTCCATGTGAGAAAGAGAAAGGTCCAGAGAAAAATATATAATGGTTCAGTTATGCTTAATGTTTCTTAATTAATTGTTGGATTAATTCACACGGTACGATAACGTGTTTGAGGGATGCATAGTTCATAGTTTATTGATCTTGTCATTTTTCTAATTCTTGTAAAGCCTAAACTCATCAAGTCTTGTCAAACTTTGTGTTGCTAGATAAAATAACAATGTCAAATCAAAACGACATAAAATGAATAACTAAGTCATTCTAACTATTATTTAAGCTTGATTTATGTATTTTAAGTCATTCTAACTGTGGTTACTATTGTTTAGTTTGAGTTTGATTTGTTTATATATGTTATGGAGTATTCAATTCAAACTTATTTAGTTGTTTAAAATTTTTATATTTTTAAATTTATTTAGTTGGTTATTTGTTGATTTTGAGAGTTTTTTTTATTTATCTACCATGATGTAGTTCAAGATTAAGGGATGAAACAACTCAACAAAAATAATCACAATCAAATAATTTCGATCAATTAGATACAAATCAAGTTGACTTTTAATAGACCGACTTCCTTCAAGTCAAACTTCATTTAGGTAGGGTTTTAGTAGACTAACTTCCTTCATGTTGAGCTTCATTCAAGTTGGGCTTTACTAGATTGACTTCCTTCAAGTTGGCTTTTAGAACATTGAGTAACAAAAAGATCCTTCAAAGGTTTGAAAAGACTTAAAAAGAAGGTTAAAAGGTCAACTTTGGCAAAACTCCTCCGATGTTCAAGTCAGACCTCAGGCAAAATGGTGGAGAGGATGAATGAAGAAAAGTAGGGAGAGTTATGAATTGTTTGGCTTGGTGTTACGATCGATTTCCTTTAAATAGAAAGCGAAAGGATGACCTTAGTCCCAAAAGGTACACTTCTTTCTTTCATTGCCGAAAGATATCTCTTTTGGTGATCAACACTTCAAACCATCACGTCCCTTGGTGATGGGTGCTTTAGTATCTGCTAAGTCGAATCAGAATTCCTATTTGGGTTGATCAAGCTTGAATATGACTCAGATCGAAAGGTCTTCTATCAAAAGTCAACTTAACCCCGAAGTCAGTTTAACCAAATCCGAGTTCAACTTAAATCGATTTGATTAAACCCAAGCTCAACTTGATTTTGACTTCCAATTTAGCTTAACGTTTGACTTGACTATGCCACATGGTGTTGATGCTTCTCACCATATCATACCATTTTAATAAGAATTTTATTAATAAATATAATTCATAAATTTTATTTATCAATTTATTCATGAACATTATTCACGAAGAATTTACAATCTCTTCATCGATATTAATAAGTTTAACACATATATATTTAAGCTTATTCATTTAGTTCATTAACGTATTCAAATTTTATCAAATAGAACATCAAATTTATTCACTAATATTTGATTCATTTAAATACCTAAATCCTCAACTCTTGATTCTTCGGGGAAACTTCCATGGTCGGGGCGGGTATGCACTTCCCGATTTAAAAAACACTTGTTGTAGTTAGTGGGAAATTTCCAATGATCTTGAGGCTTGTTTCACAAAACACTTGTTGGACCTGAGAGTCGGGGATGGGGGCCATCCCAGGGATTGAATCCATCGGGGAGACGGGGACTGCGGGGATTTATCCATTTTTTTTATTCTTCGAAAACTCTAATAAATCTATTCAACGCCCCGATTGGAGTAAATCAATTTTAAAAGCTGTTAAATTTTGAAGGCATTTTAAAAACTACGCTCCATTTTATCTGGCTTGCAAGCCCGTGTAAGCAATAAGTGGGCCCTATGGGCCCGATGGGCGTCGACTGAACCCTGATCCAGAGCGAACTAATTCAAACGTTTTCACCGCTCAACGCACAGCGGCCATTCGAATGCCCCTTGCGTCTTGCCCATGGAGAAGATCTCCGTCGCCGTTCGCTTTCGTCCCCCCGCCGCCGTCGATCCGTCCCCCGATCGGATTTGGAAGGTCGACGATAATCGCATCTCCCTTCACCGTCCCCTTGGAACCCCGATCTCCGGCGTCAACTTTGCTTTCGGTGAGTCTATGTCGGCGCCTCGACAGTGTCTCCTGATCTTTGTTTGTGCTTATTATTGTTTAATTTTTATCAGATTATGTCTTCGATCCGAGCTATAGCAACGCGATGGTTTACGATCTCCTCATCAAATCCATCATCCAAGCCGCCATCGATGGCTTCAACGGTGAGTTCACTTGTCTCCTTTCTACCATCAGTACTGGGGATTCATCCATTTAGCTCCTTCTAGGTACTGCTTTCGCTTACGGACAGACGAGCAGCGGGAAAACTTTCACCATGAATGGTTCGGAAGAGGATCCTGGAATCATCCCTATTGGCGTCAAGGATGTATTCCGTACAATCGAAATGGTGTGTGATTCCACTTGCTTCCTAGCTAGGTTTAGTTTCTTCTTTTGGTGGGGAAAAAAAATCAAAAACTGTTTTGTTTTGTTTTTTTGTTTTTTGCTGGGTAAACAGACTGCGGATCGCGAGTTCTTGATTAGGGTCTCGTATATGGAAATCTACAATGAAGAGATCAATGATCTATTGTCTCTTGGGAACCAGAAACTCCCTGTTCATGAGAGCTTGGAGGTAAGAGTTGCTGCATAAGATATATTCAGGAGATAAATGGCTATTTATTTGCAAAAATCTTTTGCATTCTGGATTCAGCGGGGGATCTATGTGGCGGGTCTACGAGAGGAGATTGTGAACTGTTCTGAACAAGTGATCGAGCTACTCAAACTCGGAGAAGGTTTAGAAAATGAATTGTGCCGAAACTAAATCATTAATCTATGGTTTTTGTGGGTGAATATCATATTTTGGTTGCAGCAAATAGACATTTCGGTGAAACTAACATGAACGCTCGGAGCAGCAGATCACATACTATATTTAGGATGGTATGGAACCTAAGTTTGTTCTTTCATTATGTTTATTTTTTTCTTCTGGTCATTGTTATGTTCCATTTCCATTACATTCAAAATGAACTCCTGTTAGGTTATTGAAAGCAGTGCAAAAGATTCCATGAAATCTGGAGATGTATCGAATGCAGATGCTATTCGTGTATCTGTTCTGGTGTGTTTCTTCTTTTATTTCAGATCCAAAATCATGCAATCACCTCAAAAGCAAACGTTATGCTTTGTTTTAACAGAATTTAGTAGATTTAGCTGGTTCAGAGAGGGTTGCTAAAACAGGCGCAGGAGGAGCTAGACTTAGGGAGGGGAAACACATTAATAAGAGCTTAATGATTCTAGGAAATGTGATCAACAAACTCAGTGAGAGTGGAAAACAGAGGTACTCTAACTTCTAACTAGTTGATTGTTCCTCTATTTCATCATAATGCTGCAAACTGGAGTGTGAATTTTGACTTGTCTTTGATTTCTTACTATGCTACATCTTACGCATGACTCTATACTCATAAAACAAAAAGATATTTAGTATCTTTACAAAATTTATCTAGCAATATAGATAAATCTCTATATAGCAAACCCCATTTTTATGGATGGGGGTTTCAAACCCACTGGCAATGAGCTTTAAGGTCTTAACTGATTTAGTATTCCCTATATCTCAAAGAATAAGCATCGCTAAGCAACATAGATTAATATCTCATTCTTTTGTTGAAAACTTAATAGTTTCATTATTTACATTCAGTAACTCATCATAACTATAAAGTTTATGCAAGACACTTTACTTATAAAAATAAATTACACTATAAGTATCAATGAATACGATTAATGAAATGTAAAAATGTTATTTCAAGAGTCCAAACAGTTGGTGATAGCTATTTAATTGTATAGGGGGCACATTCCATATCGCGATAGTAAATTGACCCGCATTCTTCAACCGGCACTTGGTGGTAACTCAAAAACTTCTATAATTTGTACAGTTGCACCAGAAGAGGTAGTTCCTAATACAACTTTTTTGAAATTCTTAAGTTTCCTCCATATTGTGGGCTGATTATTGATAAATTGTAGATTCATGTAGAAGAAAGTAGAGGGACCCTTCAATTTGCAAGTAGAGCCAAACGAATCACAAATTGTGCCCAAGTGAATGAGGTTGGTTTCTCAGTTTTGGTTTGACAACTAACTCTTGAAAACTAGATGCTAGTGACATCTCCTATGTGATATTTGTTCAGAAAATATGTTTGAATGGGCTAATTCTATGGAAAAGTATGTAGGATAACTAAGAAAGTTTATGCTTCTTTATCCTTTACCTTATAGTTAGCTATATGTTTGTGGAATCAAGTTAGACCTGCAGGCCACTCAGAATATGAAGTATATTTGAGGAATTTTATTGTATCTGTTTGTAGCCCTTATTAGATGTTAAGTACTCTTATTGGTCTTATAGATTCTAACTGATGCTGCTCTACTGAAACGACAAAAACAAGAGATCGAAGAATTACGTGAAAAGTTACAGGTTGTATTTCATTTTTATTAATTATCACTAAAATTACTTCAAACATATAGTTCATACATTCTATATTCAGGGTTCTCATTCAGAAGTATTGGAACAAGTCATCTTGAAGCAACGGAATGATATGCACAAGGTATCAATGTTTTGTTTAGCCACAAGATGCGTTGAAAAATTTATACACGAAGTGTGAGATCCATCGTTTTAGCTGAATCCATCTTATTTCTTTATTGACTTCTCACCAGTCTGAATTAGAACGTGAAAGACTTGCAATGGAACTTGAGAAAGAAAGAAAAAAACGTGCAGCATTAGAACTTTGCATAAAGGATCAACAAAAGAAGTTAGAAGATCTTGGCAGTCTCTCTACTTCAGGCTATGCTTCAGTTTCAACTCAGGTAATCCAATTAGCCTACTAAATATTGCTGACCACCTACTGAAATGACGAGTTGTTGGACTGATAGTGATCAACTTCACATTTGAATTTTTGCAGCAAAAAAAAAGCTTTGCAACCATGTTTGATGATACGAGTGTATCAAAAGGTGAGGTACTCAGAACTCCCAATTTTAAAGCAGTAGGAGATGATTTTGTCGCGAAACGATCAAGCAGCTTCATGGAACTTCATTCAAGCCCTAGCCTTGAAGCTTTCGGTAACACTGACGATGAGGATCTCTGGATGCGGTTAAACAAAGGTTGCATCACTGATCTTGATATGCTTCAAGTGACACCGGATATGAAATGCCGACCATTGCCATCATTTTGTATGCCTCATGTAAGTAAACGTTTCTCCTTTTTTACCCTTACACATGTAGCCCTTGCTGGTTTATATGTACTATTCATCATTTTCACTTGCATATTTGTGTCAAAAGTGAACTCTTGTGATGTTATTTATTTTTGCCAAATTATTGATATAGACAATTATTGCATTGTTAAAAATGTAGTAATTGTCGATATGTTTATTTAAATATAGAGGAGGATATAGTAGGATATAGAGTCCAATAGCTTAGTAGGATCTTTATAAACTGATCTCAGTTAGTATCATAAAGGCTTGATTATTATTATTGTAATTGTGGATATGTTCATGATATACGAGTACAGTTGTCACGATTTTTTATTTCATTGCTAAGGAATAGGAAATTCCAATTCTTGTTGTGGATATGCATCTGAATATATTGAATTTTCCTGAAGGAACCGACATTGGATGAAGACGCAAGCACTAAAAGATGTCATGCCTTGGCAACTGAATGTAACTTCAATAAACAACAACTAGAAGCACTAAGGGAAAAATGTACCATCATGGAAACTGAATTCACCCTATTAAAAGTCGAAAACACTTCTCTATTAGAAGCTCTCTCCTTGTCCAAACAAGAGAACAAGCTGATCAAAGCTGAAAAGGAAGAATTAGTAAGCAAATTAACTGAAGTAAAGCAGAAGTTCAAGGAACTTAAAGAGGATATTCAGCAGTTTGGCAAGACATTTGTGGAGAAGACAGGGTTACAAGTAGCCCTTCTCACCAAATTAAAGGCAATGTCGGAGAAAATGAAAGCTCTTAAAGTTTCGTGTGATGTTTAAAGTTTGTGGCTTGCGGATGAAGTGTTCCCCTGTTCTTGTTAAGTGTTCTTCATGCATTCCCTACGTTAATGTTGGTGCACGTTCTCCTTGTTTGGGACATCGTATTGGATTTCATCCATTCTAAATTGATGTGTATTTATTTTGAACTTCACTCTTTATAAGTCTATTTTGCTTACTAATTTTTTTTGCTTCCGACCTTGTTCTTTAGCCTTGCACTCATTCAGGTTCAGCTCATCACTTCATTTTTATTTGATCGCCTTTTTAAATAATCAGCTACAGCAACCTCATTCTATTGGTGTTTCATTCCGATGCTCTCCTCAACAGACAGCAGGAAACTTCTCCACGCACAAGCATTCAGGTAATTTCTTAAATTTCACCCTATGCTTTCTAGTTAGATAATTACCCGAATGTCGACCTCTTGTGTTAAATACCATGTATTTTTTCAGCCTCTTTCTCCTACAGGGAATCCAGTTCTTGCATCACATGTCGTGGGTCCGTTTTTTAAATTCTTGCTCAAAGAAACAGACAATTATTTCTCTCTGGATATCGAGCCACTTGGTCCTTGTTTTAGCTACTCGGTGGTCTCTCAATTTGAAGAAGCTACCCTTGTGGTGCCCCCCACTGTTTAATTGTACAGTTGGACAATAAATTGCCGCCAGATTTGGCTCCCTGTCCTCCACTGCTCCAACACGAATTTGAGCCAGAGACTGCCACTTTACAGCGACGTATCACGGACGACAGCTGAGGTGCATTTTGAAGTTTGAACAGTAGATACATCTCTTTGTAGTCACTAAATGCATACAGCTCTTGCAGTGCTCCACTGAAAATGAATACTATCTTTTGAAGCAATCCTCTCCATGTGCATGAAACTTTCGGTAGTGCAGGCCAACAACTATGGTACAGGTAGTAACTTCTCTGTTCAACCATCACTCAGGTTCGATAGAATTCAATTTTGCATGACCAAGTGTTCCTGGTGTAGGTATGGATTCTATTTTCTCCCGATTCAAGATGCATTCCCTGGTTTTGTTTCAGGAGTAGGAATTCCCTTGAAGCAAAGAATCCATATTCTCATAGGAATCCACATTGCTTTGCTTTGCATATACTACAAATACGTGCAAGCCCTTGGATAAAGGTTTCTCTTTCACACGGAAGTTCTCATCAAGTTATACATCCACACAATATTACAAGCTAATTAGCCCGCTCCAGTTTTATAAAAAAGCAAATCTTGGAGCCACCCAAATAGTTCACTGGCAAGGATTATAATAGAAAAACTAGGGAAGGAAAAGGAAACAAATTGAACTACATAATCCAATCAAGGTTTTCAAGTCTCATTTGTCTTCAGTGATGCATATAAGTAAACATTACATATACTTTTCCACCTACACTGCTGGTTTTTCCAGTTGCAGCTCCGGCAAAGATCATACAGTTAGGTGATGGTCGGAAGGACCTACAAGGGCTGGGCCATGAATTCATCACACAAACTCCCACCAGAGCTTTCATTAGTTTTTTTGTTATCTGCCCTTGGGCTACTGCCTGTGCTGCTGGTAAGAGAACCAAATGAGGTTTTTTGCAGAACACCCGATGGAGAGGACTGCATCTGGGGGCTCGAATCCCAGCCATCAGGCATGAGGTTTAGTGATGATGATGAGTAGTTCATGCTTCGATCCTTGGGTGTGCTGGTGGTGTTTGTGAGGACCTCTCCCAGAGGTCCACCCATGGAGACCTCCCAGTGGATTGGTATCCAGTTTGCTCTTCTTTGGTTCACTTCATTCAGTATGGACATCTGTGAGTCCTCACTTGCACGTTCATATTCCCGTGACAGCTTAAGGGGTGAGACTGTCACATTTTCATTGTTTGGAGAAGTGGAGGATGAGAATTTTGAGGAAGCCATGGGTATTGACATGGAGAGTTGAGTTCTTTCAGATTGCATGTCTTCAATCTCAGGCCACGTGACAGTTGAATGATCAGATTGGCTTTTGGGCCAGGCATCAATGAAGTGATGAAGCGAATAGGGTTGGGGCTGTAGGGCTTCAAGCTTCAGAGTGGGGAAGTGGTTGTTATCAGAGAAAGAAGTAGACGAATTGAAACGAGCACATGCGGAAACAAGTTGAAAATCTGCTTTGTGTTGTTCTGAGATAGCTATTGACGTCTCTGACTTTGGTTTAGTAGAGGATAACATGGATAGACTTACAGGATCTTGTCCATCGTCATTTGATTTTTCTTTTCTGAGCATCATCCTGCACACAATTGATCAGCAATTAAGTAAACGACAAGAGACAGCTGTTGATAAACTAAATAATCAGCCTACGAAATCAACTGATAAGAAGAGTAAATAAGAGCTAGTAGTTTTCCATACGTGTTGATTGGGGCAGGCCATGAATCATCAAGGGTGGACTTGGTGAGTTTACTCTGTGGCTGCGCAGCCCTGGACGTTCCACCGCCAGAGACTGCTGTAGCTGACTGTGAAGGTGCAACAGAAGGCTTCACTTGCGCGGCATGGCCAGATTGGTCTTCCACATGCTTTCTTGAACGATGGCGGCCCCGGTTCATATGACGCTCACAGTACTTCTGATCGGCAACTGCATCCCTGGAGCACCGCCATTTTTTCCCATCAGTTCGTCGGCATCTACCAGGCTCTGGATCAGTATTTCCAGCATAGCCCAGGTACAGTGATCCCCATCCCACTACAAAAGCTCAAGAACAAAGATATTTGACACGATGATTAAAAAGTTCTTGAGGTAATAAACTGCTAAGGCAACACAAATAATGAGGGAAAAAATGACGACGGAATCTTTACATGCACTTGAACCAAAAGATCCAGCTGAGAAGGGAGGGAACACAGAAGAGCTGAGGCTTCTCCTGATGGGAACGAGTAGACTTGAAGGTATTGGTACTCTTGCATCAATGTATTTGTAGATCAAGGCCTGGTGTTCTAGTTCCAGCCACTGAGATGGCGTGAAGGGCCCTCTTGCTCTTGTCAAAGCTGCATTCATATTCACGTCATGGCTTTCTGAATACAAACCTGTAACAAGGAAAAGAAAAGGAATAGGTTTTACGGTTAAAGCAAGCCAGAACCTTCATGAGGATTTGACAGGAAAACAGGCAAGACATAGAGGCATGAAAGATGAGCATGAAAAAAAAAAGCCATTATGAAGAACGTCGAGCAAGCTGCAAGAACACCAAATCAATCATGTACACTCTTCTCTATTCCTTCCCCTTTCGTTTTACCATCTCGAGATTATTTTCCATCTGCCTTTTTCTCTCATTCTGATTACACTCCCTGTTTCCCTTTCATTCATCAGAATAACGGCAAGATTTCAACAGGAAGGAGGGGAAAAAATCACAACAAAGACACTTTTTCACTAAATAAGCCAGAAGAATAGCAGGCCCCAGCTCAGAGATCTAAGAGATGATGTTCCAAGTTACCTGCGGTCCAAAGACAAGGTTTTGGAGAAGATGATGCTGGAGGAGGAGGAGAGTAGTAAGAAGGCAGTGATCCATCACATTTGAGCACAAAGCTATCTTGCTTGGAAGTTGAGGAGAAGCTGAGCATTTGCCCCCCATCAGGGAGAAGAAAATGGGCCTCTGTCACCATTGCCTCAGTCCTGGCCATCTTGGAGGCTCTCCAATCACAGTGCTCATAGGGAGACTCGGCAACCCTCCCCAGACTATGAAACCCTTCACACCCAAGGAGCCCTTTCGGCTTGTAGGCTTCCTTGCTGGAGTTGGTCAGGGAACAAGACAGAAGGCTGCCACCCTCTGAGGAAGCACCTACTCCTCCTCCTACTAACCCATCCATGCTCACCACACCGCCGAGGTCCATGTCCAATGCGTGACCAAAGTGGCAATGACTGCAGAAAAAGGGGTGGTGGTCATCGGATGGAAGGTTGAGGAAGGTGGTGGAGGGAGGGAGTGGGACCGGCAAGAGCAGCATTCATTCTCATGGTAAGAAGGAGACAGAGGAGCAGTTTATGGATCGGGATGGAGCTCATAGAACCAGGCTGGTTTTTTAAGGGTAAGGAGCGGTGCTGTAACAGTGAGTTATCAGATTTGGGCATGCCAGTAAAAAAAGATTTGGTGTTCTTCTGCCAGCGATGTTTGGACAAACTGGATGCATGCACCGCATCAGCCACACTGTTCCTTATGGAATAATGGATGCTTTGTGCCAAGAACACCTTGGCATTAAAATGGGATTGCCACAGTTTGAGGATGGCGAGAGGGTGCTGCCACTTTGATCTTTGGCCAGCTCGCATCACCGAAGACTTGGGTCACATCACGTGAACCCACGGACCAACTCTTAGAACAGCCAAAACATTGCTCTCATTGTCGTAGGCATATTGGATTCAATCTGAAATAGACAATAAAGAACAGGCGTGGAATGTGCTCGAGGAAATCACACTCAAAGCTAAAGCAAGATGAGTGAACTCCTGTGCATGTTTGTCAAAGTACAGGATTAAGCCAGATTACAGGCGACCACGAGTTTGGTAAGTAATGATAATTTACAGACATTAGTTAGGTTATTAACAGTTGTTTTTTGTGATCTCTCTCTGAATATATAAGCTTTATCAATTTACAGGCGTGGAATGACTGCTGCTACTGCTGCTGCTGTTGTTCCTTTTCTTTCAGTGCTCCTCGGTCAATTTTACCGATTGTAATTAGTCAGGTAATTCGTCCTTTATCTTCAGAAGAAAAAAAAATGTCTGAAACATATGCCAACTTTTGCATCCAATTCTTGTACGTGAAAGCTACAGGCCATCTCTACCTTTTTGTCTTCTTCTTCTATTCCAGTGCTATTAAAAGAACAAATACATAGATCCAGCTTATGAAGAATTACAGCCTGTTTACTGGACAGGAAAAAAAAAAGGACAGATTCTTCAGAAAGGTATGATTTTTGCTTCTCATTTTTACTCATCATATAATATTCAACATCATTTTCAGAGCTAAGGTAAGAGTGTGATCTTGATACAAATTTAATCATGTTAAAATTCAAGATCAAAAAAATCAATTAATCTAAACTGTCAAATTTAATCAGATTAAACAAACTTGAATCCATACCACTAGTTAACTGATGGAACAGTTACGGCGTAGTTCTGGGGAGCGCAATCAATATTGGACGTTTGGGCTGGCTGCTGCAACTAATCGTGTAATTATAATTGTAACTTTACTTATTCTTTTCTTATCACATAATATTTTATAGATTAAGAATATCTATTATTTGAAAATCTAACTTAGTTTAAAAGTCAAAATGGAGGTGCTCTCCGGTCTCCCTATCACCTAACCAAAGGCCACCCATCATGTGGTGATCCCCTACAGCATTGAAGAGATGGCAAATTTAAAGAGTGAAGGTGGAAGATTGAATTAGATTTGATAGATGGATGGATAGGAGATATTAAGTCTTCCCTTACAACATCTCTCAAGAACAAAAACATAAATAAATATTTAAAAATAAAAAAAATTGATTGATAATATTTAATATGACTCTTATAATTGATAAAAGCTTTTTCAATTATATTTCTGTAAACTTAAACTAGATCAATTTCTTTAAATATATTAATGAAAATTTAAAAAGTTATCTAATTTTTTAAATCCATTTAACTTGCCTCTTAATTTTGGCACTTCAATATAAGAATTATTAATTAAATCTACACTGCACATTAATTGTATACTTAACCAAACATTGATATATAATATGGGATTGATTAACAGATTCATTCTGACAAACAATTTAACTACTGATATAATAGCTTCACTACAATTTTCTACAGTACGATAACAGATCTATTAAATCTAAACATACATGGCAAACTTGATAGATCCCGTCGACAACATCTACTTTCCTCGTTTTCAGTGGACTCAGATCATCACTGATTGGGCTTCACTGAAATCTTGCAAATAACCATTCTTATAATCTCCTGAAGTATCAAAGCGTTCCTGAAGTGTGATTTTTCAGAGTGAGCTTTCACATAAAGCAGAGCTCACTTATGATCATCAAATAGATTAGAGGTGAACAAAATATTGGTTAAATTGAAATAACTCAATTCGGTTAATTCAAAATTTTGATTTTTTTAGATCTTAGTTATTTTAGTTCATTTGATTCGATTCGATTGATAAATCGGACCGATTCAATTGTATGATGATATCTTATAAGTTTGACTGATAAAGAAAGTTTGATTAAGCTACACAGTGCCGGCAACGGCCTTCTTGACTCTTGAGGCGACCGCATAGTAACGCCCATGGTCGTCATGGCTCGCGAGGCGACTGCTTCATAGATCGCCCATCGCTTGTTGAGTTGAAGGGGAAGATGCAGCGGAGGAGGATGGTAACTTTCTGTCCGATTTGAGAGGATGAAAAGATGAGTAATCCTTCCTTTCTTACGAAATAAATAATAAAAAAATTCTTTGAAACTTTTCTTCAATTTTTAAATTTATCTTCCCAGATAAACAGGGCAAGCTTTACTTGCAGGTTTGGGAAATTTAGACGGGAGAATGTCTCTCAGGTCCATTCCAAACAAGTCAAATCAAATGGCTCAATCATCTCTCTCCGTCCTAAGCACAGTGACTGTGGATAAATCCATGAACAGCGAACAGAAAGAAGAAAAAAACTTACCTGGAATGTTTGTTCTACTTGTATTTGGCAATGGCAGGGAACAAGATTCACGCAACGCGGGAAGGAAAAGGACTTTAACTCAATGACAAGAATAAAGATTTTCAGATGAAGAAGGACGACGATCATGAACTAGCTTTCTCTTTCGCTTATTACACGCGGCAAAAAATTCACTCAACTGCAGCACTTTCAGATGCTGAGGAGATCCGGCGGCGGCGAGCTTCGTGCTTCTTCCGGCGCCGCTTGGTTCGCCTCCGTTATCGCCGGAGCAGCTGGTGGTGGGGGTAGGTCCATTAGGATTTGAACCACATCCCTCATCGTCGGCCGTTCCACGCTCAGCTCTTCCACGCAAAGCATGGCGACGTAGAACACGTGCATGATCTCGTGCAGAGGAACCGTGGGGAGCCGGGGGTCTATGACCTTTGGTGCTCCCTCCTTGTTGGAGCCCGTCATCTTCCGGACCCATTGCACGATGTCGACGCCGTCGCCGAACTCCCCCACCGGCTTCCGGCCGGTCACCAGCTCCAAGAGCACCACTCCGAAGCTGTACACGTCGCTCTTCTCGTCCACCTTCAGCGTGTATGCGTACTCTGTCGAGGCAAGTTCGAAGCTTTTAACAGAGTACCGACGGAGAAGGAACCTGAAAATATTTGTAGAAATTACCTGGAGCGATGTAGCCGTAGGAGCCGGCGATGGCCGACATGCACTCGGAGGTACCGGAGCCCTGCAAGAACTTGGCGAGGCCGAAATCAGCGACGTGGGCTTCGAAGTTGGAATCGAGGAGGATGTTGTTGGACTTGACGTCGCGGTGGAGGATGAGCGGCGAGCAGTCGTGGTGGAGATAGCAGAGCCCTTTGGCAGCACCGACGGCGATCTTGTAGCGCGTGTCCCAAAGGAGGTGGCCTCCCTTCGTGCCGTGGAGAACCTCGCCGAGGCTCCCGTTGGGCATGTACTCGTAGACCAGCAGATTGGTCTCGCGATTGGAGCAGAAGCCGAGCAGCTTCACGATATGCCGGTGCCGGATGCGGCCGAGCGTCTGAATCTCCGCCGAGAATCCGTGGTCGTGCGGCGACGACCTGCGGGTCATCGCCAGGAGCCGCTTCACCGCCACCTGCTCGCCGTTGGGCATTACGCCCTTGAACACGATGCCGGCGCCGCCTTTGCCGATGATGTTATCCTCCTTGAGGCAGTCGAGAACGTCGTCGCAGGTGAAGTCGAGGCGCTGGAAAGCGCTGAGTCGCCACATCCTGGCTTCGCTCGCCTTCTTCAGCGACCATGCCTTGATGATGGCGACGATGGAGAAGACGATGGAACAGACGAGGAGAGCGATGACCAGAAGCAGCTTGAAAGAGGCCGAGAGCGGCCCCCTCGGATGAGAGAAGCTCCCGTCGTTAATGGCGGGGCCACAGGAGCCGAGGTAAGGACCGCAGAGATCAGGATTGCCGACAAACGAGCTCGCATTGAAGAAACTGAACTGCCCGGCGGCAGGGATGAGACCGGATAGGTTGTTGTAAGAGAAATCGACAGCCGTGAGGCTCTGCATGGTGCCGATCGATTCAGGAATTCTCCCCTCGAGCTGGTTCCTTGATAGATTGAGATAGTTCAAGATCCGCATTCCGGCAATCTCTGGTGGGATCCTCCCAGAGAGACGGTTGCGGCTAAGGTCGACGAATGTTAAGAGCTTGCAGTGGCTCATCTCCGGCGCCATTGGCCCGGAGAAGCGGTTCCCGCTGAAGTCCAGCTTGGAGAGTTCCTGCAACCTCCCAATCTCCGGCGGAATGCGGCCGGAGAACTGGTTCTGGTTCAAAAGAAGCTTCTGGAGACCGGAGTAGTTGCCGATGGTGGGAGGAAGAGGCCCTGAGAGCCGGTTATTGGAGAGGTTAATCTGGCCAAGTCCCGGCGAGATGGTGGTTACGGCGCTGGTATCCGGGAACCCGCCGGTGAGGATATTGTTCTGGAGCTCGATCTGTGAGAGCTTCGGCAAGCTGAAGAGAGCATCGGGGATCGATCCGTTGAGGTAGTTCTCCCCCATTCGGATCCTGGCTAGTGACTTGCACCTCCCGAGAGTCTCCGGAATGGGGCCGAAGAGGAAGTTGCCGAGGGTGATTAGGGTTTGCAGTCGGTTCTGGGAACAGAGGTCAGCCGGAAGCCTTCCGGTGAGCTTGTTCGATGAGATATCGAGTATCTGCAGACGCCCACTCTGGCCTAGTCGCTCGGGAATATTGCCGGTGAAGTTGTTTTCCCATACTTGGAGCACCTCCAGAGCCGGCAGATCGCCGAGGAAGTCCGGGATCGACCCGTGGAGCTTGTTGCGGAACAGATTGAGCAGGGTCAGGTTGTGAAGCTCCGCGAAAGAAGACGGGATCTCGCCGGAGAGGGCGTTGTTGGAGAGATCCAACGACTTGAGGCGGCTCAGGCGACCAAGCTCCATGGGAAGATTGCCGGAGAGTCCGTTCACCTGGAGGAACAGCGTGTCGAGGTTCTGGAGTTTGTCGAGCTCGGGAGGGATCTCCCCTGTCAGGCCGCAGTTGGCCATGTCGAGACGGACGAGCGACGAAAGGCCGCCGATCTCCGGCGGGATGCCGCCCTCGAAGCTGTTGAAGTAGCCAACATAGAGCTGTCGTAGACGGGTGAGATTACCGAGTTCTGGGGGCAGGGGGCCGACGAGTTCATTGCCGGAGACGGCTAGGTACTCGAGAAACTCCCAACGACCAAACTCCGGGGGGATGACGCCGGTGAAGAAGTTTCCCCCAAGGTGGAGGTGGCGGAGGTTGGGGAGCTCGGAGACCTCCGTCGGGAGGGGTCCGGTGAGGTTGTTGTTATAAAGGTCGAGAACGACGAGGTTCTTGAGGCGGGCAAGGGAGGACGGGAAGGTGCCATTGAAGACGTTGTTGGAGAGATTCAGGTGGCGGAGGTTCGCGAGGCGAGAGAGCTCGGAAGGGACGGGGCCGTAGAGTGAATTGGCGGCAGCGGAGAGGTTGAGCAGGTGGCGGAGGCATCCGACTGCGGGGGAGAGCACGCCGGAGAGGTTGAGTCCGCTGAGGTCGAGCGATTCGACGAATCCCTGTAGAGGGTCGCAGGCAACGCCGGGCCAGGAGCAGTGGCCGTCGACGGAGGAGGAGTTCCAGGCGTCGAGCACGGCGGAGGGGTCGAGCACGGCCGCCTTAATCTCGAGCAAGGCGTCAGCCTCCGTTGCCTCCTGCGCGGCCGAGGCCAGCGAAGCGACGGCGAGGAGGAAGAAAAGGAGGCTTTGGCGGCGGCGGGGGGAGGCGAGGCGGCGCAGGCGCCATTGCTTCGGGTCGACCGATGAGAAGGAGGACTGAGGAGCGACGGGGTTGCCACTGCCTTCCTTTTATCATCGCCAAATTTCTTAATTTCCCCCATTTTTTATTTTTGGAAAACGAAATTTTTACTCAATTTACTAATTTTTTTTATATAATTTTAAATTTTATTGCGGGCCATCCGATCGAGAAGGTGGATAAAATATTATTTTGACTAATTTTAAAAGTGAATACCCGCCACATGATTGGAAGTTGGATACAAGAGATGTAGTTTTTCCAAAAATTATTAAATCTGTAATTTTTAAAATCTGTCGATTCCATTGAAAAATACTTGTGGCTTTGGATGAAGAATGATGAAAATATTATTAATCAATAACATTATTTTAAAATAATTAAATAGATATTTAAATAAATCTTAAAATAAAACCTAACTTTCAAAGGACAAAAATATCCTTAACTAAAAATTTAAAAATTATTATAAATAGTAAAAATATATTCAGAGTTTCAAAAAAATACTAAACGATGTTTGATGGGTCTGAAACTGAGCCGTTATAAGTTTCACCTAGTAATGAATATAGATCTCAAAAAGAGCTCAAGTAGGAAAAATCAGACCTCATTTTGATATTAAAATAAAAAATATAGCCTTCTAAAATTTACTTTATTGATTATGCATCAAAAAGTCCATGATTCTTCTTGGCAACAAAATCATCTTAAAACAACTAAATACACATTTAAATAGATCCTAAATTAAAACATTAACTTACAACGGACAAAAATACCTTTAAATCCAAAAAATAGGAAAAAATACTCGGAGCATCCAAAAAAGTACTAAACAACGTCTGATGGGTCCGAAATTGAATTGTTACGAGTTTCACCTAATAACTAATATAAATCTCAAAAAGAACTCTAAGTAAAAAAAAAATACATCTTGATACTAAGTAAAAAATTATAACCTTCAAAATTTTACTATCATGATTCTTCTTTCATTAATTCTACTTCCATTAAGCACATCAAAACTAAAGCTTCCTAGCAAAGTATGGGCAGTGCATTCAAATTTTGCACTGTGCCTTCGGATTGTTCTGGCATGATTGCCCTCGGAGCCTAATTGAGTTGGTTTTTATGGGACAGATTTATTGAAATGGATACTGATCGAATCTCTATTTCGCTGAGATAATATCCTCCTCCGTAGTGGCGAACTACAGCTTCCCAATTTACCTTCTCATATATGATCGTGGAGCCGGTCGTGTGAGACCATTGGGATGCCAAATTCCACTTTTTATTGAAATAATTGTGAATTTATTTCACAAAATTCTAAATTTTGATAAAAGGAAAGCATGTATCGAATTGCTGGCCTTTGGTACTCCATCCCTATTCACTCAACAACATCAATGCCTACCACTAAAAGCAAATTGCGATGCCTTTTCTATTTTTGGACGAATGTTATCGATAGCAACACTGTTCAAGTACCACATGAATAATGTGGCCATCCTCTGGTCCACACTTCATTATTCCGAGCTCACTGTTCGATCGACCTAGCCGAAGAACCAGTGAGCTCTTCGAGCGGTCCCGACTCGCAGACGCGTAGTTGCATTCGCATCCAATTTGTCGATAAGCCTAGCAACAACCACACATGATCAAAAAATTAAAAATGGAACGGTTGGTGCCATAATTCCTCAGTTACCTGAATCCTCACTGATTTTTTGGAAGTGGTGGCCAGTGCCCAACTTTGATCCTTGAGTCCGAGCTCATAATTAGAACTTTGCTTTAGCCAAGTAAGGAATAGTCAAAGAGCAAGACATGAATCATGTTTGCCGGTTGGACACTTAATGAGCTCTTTGTTTGATGAAAGATCATATCTATGAAGTTGCTAAATTTTGATTTTTGGATGATAAAAGAGGAGGGAGAGCAATAATTGAATGATCTTATGGCATGTGACTTCAGACATGTAAGATTCCAAATTCCTGCAATAAATAAAGGAGCTGAAGAGTGGAAAGTTCTTGTCTATAAACTCAGTTTAATATCCATCCATGGACCACCATGAATGAAGTCCTGAAGGTGGTACCAACTTTAGATTGCCCCAAACATACAAGCCATCACCAAGGGCTGATGAGCAAATCCAGCACAAAATCGAGCAGTTGCCATCAAATCTATCGGTGAGTGTTCTTCCAAAGCTTCGAAATTAAGAGGAGATTAGTTCGAGGAAGAGCCATGGCGTGGCAGTCTCGAGAAGCGGCCTTCTTGTCTCCTGTCTGTCTTCTCCCTAAACCCATCGAACAACACTGCATTAAAGTAAGAAGACAGTGAGGGAAGGCAATAAATTTCGAGTCAAATTTCGCACACTTACCGTGGCCGAGCAGCAGGCTTCGTCATTAACGCTAAGCAGCATCATCATCATCAGTAGCAGCATGAGCTCGCACAGAGTGAGTGGCAAGAGACAAACAAAGGAGAGGTCGGTGAGGTAGCTGCTCTGTACACGCCAACTCAGTTGGCAGCGAACAAAGGAGGTTTATGAGAATCTGATGAGCTCGGCAATGAAACTGCCTGTCCTTTAGCTGAGGTCGCCATGGACCCATTTCCTTGCCTTTGGGGTAACTTGTCAGAGGAGGGAGCTGGCTGAGCTTGGAACAAGGGCCTTAATTGGAGATGGCTTCAACTGGGTTGCTTCCAGTGCTCTGCTCACTTGGACAGATGCATGCTTGATCCAAACCTTAAAGGGCCCTATGGTCCTTCGACAATATGCCATTGGTGGTAAATCTTCTTGGGGGCTTTCTCTGCTGCAATAAAAGTATGAAACAGTAGGTGATGCATTAAAGAACACTTCAAATGGTAAAAGAAATGTAACTGCAGATCAAAACACTAATATGGGACCATTAGACAGCACTGATCATGTTGTGCATAAGTTAAGGAACAGACAGTAGTTCACCAAGAAAAACTGCTTTCCTCTGGATCTTAACTAACATGCTTATTCAGAGCATGTGGAGTGGGATTGAGCAATCTCTACTTGCTCCTTCTTGGTGACCAAATATATTTGAAAGCTCAGGTTTAACAAAGAGGTTTTGCAAGACAAATGCACAAAGGTGCATTGCAGTCACCAAACTTGTTTTTTGTCATACTGGAATTTGGTAATCTTCTCGATCTACTTAACTAGGCATTTTCGCTGCCTTCGGTGCCCATACTTAATCCTGGGATGTTCTTGAAAATGGAATTGTGAATGAGATTTCTCATTCTTCCTTTTTGTTTGAAGAAGCCAATGTAACTTGCAATGCCCAATTTAGAAGCCATAATTCTTTAGACTGGAAAAAAATTAAGGTTGATTTAGATTAGATCGGGAGAAATCTATTGTGTTGGACAATCTTGTTGTTAGAGATTACAAGGGAAATTACTAAATTGAAACGAGTTTAACTTTAGCTTATATGTTGGAAAGTATGAGCAGATAATCTCAAGCTGCTAGCGGGGCTAGTTTGACCGAACTGTTTAAATGCATCTCGAGTCCAAATGCTAACAAGTCCAAGTATCCGA
>NC_133870.1:7812954-7815632 GCF_044706935.1 Curcuma longa
TATAATAATAATAATAATAATAATAATAAAAATAAATTAATTATTATTAAAAATTTCAAATAAAGAAAAATAAAATTAAAATCGGGTCAAATGAATCCATCCATAATAGATCAACTCATTAAAAATCTATTATATAATGGGGTAGAATATATTAAAAATTTTAAATTTAAATTATAGTTTAAATTAATTAAGTTAAAAATTTTAAATTTAAATTATGATTTAAATAGATTAAGTTCATAATCTGAGTTTTTTATTTTAATTTTAAATTTTAAAATAAATAAATAATTTTTTTTAATCTGTGGATTAATTAAGTTCGTTACGGATCAATCCATGCAGATCATGAGTTTAAGTAGGTCAACACATCTAAATCAAATTTGACATGAGTTTAAGTAGGTCAACACATCTAAATCAAATTTGACAGATCCAATTTAAATTAACAGCTATAAGCACAGACTAAGTATTATTCAACTTGTGGATGTGTAAATGATCAGAGCTAAGTTTGACTGGTGTTTAATTTTGTTTTTACAGAAGATAAAAAGTATGCCTTTATTATTATCATTATTATTAAAACAGTATCCTACTAAAAAAATAAAAGAGCTATCTTTTTTATTGGAATTATTTAAAAATTACTTTTTATAGATTTAAAATAGTATTTTATCTTATTTCAATGTTAAGTCATAAATTTTAAATAGATTTAAATTGAATAGGGAAGATTTGAAGGAGTATTTGAGGCACAAGAAAAAGGAGGTGAGAAAACGAACTGTTTTTAGGGCATGTAAAGGATAAATGCCCCAAACTAAGAAAAGAGAAGGAAGGAACCTCGATCGAAAAAGAAAAGAGCAAACAACCTAAAAGAAACCTATAGGTTGTTTAGGATGAGACTAGTTCATCGAAGGACATCGAATCAAACATAGACCCTTTGATAACTTCCAACCATCGACGATGATGCTAGAAGAGTTTTTATGACGATAGTTGATGTTCCGGTTGAGAACTGCGTCTGGACACGTCACCGGACCTTCCTCGCCGTAAATGGTGATGAACAGTAGGACGGAGCTAAGGGAAATGGTGGCCTCAGGGTCGCTGGAGCTTCGCCAGAGCTGATGGAGAACAGGAAGAGCCTCAGGGACGGCCTGCTGTGATGAACAGTAGCAGGTGAGGGAGATGAGGAGAGCTTCACGACCGTCGGAGCTGTGTCGGAGTGGAAGGATGATCCAGCGGCAACCTCCGAGATGGCCTGAGAACACAAAGAACGTCAGTAGGACGGCCGGGTGTTGCCCCGGCGCGACCACTCCGACGCTTAAGTCAGGGACAGTGGCGAAGGAAGGAGATGAACAGTAAACGGAGCACTTGAGCGTGTAAAAGAGAGTCAGAGAGTTCGGAGAGAAGGGCCCATACCTGCCGACGGAGTGGTCTTTTGAGGAGAGGATGAGCGTGTGCACGTGTCACGTCATCATTAAAGAGTGTCTCATCGTGGTTAATGAGATGTCAGGAACCATCGAGTTCCCTGTCCCATCACCGTAAACGTATCACTTTGTTAATCGTCTGCGTACAGGCACAGAGAGATAACATTAATGAAATGGGGCGTGGGCTTTGTCAGAGATCATGATGAGGTGGGTCAGAGTGTTGCGGAGTGATCTGGCAAGGCTAGGGCCGGATGAGGATTCGGCTGAGGCAGTGGCCGAATGAGGATGCGGCTAAGGATGTGGCCGAATGAGGATTCGGCGGAGGCTATGGCCGAATGGGGATTCGGCTAAGGATGTAGCCGAATGGAGGATTCGGCGGAGGCTGTGGCCGAATGGGGATTCGGCTAAGGCTGTGGCCGAATGGGTATTCGGCGGAGGCTCTGGCCGAATGAGGATTCGGCGAGGGGTTCGGCCGAATGGGGATTCGGCTGAGGCTCTGGCCGAATGAGGATTGGCGATGGGTGTGGCCGAATGGGCAGGGCAGAGCTGAGCTGCTGTGGCTGAATGGATAACTTGACTTCTTTCGGCCTTTAGGGATAGACTGTGATGGAAGCCGACTGAACCCACTGATGAGGCCCGGATCGGACTCGAGTCAAACCAGGGACCCCCATGGGATATTCCCGGAACAGTTGATGTATCTATTGATGCATGACAAAAGGTTTAAAATTAGATTTTATGTGATCTAATAAGTGTGCAAGTACAGATAACAAAGAGATTGAGAGGATCGATAGCAAGTATGAAGTATCAGACAAAAAATCTCGATAGGTCAGAAAAATTAAGCACCATGCAGAAAGTCTTGATAGGTTTTGTTGCCTTCTTGGTGATTAGTTCAATGAAAAAGCAACCTACTCTGATAATACTTTTTAGAATCAATGTAGAATGAATAATTGATATGAACAATAGGGGTGAAAAGTGATTGTTACAAGCACATATGAAGTTAAGTGCAGCGGAAACAAAAGCATACAAAAAAAAAAAACATGTTAGATTGCTAACAAAGCCAATAACATGGATCAAAACTTTCATTTCTACTCCAAAATTTATGACTCATTGATTAGTCACTCCCAGAAAGCCCTCTATGTTTCTCTTTCAAGAAAAGTTCTATATGTGGATAAAACAAGAAGAATTAAGAAGAAGACTAAGAGTAGAAAGGAAGCATGAGATTTATCCATCTCTATTTGTCATCCATCAAAAAAATTCATTTTGCTCCCTTTTCCT